>NC_064823.1:107707135-108010165 GCF_024166365.1 Elephas maximus indicus | reverse complement strand
GAAGAGCCCAAGAGACAGAAAGGGCCACATGAACCAGAGACCTACATCATCCTGAGACCAGAAGAACTAGTTGGTGCCCGGCCACAATCGATGACTGCCCTGACAGGGAGCACAGCAGAGGACCCCTGAGGGAGCAGGAGATCAGTGGGATGCAGACCCCAAATTCTCATAAAAAGACCAAACTTAATGGTCTGACTGAGACTAGAGGAATCCCGGTGGCCACGGTCCCCAGACCTTCTGTTGGCACAGGACAGGAACCATCCCCGAAGACAACTCATCAGACATGAAAGGGACTGGTCAGGGGTTGGGAGAGAGACGCTGATGAAGAGTGAGCTAATTATATCAGGTGTACACTTGAGATTGTGTTGGCAACTCTTGTCTGGAGGGGGCATGGGAAGATAGAGAGAGAGGGAAGCCGGCAAAATTGTCAAGAAAGGAGAGACTGAAAGGGCTGACTCAAGAGGGGGAGAGCAAGTGGGAGTAGGGAGTGAGATGTATGTAAACTTATATGTGACAGACTGATTGGATTTGTAAACGTTCACTTGAAGCTTAATACAAGTTTAAAAAAAAAGAAAGCAAGAGGTCATTAAAAAGACAGGAAAGAAGGAAAAGACGGAAGTGGATGTCCGAAGAGACTCTGAAACTTGCTCTTGAATGCAGACTAGCTAAAGCAAAAGGAAGAAATGATGAAGTAAAAGAGCTGAACAGAAGGTTTCAAAGGGTGGCCAAGAAGACAAGGTAAAGTATTATAATGACATGTGCAAAGGCCTGGAGACAGAAAACCGAAAGGGAAGAACACACTAGGCATTTCTCAAGCTGAAAGAACTGAAAAAAAAAAAATTCAAGGCTCGAGTTGCAATATTGAAGGATTCTACAGGGGAAATATTAAACGATGCAGGAAGCATCAAAAGACGATGGAAGGAATACACAGAGCCACTGTACCAAAAACAATTGGTCAACATTCAGCCATTACAGGAGGTAGCATTTGATCAGGAACTGCTGCTACTGAAGTAAGAGGCCCAAGTTGCACTGAAGGCATTGGCGAAAAACAAGGCTCCAGGAACTGACAGAATACCAACTGAGGTGTTTCAACAAAGGAATGCAGTGCTGGAAGTTCTCACTAGTCTATGCCAAGAAATTTGGAAGACAGCTACCTGGCCAACTGACTTAGAGACAATAGGGGCAAAGCAAACAAACAAACAAACAGGTATTTTTGGTGTTTATTTGAGTGTCTTATGAAAGTCTTTTGGGATGAATGACTGAAAAAATGGGAAATCTCATACTACTATGCACTTTCTGGCAAGGATATTGAGCAGCGTTCCACTTGCAAAGTCAGACATGGTCAATTTCTATTTCAAATTCAGATGCATTTCAAGATGGCTCCCCTTCAGATTTGGGGAGAGTTGATCTCGGTTGGAGCTGGGTTTAACAAGGAGATCATGACAATTACTATTGGCTCAGAACTCACCGAACGCATACAAAGGCCATTCCTAACAGATCATGGTGAATGAGAAATCAACAGAAGATAGAAGTTCCTCTTAACATGCAGGCCAAGACTGGGACTTTTAGAAATCAAAACAATAAAAAGGTTACAGTGCCCCCCACCTCCTTCCATACGTCAAAAGAAAGACAACACTAAGCCAATAAAATGAATTTATGGAAACCCAACGAAGTTATAGTTTTTCCAAAGAAAACAACTTCAGAGTTTCTTTAAGTGCCAAAATCTATTTTTTTTTAAGTTTCTCTCTCTTTTAACTAATTAATTATGTTTTTGGTGCCTTTGCTTTGCCAGTGTTGTAAACCCTTTTTGATCTGCCTATTTGGAAATGATAACAACACCTAATCTAATAGTTATCATATGCTTATTACATGTCATGCATGCATTTTTCTGTGCACTAGGTAAGAGAACAAATTTAACCTTTATTTCTATCCTATGAGGTAAGTAAGGGGTCTCATAGGATTGATATAATGATTAAATTTGTTCTTTTACCTAGTATACAGAAAAATGTGTCATCGCTGAGTCAGAATTGGCTTGACAACACCTAACAACAACAACATGATGTAAGTCCTATTATAATCTTTAGTTTTATAGTCAAGGAAACTGAGGCACAAAGACTTAACTTGCCTAAGATCAGATAACAGAGTTATTAAGTGGCAGAGCCAGGATTAAACCTAGGAGTTTGGCTCTAGGGTCTCTTGTCTTAACGTCTAAAACCCAGCCCTGTTGGCATGGTGTATGTGGCCCACCTGGACCAGCCCTAACCTGCCTTTCCAGTCCTTCCTTTTGCCTCTGGCCCTGGCACCAGCTACCTGAGTTAGCTGCTAAAATTTACCACACATTTCACTCTTGTGGCTCTTCTCACACACCACTCCCTTTGCCTCCATTCTAGCCCTTCTTTACCTTGTTAATACCTACCCATTCTAGGTTCCCTTTGGGCATCTCCTCTCTGAAGAGCCTTCCCTGAGCACCATGTCTGTGTAGGTGCCTCCCATGGCAGGCTGTTATGGCACTTGTTCATGAAATTGCAACCATATGACTCCTTGTCTGCTTCCCACAGCAGAGTGATCCTTGAGGGCAGAGAAAAGTGTTTTAAATCACTGTGTCCCTAACCTAGACCAGTATCTGGTACACAATGAATGCTTTGTTATTGTTACTAGTTACTATCAAGTTGACTCTGACTCATGGTGACCCCGTGTATAACAGAAAGAAACATTGCCCTGTCCTGCATCATCTTCATGATCATTGGCATGTTTGAGTCCATTGTTGTGGCCCCATTGTGTCAGTCCATCTCACTGAGCATTTCTGTTGCCTTTGCTGGCCCTCCACTTTACCAACCATAATGTCCTTCTCCAGTGATTGGCCCCTCCTGTTGATGCATCCAAAATAAGCGAGTTGAAGTCTTAGAAAATGTTCTGTGATCCATAGGGTTTTTGTTGGCTAATTTTCAGAAGTAGATCACCGGGCATTTCCTCCTAGTCTCTTTAGTCTGGAAGCTCAGCTAAAACTTGTCTACCATGCGTGGCATAGCTTCCAGCACCATAGCAACATGCAGGTTACCACAGTATGGTGAGCTGACATAAGGGTGGTAGAAACGCTTAGCATATATTTTTGAAAAAATAAATGAAGGAGAGCCTGAACTAGGACTTGGTAGAATAGAAAAAATGAGCAGTGATTGCCCACATACCAGCTAAGGACCCTGGTGGTGCAATGGCTAAGCACTTAACTGCTAACCAAAGGTCGGTCGTTCAAACCCACCAATGGCTCCTTAGGAGAAAAGACCTGGCAATCTGCTCCCGTAAATATTACAGCCTTGACAAATTTCTAGAAACACACTGCTTACCTAAACTAATACAAGCTAAGATAGGAAACCTTAAAGACTTATAATAAGAGAAGAGATTGAAGAGGTAGTAAAAAAAACTCCTAACAACAACAAAAAAACCCTGGCCTCCACGGCTTCAATGGATAATTCTACCAAACATTCAGAGAAGACCTCACATCAGTACTACACAAACTATTTCAAAACATAAAAAAGGAAGAAATACTCCTAAATTCATTTTATGAAGCCTACATAACCCTGATACTGAGGCAAGGCAAAACCACCATAAAAGAAGAAAATTATAGACAAATATCTTTCACGAATATAGATGTAAAAATTAACAAAATTCTAGTCAACAGAATTCAGCATCATATCAAAAAAAAATAATATACCACAACCAAGTGGTATTCATACCAGGTATGCAAGAATGGTTCAAAATTAGAAAATCAATAGAGGTAATGCACCACAAAAATAAAACAAAAAAAAAATGACATGATCATCTCAATCGATGCAGAAAAGGCATTTGATAAAGTCCAACACTCATTCCTGACTTAAAAAAAAAAAAATTCTCATCAAAGTAGGAATAGAAGGGAAATTCCTTAACATAATAAAGGCCATCTATACAAAACCAACAGCCATCATCAATCTCTCCAGAGACTGAAAGCATTCCCCTTGAGAATGGGAACAATACAAGAATGCCCTTTATCACCACTCCTATTTAACATTGTGCTGGAAGTCCTAGCTAGAGCAATAAGAAATAAGGAAAAGAAATAAAGGGTATCCACATCAGAAAGGAAGAAGTAAAACTATCCCTATTTGCATTTTTTTTTTTTTTTTTTATGATCCTATATAGAGAGAGCCCCAAAGATTCCACAAGAAAACTCCTGGAACTAATAGATTCAACAAAGTAGCAGGATACAAGATCAACATACAAA
Organism: Elephas maximus indicus; assembly: GCF_024166365.1. Classification (NCBI taxonomy): domain Eukaryota; kingdom Metazoa; phylum Chordata; class Mammalia; order Proboscidea; family Elephantidae; genus Elephas; species Elephas maximus. Next base: position 108,005,913 of record NC_064823.1, on the reverse strand, counting down.
AGTCAGTTGGATTCCTATATACAAACAAAGAGAAATCTGAAAAGGAAATCAAGAAAACAATACCATTTATAAAAGCCCCTAAAAATATAAAATACTTAGGAATAAATCTAACCAGGGACATAAAAGACCTATACAAAAAAAAAAAAAAAAACTACAAACACTGCTGTAAGAAATCAAAAGAGACCTACGTATGTGCAAAAACATACCATGCTCATGAATAGGAAGACTCAACATTGTGAAAATGTCAATCCTACCCAAATGATCTACAGATATAATGCAATCCCAATCCAAATACCAACAGCATTATCTAACAAGATGGAAAAACTAATCACTGACTTTAGATGGAAAGAAAAGAGGTCCCAGATAAGTAAAAGCGTTACTGAAAAAGAAAAACAAAGTAGGAGGCCTCACACTACCTGATCTCAGAATCTATTGTACAGTGACGGTAGTCAAAACAGCCTGGTACTGGTACAACAACAGACATAGATCAAAGGGACTGAATTGGGAGCCCGGCCATAAATCCAACCACCTAGTGTCAGCTGATCTTTGATAAAGGACCAAAGTCCATTAAATGGGGAAAAAACAGTCTCTTTAATGAGTGGTGCTGGCAAAACTGAATGTCCATCTGTAAAAAAATGAAACAGGAGCCATACCTCACAGTATATACAAAAACTGTTTTGAAATGAATCAAAGACCTAAATATAAAACCTGAGAGTATAAAGATTATAGAAGAAAAAGTAGGGACAACACTAGGGGTCCTAATATACAGCATAAATAGAATATAAACTATAACTAACAATGCACGAAGACCAGAAGATAAACTAGATAACTGAGAGCACCTAAAAAATTAAACACTTATGCTCATCAAAAGACTTCACCAAAAAAGTAAAAAGAGAACCTACAGACTGGGAAAAAAATTTTGGCTATGGCATACCTGACAAGGGTCTAATCTCTAAAATCTATAAAGTAGTGTAAAACCTCAACAACAAAAAGGCAAATAATCCAATCAAAAATGGGCAAAGAACATGAACAGACACGTCACCAAAGAAGACATCCAGGCAGCCAACAGATACATGAGGAAATGCTCCAGATCACTAGCCATTAGAGAAATGCAAATCAAAACTACAGTGAGATACCATCTCGCCCTGACATTACTGGTACAAATAAAAAAAAACAGAAAATAACAAATGTTGGAGAAGTTTTGGGGAGGCTGGAACTCTTACGCACTGCTGGTGGGACTGTAAAATGGTACAACCACTATGGAAAACAATGTGGCTCTTCTTTAAAAAGCTAGAAATAGAAATAACATATAATTCAGCAATCCCACTTCTAGTAATATCTCCTAGAGAAATAAGAGCCATCACGTGAATAGACATATCCACATCCATGTTCACTGTAGTATTATTCACAGTAGCAAAAAGAGAGAAATAACCCAAGTGCCCGTCAACAGATGAATGGAAAAACAAATTATGGTGCATACATACAATGGAATACTATACAATGATAAAGAACAATGATGAGTCTGTGAGATTAGATATCCTACAATATGAATGAATCTGGAGGGCATTATGCTGAGGGAAATAAGTCAATCGTGAAAGGATAAATGCTATATGAGACCACTACTACAAAAACTCATGAAAAGTTTACACACAGAGAGAAACAATCCTTGGTGTTTACAAGAGAGGGGAGGGCTGGGGAGGGGAAATCATTAAGTAGATAGTAGAAGTGTTAACTTTGCTGAAGGGAAAGACATAATACATAATAGAGGCGAAATCAGCACAACTTGATCAAGGCAAAGTCATAGGAGCTTCATAGAGACACCCAAACACCCTGCGGGACTGAGGTACTGGGGCTGAGGGCTGGGGACCATGGTTGCAGGGGTCATCTAGGCCAGTTGGCATAGCATAGGTCATAAAGAAAATGTTATGCATTCAACTTTGGTGAATAGAGTCTGGGGTTTAAAAAACTTGCAAGTGGCCATCTAAGATACATTAGCTGGTGCCATCCCGCCCAGAGCAAAGGAGAATGAAGAAAAACAAAGACAGAAGGGAAAGATTTGTCCAAAGGACTAATGAACCACAAGCACCACAGCCTCCACCAGCCTGAGCCCAGAAAAACTAGATGTTCCCGGGTGACTGCCACTGACCACTCTTGACAGAGCAGGAGAAAAATGTAGCACAAATTTCAGATTCACACACACACACACACACATGCACGCACAACACACACACACATGTATACAGACAAAGACCAGGCTTACTGGTCTGGTGGAGACTGGAGAAACTCCTGAGAGTATGGCCCCTTCAGCCAAAGATTAGATAGGTCTATGAAACAAATGATAACACACGTGAGGAACGTGCTTCTTAGTTCAGTCATATATATGAGGTCAAATGGGCAACACCTGCCCAAAAACAAAGACAAGAAGGCAGGAAGGGACATGAAAAATGAACTGATGGACACAGGGAACCCGGGGTGGAGGAAAGGTAGAGGGTTGACAGATTGAGGGGATTTCAACCAATATCACAAAACAATCTGTGCATAAGTTGTTGAATGAGAAACTAATTTCTCTGTAAACTTACACCTAAGGTACAATTAAAAAAAGATTACAGCCTTGGAAACCCTTTGGGACAGCTGTATTCTGTCCTATAGGGTCACTATGAGTTGGAATAGACTTGATGGTACACAACAGCAACCCTGAGCTGATAACGAGGAGCCTTGGCCATGCAGTTTAGAACAGTATTGAATGTAATAGAATACATGGCTTGAACCACATTTTTTTTTAATAATTTTTATTGAGCTTTAAGTGAACGTTTACAAATCAAGTCAGTCTGGCACATATAAGCTTATATATACCTTACTCCATACTCCCACTTACTCTCCCCCTAATAAGTCAGCCTGCTCCCTCCTTCCAGTCTCTCCTTTCGTGACAATTTTGCCAGTTTCTAACCCTCTCTACCCTCCTATCTCCCCTCCAGACAGGAGATGCCAACACAGTCTCAAGTGTCCACCTAATACAAGTAGCTCACTCTTCATCAGCATCTCTCTCCAACCCATTGTCCAGTCCCTTCCATGTCTGATGAGTTGTCTTCGGGAGTGGTTCCTGTCCTGGGCCAACAGGTTTGGGGACCATGACTGCCGGGATTCCTCTAGTCTCAGTCAGACCGTTAAGTCTGGTCTTTTTATGAGAATTTGGGGTCTGCATCCCACTGTTCTCCTGCTCCCTCAGGGGTTCTCTGTTGTGCTCCCTGTCAGGGCAGTCATCGGTTGTGGCCGGGCACCATCTAGTTCTTCTGGTCTCAGGATGATGTAAGTCTCCGGTTGAACCACACTTTTTAAGGCCTGGTGTTTGTGACATCTACCCAATCCATATGGAGGAATATGCTCTACTCCCCAACAAATCAAAGACAGTGACAACATGCGCACACACATGCATGTCATGGTCACAGAGCAACGTTTGAGTTTCTCATCGATGTCACAATTGAGTGAATGTCCTCTTCTCCTCCCTCCCCTCATTCCCTTTCCTTTTCTTCCTAAGTACTTCAGACCGTAAGGCCATTTTGTGTGGCTGAGCATCCATGTGGGTGGTAGAGAAGATACAGTGGCTCAGGGCAGGTTGTCAGAGCTGAAGCAGGAGAGAAGGGCTTTCACGCAGGCGGGCTGCTGGCTCCCTGGCGTGGAATGTTAGAGATCTGGTAAGGTGAGTATGGTGTCCAAGCAGATAATGGGAAATGACCTTCATGGGGAGTCATAGTCTGAGTGGGGTGAGGAGGTTAGCCAACAGAAAGGCTGTCCAGCACAAGTGTTGGAGTCTGGATGGCAAAGGAAGGCATCCCTGTGAAAGGGCAGCCTGGCCTGGGCATTGGAACTCAAACAGGATGAGGGGGTGTCGGCATGGGGAAGACAGCTGTGGTAGTGACCACAGGTGGTTACAGTCAGGGGGTTGATCAAATAAGGAAATATATTGAGGATAATGGGAGCCAGGTATCTCACTGTCAGAGAAAAAGGGAGTTACAAATATGGAAAGGGACAAAACAAGAATGAACTCTGTGGTGTTGGATTGGAATTGGAAGCACCTGTGTGAATTTATGCTCTTCAATATGTAAAGATTAGTATAGAAATACACACACACACAAGTCTTAGCTCTGTGCACTGAGAGGGCTGAGAACAGCAATAATTCAGTTAGCAAAGAACACGTACTCAGAGGCCACTCTGGGTGGAGAAGGATTGGAGTGTCTGCCGTAGAAGCAGAATTGGGGTATAGCTCCTGCCTGTTGGTGCTCTGCCAAGGTGTGGGAGAGGGTTGGGCTCACCCCGCTCATTTAGTAAAGACTGGAAAGGTTCCTGAATAGCTAGATAGAGATAACACATGATATCTGATCATGCAATCCATTCGACTTATCTGACGATGGGCTCATCTGCCAGCACCATGAAGTGGAAACACCAAGGTCTCCTTTGTCATCTCAGAAAAGTCTGAGGGAATAACTAAGGACCAGCTCTTCAGTGTTTACCTGGAACATGGATTGTGCCAGTCCCCGTGTTCATTTGAGGCTTGGTCTAAAGTGGTGATAACAACTACTGCTTATTGGGCATCTTCTGTGGGCCAGAAACAGAGAGAGGTCTTTTAGTGTTCTCTTTCTAATTATCACGATGATTCTCCAACTTATGTTTTATAGAAACATCTCCATTTTATAGAAGAGAAAATGGAAGCTCAGAGAGATTTAGTAACTTGGTTAGGCTACGCTTCTAGGAGGGGATGACTCTGGGATTAGAAACCAAATCTGAATAGCTCTTTTCGCTGTTCTGTGCCGTCTCCCTTCACACAAGGCCTCTTGATCTGAAGCCTCTTCCACCTTGCCTCTCGCACCCAGCAGGCTTCCCAAACCCCCACCCCAACTCCCACAGATTAGTGGTTGCCTCCTGTGTGATCCCAGAGCACCTATCAACTGTACATAGTTGCATACAACTAATTTACAAAGCTTTGATTGAAGGCTGGGCCCCTCTTCTCTGTATTCACGGCATCTTGCCTGGACCCAGGATTAGAAGCAAATAAATTAATAAACCTCATTGCCGCTGAGTCAATTCTGACTCATATTGACCCTACAGGACAGAGTAGAACAGCCACATAGGGTTTCCAAGGAGCGGCTGGTGGATTCGAACTGCTGACCTTTTGATTAGTGGCTAACTCTTAGCCACTGCACCACTAGGGTAATAGTTTGCATTTATTGAGCACTTGCGAGCCTCTATAGGGTCACTATGAGTTGCAATCGACTCCACGGCAGTGGGGTTGGTTTTGGGTTTTTTTAAGGAGCCTCTGGCTGGTGCAAATAGTTAAGCACTTGACTACTAACCAAAAGGTTGGCAGTTTGGACCCACCCAGAGATGTCCCAGAAGAAAAGTCTAGCAATCTGCTCCTGAAAGGTCACAGCCTTGACAACCCTATGGAGCACAGTTCTACTCTGAAGCACATGGGGTCTTCATGAGTCGAAATTAACTCAATGGCAACTGGTTTTTAAAAATTTTTTTAGTATGTGCCAGCAAAGGCTTCACGTGCATTGTCTCATTTAAACCCTGAGACAACTTTAAGACAACTACCACTACCACCAGCTGCCATGTGCAGCTCCCCGCTTCGATGGCTCTGCACTCCTTGAGTGTATAGCTGGGACCACGGCCTGGCCCAGTGCTAGGCACAGGAAGCAGAGTTTATCAACATTCATCCAACTGGATTCAATTCCCGGGAATGGAAGTAAACAGGATACTGTGAAGATGTATTTCTGCATTTTTCAAGACAGTTCCAATTTTTAAAATTCCATCCTCTCATTGGACCATTTATCAGAATATGTGCCAATGAATGTAGCCTGATACTTGGCTAGGAACATACAGTCACCATTTTAGTGAAAAGAGGCAGGAGTTGACACATGTCGGTGGCTGAGTCACAATTTCTCTGGACCTAAATTTCTCCATGGGTAAAATGGGACTGATAATACCTGTTCCTATCATAGAAATGAAACAAAATGTGTATGTGCCTGCGTTTTGAATATTGATGAGAATAAAGTTGTATACAATCCAATTGCCATTCACAGGGTTGCTTACAGTTTTACTAACCTGTTTGGCAAATGGTTTCCATTCTTGAAAGTAAAGGAAGAAAGACGTTTCCGCGAAGACCAGTGCGGGGGGAAAAAATGAGCATGCGAAGAGCAAGTGTCCTGAGGCCTTTCTGGTATTTTGAAAAAAGATACAACTAGGTATTTCTGTCTACTGAACTCTCCTTAGGAGTTTCTCAATGATACAAATGGTTAATTACTTGACTACTAACCAAAAGTTTGGTAGTTCGAACCCACCCAGAGGCATTTTGGAAGATAGGCCTGGCGATCCGCTTCTGAAAGGTCACGGCCTTAAAAACCCTACTCTGCACACATGAGGTTGCCGTGAGTTGGAATGGACACAACGGCAACTAACAGCAAGGCTCTCCTCAGAGAATTTGTGTGTGTGTGTGTGCCCATCTGATAGAGGTGGGTGTGGGAGGCTGGCATAGTCAGGAGTCAAATTTTCTCAAATTGTATGAGATTCTACCTGGTGGAGAAACCAGGCAATCTTACCTTTGCTGCCTGTGGATCAGTTCCCAGGTGTAAGGGGCCTCAGGTGACAGTTCTTTTGGAAGCTGAGGTTTTCTGACTCCAGAGTAGTTCGGGAAAGCTTCTTTCTCTTTCCTGCACCTCGTCTTCCAGACATATGTGCAGACCACTCTGCCTTCGTATACTCAGAGGTTAATCAGCACATCCCCTGTCTTTTCTGCAAGGTTTGGGCAGAGCAGATCCATGATCCCGAGAGAGGGCAGCCTGTCAGGGCGCCACTTCGGTTGGAGAGCAGCCCCTCAGAGCAGCCGCTCGTTCGCATCAGTGACAAATCCATTTGGATGGGGCTAAGCCTCCCTCCCTCAAACTTCCTTCTGCTCTTGCCAAAATGCAGGACACTTTTGTTCACCTTTAGGGCTGCCAAGTCAGGCCTACCGCACCCCTGGATGTTGTTTTCCTGCAGGCAATGGGAACATGAGCTTGGAACCAGGGAAAGGAAATCAACAAGGAAACAAACACTGGCCACTGCACCTTCCGGCCATCGTTAGGTCTGGGACATCATCATGCTCAGAACCAGTCCCCAAATAAGCCAGGGCTTCCAACTGGACCTGTCTCAGAATCCTGCTTGTCTTTTTGTTTTTAAATGTGCAAAGAAAAGTGCATGAAATTCTATATCAGGCAAATGAAACAATCCTGAATTTTTCCAGTACCTTGCCAAAACTTCCAAAGATTTTCCATAAGCAGTACCACGCATCACTGGATGCTAGCTAATGTTCGTAGACAAAGAAAAGTGACGAGCAAGTTTAAGGGTGACACTATGAAAGATTTTTAATTCTAAAGATATAGGATTATTGTTTAAATAAGAATGTCTTCTGTTTACTTTTGACCATCATCACCTTTAGCAGCCACATCTTTGCTGACATTTATTGTGTTTACCGAATGCCTGGTCCTATGCTAATTTCCTGATGTGCATTATTTCATTTAATTCTCATCATAATCCTATAATCACCATTCCCACTTTATAAAGAAATTGAGTATTAGAGAGATTAAACTACTGCAAAGTGACTCAGCTACTTAAAATTTGTTAAATCACATTTCTGGACATGGGCTTTTGAAGTCTTGCTTTTCACACACACACAAACACAGCCAACTGAACCTGTTGCCATCAAGCCGATCTTGGCGCACGGCAACCCCATGTATTACAGAGTAGAACTGCTCCATAAGTGTTTTTTTGGCTGTAATCTTAACGGAATCAGGTTACCAGACCTTTCTTTTGTGGTACTGCTGGGTGGGTTAAAACCACCAACCTTTAAATTAGTAGTTGAGAGCAAACTTAGCCACCCATGACCTGCTTTTCCCACCAGGTAGGCTTATACACCTGTGTGGGAACAGCTTCAGGGATAGCCAAAGACATTGCTTCAATAAGCTACTAGCTGCGGGAAAAGAATTCTAAACAGCATCACTGGTCATCAGTTACATGGTCTCCCTCTGGTGATGTGCGTTGGTGTATTTCACATGTAGTGTGTATGCAGGAAAAGTATAATCCAGGTACCCAATGTCCTCTCTAGTCAAAGGTGGTGCTGCTAGCTGCTGTCTGTCTCAGGCCCTCCGCTGTGATTTTGACTTACAAACCAGGAAGTGCCCTGTAAATCTCTTGGCTCTGGGTGTGTTTTGGTCATGGCCGGGTCACTAGTTTGTCCTTTTGACAGTAGGCGCCTAGCAGTTACAAGCTTCTTTTAATCAACAATCCATGGAATGAGATTGAGTTCCTGGCCTGGAAACTTCTGCCTGGTGAGAAGAAACCAGCCCATGTGTTTTTAGTCTTCAGTCCTTAGGTCACACTGCAACCTTTTTGGGTTTTATTGTCTTCATCTTTACTTCGAATTGTTAGCAGTTAGCTCTCCTGTGCCATGGTGGTTACCCCGGGGCAGCTGGCAACTGGTCAAAGGAAAGTAAAACCGTTAATTAGGAGACAGAGAGATGGCTCCCAGCGGGGTCCAAGTTGCCTGTTTTCATAAACATAGGAGTTGCAACATCAGGGCAATTGCTCCCCTTATTTACCCTTGGATCTGGTTTGGTGGATCTTTGGGGTATTTTGCCCTAGGGCCACATAAACCTCTCAACTTGAGGTTGGTCAGCTTTTCATTCTTTTTAACAGAGACTATAGACTTATTTACTGGAGTTATAGTAATAAAGAGGAAGATGGGCTAGGGGCTGGGCATTTAGTTTGGATATCAATTCATTTTTCTTTTCCTGTGGTTTACATTTAAGCGTAGCATCTAGATATGTTTATAGACTTTGGTCTTGGAGTTCTTTGATGAGGAAGGCAATTTATAACAGTCAAATGGGCCTTTTCAACCTTATCACATGAAATGAAAAACCAAAATTTTGGAAAGGGGCTGACGTAATGGAAGCTTTCATGTTCAGCATCTGCTCCACAGCCTTCGATCAGGGAACAAAGATAGATGTGGGTACTGCGGGCAGCTCTGGGGTTTTCAATGCAGAAGGGTAAGGTAGGTAGATTTCACTTCTCTCTCTGCTCCTCCGAGCATGTGGATCAGTACCGACTGATTGGCGTCCAAGACTTGAGTCCATTCTAGGATTAACAGCAAACATATAAACGTCCCCCAAAATTTTTGTGCACGATCATGGAACCAGTGCAGCTGACTGTTCAAAACTGGAAACAGAGAGAAGTCACAGATGAAAACAGGATGTATTAATTTCACTTTACAAATGTGCCCTCTCCAAAGCCAGATCACTTACACCATGGTGACCTGGATCTGCTCAAACTCCACTGCTTTTGAGCATCATTTCCATTTGGTGTGGGATATTCTAGGTGAGTGACAGATCTCAACTCAGCAGAAAGGTCCAGATGTACTTAAACATTTTAATAATTATGGGAAAGCAAATTGTCTTCCCCTTGGAAGGAAAGATGGCCCGTTTTTAAAGTATCCTGGAAAGATAGCATGCCCAGTTATTTGCAGAGAAAATTGCCTTATTTTGGGTCTATTTTGAAGGAGGAATATTAAATCTGAGAAATGCTGAATTTTTTAGAATAGCCATTTCTATCTTTAAATGGTGATAAAGAAACTAGAACCTGAGTTAGCTTTCTCTCAGGTCCCTTTTCACTCTTGTGAGATTGATCAGGGTTAAAATGGATTTATCATAATAAGAGATAGAAAATAGTTTTTTTGAGCAGTAATGGACTGATTGCTTTCCTTTCTCTCCTCATAAGAATATAACTTATAGTTTATACAAACGGGTAGGGCAACAAGGGGAGGAGTCCAAAGCCCCACTCCAAGGTTTTAAATAACATCTTTACGCCAACAATCCCCATATTCCTATCTGTGGGTCAGATCTTCCAACCGCTTGCTCCACGACTCACAGCCATTTCATACGTCACACTTTCAAAGCCAGCTCTTCATCTTCTTCTCCTGCTCCTCCTCCTGTTCCTCCATCTCAGTAAATGGCTTTTTTATCCACCCAAGTGCTCCATCTGGAGTTGCCATTATGCGCCTTCTTTCTTAAACCCCACATCCAATCCATAAGTTGTTAGTTGCTGTTGAGTTGGCTCTGACTCGCGGTGACCCCCATATACAACAGAATAAAACGTTGCCCAGTCCTCGGCCATCTTCACCATCATTGGTATGCTTGAGTCTATTGTTGAGGCCACTGCGGTTTTGAATGCGTTTCATCCTAGGGGGCTCATCCTCCAGCACTATATCACACAGTGTTAAGGTGTGATTCATAGGGTTTTCATTGGCTAATTTTTGGATGCAATGCATCTTTTGCATTCAAAAGACATATTGCATTGGGCAAATCTGCTGCAAAAGACCTCATTAAAGCCTTAAAAAGCAAAGATATCTCCTTGAAGACTAAGGTTCACTTGACCCAAGCCGTGGTGTTTTCAGTTGCCTCATATACATGTGAAAGCTGGACGATGAATAAGGAAGACCAAAGAAGAATTGACGCCTTTGAATTACGGTGTCGGCAAAGGATACTGATTATACCATGAGCTGCCAAAAGAATGAATAAATCTGTCTTGGAAGAAGTACAGCCAGAATGCTCCTTAGAAGCAAGGATGGTGAGATTACATCTCACATACTTTGGACATGTTATCAGAGGGATCAGTCCCTGGAGAAGGACATCATGCTTGGTAAAGTAGAGGGTCATTGAAAAACAGGAAGGTCCTCAACGAGATGGATTGACACAGTGGCTGCAACAATGGGCTCAAGCATAGCAACAATTGTGAGGATGGCGCAGGACCAGGCAGTGTTTTGTTCTGTTGAACATGGGATCACTATGAGTCGGAAGTGACTTGATGGCAACTAACAACAACAACAATTTTTGGAAGTAGATCACCAGGCCTTTCTCCCTAGCCTGTCTTGGTCTGGAAACTCCACTGAAAGCTACACTCCATGGGTATTTGACATACTCATGGCGGTGTAGCTTCCAGCATCACAGCAACACTTAAGCCACCGCAGTACGACAAACTGACAGACAGGTGGTGGGATCCATAAGTACATCCTGTCAATTCCACCTCAAAAATTTACATCAGCTTCAACCACTGCCCTCTGTTTCCATTATCACAGGGGTCCAACTGACCGTCCATCATCTCTCACCTGGGTTACTGTAGGCAATCCTAACTATCCTGCCTGCTTCCCTTCTTGCCCCCAGTCCCTCTACCAAATCTATGTTCCACACCACAGCCAGGTTAGATTTTTTTAAAGGTAACCCCGATTGTGTCATTAAAAAAAAAAAAACCAAACCCAGTGCAGTCAAGTCGATTCCGACTCATAGTGACCCTATAGGACAGAGTAGAACTGCCCCATAGAGTTTCCAAGGAGTACCTGGTGGATTTGAACTGCCAACCCTTTGATTAGCAGCCATAGCTCTTAACCACTACGCCACCAGGGTTTCTGACTGTGTCATTAGCCTATATAAAAGCCTCACGTCTTTCTATCGCACTCAGGATAAAATACAACATAGCCCCACTAAGTGTGGAATATTTGGTTCCTGTTTACCTCTCCAACATTATCTCAGCTATGCTCCCCCTCCTTCAGTACACTTCAGCCACACTAGCTTGCTCTCAGTTCAAGAACCCTCCAAGCTTTTCTCCATCTCACAGCCTTTGCTCTTCCTGGACTGACTTACACACACACACACACACACACACACACTGTCTCTGCTTCTTTTTCATTTTTCAGATCTCAGCTCAAATGTCATTTCCTAGAGACACTCCCCACTCACCAACTTTTCCTTTGCAGCACTTAATAAAACTAACCAATTGTCGTTGAGGTGATTCCAACTCAGGGCAGTCCACGTGTGTCAGTACAGAGCTGCATTCTACAGAGTTTTCAAATGGCTGCTTTTTCAGAAGTAAATCACCAGGACTTTTTTTCCAAGGCATCTCTGGATGGATTCGAACCAACAACCTGTTGATCAGTAGTCCTTTGGGCCACCCAGGGACTCTGTAGCTCTTGTTACAATTTGTAAATATAATTTTTATTTGCCTATTCATTTAATATACGGTTTACCCACCCATACCCACTACCCCCAACCCCAGCTAGGTTTCCTTCCATAAGGGCAGGAGCTATGTTTATTTTGTTCACAACTATATGTCTAGAACCTGGTACATAAAAATAGGTTCCACATTTTTAAATACAACACTTAATGAAGGAATGAGTAATTGAACGGGAAAATCTTTTTTCAATGAAGATCACTTAGTTTCTTAAATAGCTGTTGAGAGGTACTAACTTGTTCTTATTCTGATACAGAGATATAATTTCCCCTGTGCAGATGTTGAGAATTAGCAAATAATTGTGTTCTTGGAGAATCTACCCTGAGTCGTCCCTTCCAAGGAAGCACTGTCTATGGCTTTCTATTGCCTCTGGGAGTGCTGTTCCACAGCCCAGGGAAGGGGTGGGGGAGAGCTGGGGGTGGGAGTGGTGTGGATGAAGGACTTATGTGTTTCTGGCTTCGCAAGTTAGATTTTGTAATTCATTCCTCATGAAAACAACAGGGCAGAGTGGAAATTGTACTGTCATAAAGACTTTTGGAGGCCAGCTTTGGGAAACTAAACACCATTTTAGATTTAGAACATCAGTTTATGGGGAAAAATGTGTTCCAGATTCAAACAACCAGCACACACACACACACACACATGCACACATCCTCTTGAAACAAAGGAGTTTGCCTGTTTTGTGTTTTATACGAATTTGCAAAATTATGGTGACTCATCACCAGCTACACCCTCCCTGAACCCTCATCTTAATCTGGGTCTTGGTTAACTAGAGTTGAACAATATTGGGAATGCCTATGAGATGATTTATTCACACAGGGATTGTGTTTATTTGAGTTGAGGCAGAGCCAGGAAATACTTATTTTCCTGTCCATATTAAGGAAGGGACTTCCGATTCGTTTCTCAAGTTTCCCAAGAAGGTGCAGTATCAAACCATGCTTCTGGCTTCCTCCAAGATCCTGACTTGCTCCTCCCAACAGTAGGAGAAATGACCAATCTGATTGGTGAGACCAGGAGACCCTGACCAATCTGATTGATGAGACATGGAGAGCACATCCTTCCCTGGCCTCCTGTAGGTGTGGGACTAGACTGCTGCATTGCGAAGTGAAGGCCTCCTTCAGTCTTTCTCTCGACTTGGAGGGTGGGTACGGAGTACTTATGCAGCCTCTGGTTTCTGTTTTAGGCGAGCCATGTGGCGTCTCCAGGCCAGCTGAGATAGAGCTCTGTTCTCTTGCTTCTGTGTTCTTCCCCATCACTACTTGGTTGGAGGAGTTGGCCCCCTTGTTGGTCCCATGGTTCAGGGGAAAGGAGAGATGAAGCTTTCTTCGTTCTTAATCCAGTACTCAGGAAGCTGATACTATATATTAGTAAGACCTGCTTTGGCTCTTTATTTCTGTCTTCAACCAGAAGGGGACCCCCCTAACCCCCAGCTTCCAGTAATTTGGGTTATATTTTAATTTGCTTCATTCGTAAAACAGTTAAATCATTTTTTCTACACCAATGTATAAAATACTTGTAAAAGAAAGTCTCACACTAAAACTAGAAAATGTGTAAATCAAGTGTTTGTCATGTTTCCAAAGCCAGTGTTAAAATGAAGTCTTCCTAGACTTTTCAACAAAACTTAGGCAAATTCCCCAAGGAATTTTTCTATTCAGTGGCTTTGCCATTAAGTCAACCAATCCGACACACAGACATGCATCCCGTCTCCATAGCTGGGATTTCTGTTCTCTATATGCTGTGTTATGTCATCTATAGTTTTCACAATACTTTGCTCACATATAATTATTTCATCATACCATTGATGAGAACGAGGCCTAGAAGGTTATAGCTGGCTTGCCCAAGATCACAGTGAGTCTTAGAGCTGAGCGTTGGATTCAGGCACCTGACTCTGAAACCTGCCCTCCATAAATCCTAAACTGCTCGCAGTGGCTGCTACTTCCTCTTAACAGCTTCCAGGAAAACTCAGTTTGCAATCTTTGGGGGAAATGCCATCTTTTTAATATTTACACACCTAAGGTACCCCAAATGAGGCATTGGCGGTTCAATGATAGAATTCCCACTGTCCTAGGAGGGAGACCCAGGTTTCAGTTCCCTGCCAAACATCTCATGTGCAGCCACTCTCACCTGTCAGTGGTGGCTTGCATGTTGCTATAATGCTGAACGGGTTTCAGCAGAGCTTCCAGACTAAGGCGGACTAGGAAGAAAGGACTGACATTCTACTTCTGAAAATCAGCCAGTGAAAACCCTATGGATCGCAACAGTCTGATTCTCAACCTGTTACGGGGATGGCACAGGACCAGGCAGCCTTTCATTCCGTTGTGCATGGGGACTCCTTGAGTCGGGGCCAACCCAGCAGCAACTAACAACAACAACAACAACAAACTTACCCCAGGCTATTGTTTTGAGGGGGATTTTGGACAAAGGTTCAGCTAAAAGCGGTGAGAATATATAAAATGAGTTGTTGCATCAAGAAAAATCAGATTTCATTTCTAATACCTTTAAGTTTTTAATCAGAGGAGGAAAAACACATAGATTTAAACTGTTGCACTAACTTACAAATTTTTGAAGTTGTTGAATAATTTTTTTATGATCTCTAGGGTTAGGGATATGCCGTCTTTACACATACATCTCTTTATTTCACGCCTTTTCTTTTTTTTAAATTTTTTTCTAAAGTTTGGGGCATTTCCAGGGCTCTGTGCAATGCCAGGAGACTAAGTTCATACTGTACATTCTGGGGCAGGAATGGAAAAGAGAACCAAATGTCATATGTTAGGCAAAGATTATAGCCTCCTCCAGGATTTTGTTTCCAGCCTGGAGGATACTGTCAACATGTAATAAATAAATAAAAACTGTAATAATCAACATTACAAGTAGGAAGAACAATGTGAGGGGCACTTCAAACTTCTTATAATCAAGGAAGAAATTCATGGAGTTATCTCAGACTTTGGGAAGAAATTCCAAGAAACTGTAATGACACAGCTCTATTTTCAGGAAGAAAAAAGCCTTTAGACTCGTTATTTTGGAAAGGCCTGCTCAGTTGTACTGATTAATTGATTGGGTCAGTTGATTTTTAAAACCGCATTGCCATGGAAAAGCAGTTGGGAAACATATAGGAGTGTTTTAGTTTTAAACGTGTAGTTCTCTAAACTGGCTCAGACAGCTGGACCCCATTTTGTGTTTGTTTTTTTTCAGACAGATTCTCCATGTTCTAACCAGATCCAGCTCTACGGGCTAATTGCATTTCAGTGACTAGGTTGGATGTTGTCTTTTCAGGGAAAATCTCATTTAAAAGGAAAACGGATGCTTAAATCTCATTGTGGTTACATTATTACTTTAGTCTTGATATACTTCCCCTGAGAGCTTTCTTCTTGGCAAACCAAGCCTGTGCTAATGTTCTGGGGGCTTGTTGTCCAGTTACTAGAACTTTCAGTGTCTAGGGCTTGCACACCAGATGGCATCTAAAAACTCTCAAATGGGTTTGTACCATCTGGTTTGCTCATCTGCATGTTGCATTTACAAGTGCTTTGACATATAAAGAGAAATTAATTTTTAATTGTTTGAAAAATTACAGAAATAATACATGCTCAGTGGGAAAACTCAAACAAGCATGAAGAAAAAAGTGCCTCAAGTAAAAGTATAAATCTGCCTGCCCCCTGAGCACCCAACATTAATAACAATAACATACCTATACATGCACACACACACACACACACCTTTATTACCAGTCTCTAGGGGTAACCATTAACCATTATTAATATACATGTATATAAAGACCACAAATTATTTGCAGCTTGTATTTACTATTTAATGTTGCATAACAATTCACGCAAAAACTTAGTGGCTTAAAATAACACTGCTCGTTTGCTATCTCTTACAGTTCATGTGGCTTGACTGAGTGGTTCTGGCTCTTGTGAGGATGCCGTCAGATGCTGGCTGGGGCTGCAGTCATTTGAAGATTTGACTGGGGCTGGAGGTTCCACTTTCAAGGTAGTTTACTCTCACAGCTGGCAAATTGGTACTGGCTGTTGGCAGGAGGCCTCAGTTCCTCTTTATTTGTGTTTCTCCATACAGTAGGCTGCTTGAGTATTCTCAAGAAATGGCACCTGCCTTCCCCCATAGTGAGTGATCTAATATAGCAAGATAGCGAGTGCAAAGTCTGCTATGATCTAGCCTCAGAAGTCACCTACTGTCACTTCTGCTTCATTCTATTGGTCACAGAGGCCAGCCCTGGCTCAGCGTGGGACTTAGTTGTTGCTGTGTGCCTTCGAGTCGCTTCTGACTCGTAGCTACCCTATAGGACAGAGTAGAACTGCCCCATAGGGTTTCCAAGGAGAGGCTGGTGGATTTGAACTGCAGATCTTTTGGTTAGCAGCCTGAGCTATTAACTACGTCACCACCAAGGCTCTAGCCGGTATAGGAGAGGGCTACACAAATGCAGGAATACCAGGAAGTGAGGATGATGGAGGGCCATTTTGGATGGTGGCTGCCACACAATTCCTCCTATCCAGAGGTGGAATCTATTTCCCTACTGCTTGATTCTGGGCTACCTTTTAAAGAAGCAGCCCTGGCAGTTCAGTGGTTAAAGCACTCAGATGCTAACTGAAAGGCTGGTGGTTTGAACACACCAACCGCTCTGTGCAATGGGTTTTTTGGGTTAACCAATAGAAATTGGTGGAATTAATATTGTGGTAATCCTGCCAAGGGTCTCAAGAGGATTTACTTTTTCTGCTCTCATCCTCTTGGAATTCTGCTGCGACGTGAGAAAGCCTAGATTAGCTTCTTTGAAAATGAGAGAACAGGTGGAGAGAGCTGTCCTGGCCATCCCTGCTTAGAACCTGGATATGAGTGAGCTCCAGAAACACTACATGTAGCAGAGACCAACTGTCCTGGCTGAGCCCAACCCAAATTGCCAACCCACAGTATTGTGTCCAAGTACATGATTGTTGTGTTAAGGTGCTAAAGTTTGGGGGAAGGTTTGTTATACAGCAATGGAGAACTGCTACTAAATGATAAACAGTGGTCTGTATTTTCTTGTTTTTAAAACTTAACAATCTATTGTGGGCATCCTGTCATGTCAGTATATACAGATGTTGTTGTTAGGTGCTGTCAAATCGGATCTGACTCGTAGAGACCCTGTGCACAACAGAACGAAACAAGGCCCGGTTCTGCACCGTCCTCACAATTGTTGCTATGCTTGAGCCCATTGTTGCAGCCACTGTGTCAATTCATCTCATTGAGAGTCTTCCTCTTCTTCAATGACCCTGTGCTTTACCCAGCATGATGTCCTTCTCCAGGAACTGATCTCTCCTGATAACATGTCCAAAGTATTTGAGGCATAGTCTAGCCATCCTTGCTTCTAAGAAGTATTCCGGCTGTACTTCT
Organism: Elephas maximus indicus; assembly: GCF_024166365.1. NCBI lineage: Eukaryota > Metazoa > Chordata > Mammalia > Proboscidea > Elephantidae > Elephas > Elephas maximus. Next base: position 107,988,438 of record NC_064823.1, on the reverse strand, counting down.
TCCATAACAGATTTGTTCATTCTTTTGGCAGTCCATGGTATATTCAATATTCTTTGCCAACACCACAATTCAAATGTGTCGATTCTTCTTTGATCTTCCTTATCCATTGTCCAGCTTTCTGATGCATATGAGGCGAATGAAAACACCATGGCTTGGGTCATGCTCACCTTAGTCCTCAAGGTGACATCTTTGCTTTTCAATACTTTTTAAGAGGTCTTTTGCAGCAGATTTGCCCGATGCAATATGTCTTTTGATTTCTTGACTGCTGCTTCCATGGGTTTTGATTGTGGATTCAAGTAAAACAAAATAATCGACAACATCAATCTTTTCTCCATTTATCATGATGCTGATCATTGGTCCAGTTGTGAGGATTTTTGTTTTCTTTATGTTGAGGTGTAATCCACACTGAAGGCTGTGGTCTTTGATCTTCATCAGCAAGTGCTTCAAGTCCTCTTCACTTTCAGCAAGCAAGACTGTGTCGTCTGCATAATGCAGGTTGTTAATGAGTCTTCCTCCAATCCTGATGCCCCATTCTTCTTTGTATAGTCCAGCTTCTTGGATTATTTGTTCATCATACAGATTGAATAGGTATGGTGAAATGATACAACCCTGATGCACACCTTTCCTGACTTTAAACCACACAGTATCCCCTTGTTCTGTCCGAACTACTGCCTCTTGATCTGTGTACAGGTCATTATGAGCACAATGACAATGAAGCGTTCTGGAATTCCCATTCTTCACAATATTATCCATAATTTGTTATGATCCACACAGTCGATTGCCTTCGCATAGTCAATAAAACACAGGTAAATATCTTTCTGGTATTCTCTGCTTTTAGGCTGGATCTGACATCAGCAATCATATAACTTGCTCCATGTCCTCTTCAGAAACTGGCCTAAATTTCTGGCAGTTCCCTGTCAATATACTGCTGTAGCCGCTTTTGAATGATCTTCAGCAAAATTTTGCTGGCATGTGATATTAATGACATTGTTCAATAATTTCCACATTTGGCTGGATCACCTTTTTTGGGAGTAGGCATAAATATGGATCTCTTTCAGTCAGTTGCCCAGGTAGCTGTCTTCCAAATTTCTTGGCATAGATGAATGAGCACTTCCAGTGCTTAATCCATTTGTTGAAACACTTAAATTGGTATTCCGTCAGTTCCTGGAGCCTTATTTTTTGACAACGCCTTCAGTGCAGCTTGGACTTCTTCCTTCAGTACCATTGGTTTCTGATCATGTTGCCTCCTGAAGTGGTTGAATGTCGACCAATTCTTTTTGTACAGTGACTCTGTGTATTCCGTCCATCTTCTTTTGATGCTTCCTGAGTCAATGTTTTCACCGTAGAATCCTTCAATGTTGCAACTTCAGACTTGAATGTTTTTCTTCAGTTCTTTCAACTTGAGAAATGCTGAGCATGTTCTTCCCTTTGGTTTTCTATCTCCAGGTCTTTGCACGTGTCATCGTAGTACTTTACTTTATCTTCTGGAGCCGACTTCTGAAATCTTCTGTTCAGTTCCTTTACTTCATCATTTTTTCCTTTTGCTTTAGCTACTCGATGTTCAAGAGCAAGTTTCAGAGTCTCTTCTGACATCCATTTATGTCTTTTCTTTCTTTCCTGTCTTTTCAGTGACCTTTTGCTTTCTTCATGTATGATGTCTTTCCACAACTCGTCTGGTGTTCGATCATAAGTATTCAAAGCATCAAATCTATTCTTGAGATAGTCTCTAAATTCAAGTGGGATATACTCAAAGTCATACTTTGGCTCTCATGGACTTGTTCTAATTTTCTTCAGCTTCAACTTGAACTTGTATATGAGTAATTGATGGTCTTTTCCCATAGTCGGCCCCTGGCCTTGTTCTGACTGATGATATTGATCTTTTCCAACATGCCTTTCCACAGATGTAGTCGATTTGATTTCTGTGTATTCCATCTGGCGAGGTCCATGTGTATAGTCACCGTTTATGCTGGTGAAAGGTATTTGCAATGAAGAAGTCATTGGTCTTTCAAAATTCTGTCATGTGATCTCTGGCATAGTTTCTATCACCAAGGGCATACTTTCCGACTACCAATCCTTCTTTGTTTCCAACTTTCGCATTCCAATCACCAGTAATTATCAGTGCATCCTGACTGCATATTTGATCAATTTCAGACTGCAGAAGTTGGTAAAATATCTTCCATTTCTTCAACTTTGGCTTTAGTGGTTCATGTGTAAATTTGAATAATGGTCGTATTAACTGGTCTTCCTTGTAGGCATATGGATATTATCCAATCACTGACAGCATCATACCTCAGGATAGATCTCGAAATGTTCTTTTTGACAATGAATGCAATGCCATTCCTCTTCGAGTTGTCATTCCCAGTATAGTAGACCATATGATCGTCTCATTCAAAATGACCAATACCAGTCCATTTCAGCTCACTAATGCCTAGTATATCAATGTTTATATGTTCCATTTCATTTTTGATGATTTCCAGTTTTCCTAGATTCATACTTCGTACATTCTTGCCTCCAATTATTAATGGATGTTTGGAAATGTTTGTTTTCATTTGGGGTCATGCCACATCAGCAAATGAAGGTCCAGAAAGCTTGACTCCATCTAAGTCATTAAGGTCGACTCTACCTTGAGGAAGCAGCTCTTCCCCAGTTGTATTTTGAGTGCCTTCCAACCTGATGGAATGGATGCTCTTTATTTCCCTTTCTTGTCTTATTGCTCTAGCTAGAACTTCTAGTACAATGTTGAATAAGAGTGGTGATAAAGGGCATCCTTGACTAGTTCCTGTTCTTAGGGGGAATGCTTTCAGTCTCTCTCTACTGAAAATAATGTTGACTGTTGGTTTTGTGTAAATGCCCTTAATTATTTTATGGAATTTCCCTTTTATTTCTATTTTGGTGAGATGTTTTATCAGGAGTGGGTGCTGGACTTTATCAGATGCCTTTTCTTTATTGATTCAGATGATCATGTGATTCTTTTGTTTTATGTATGTGGTGGATTACATTGATTCCTTTTCTAATGTTAACTATCTTTCATACCGGGTACAAATCCTACTTGGTCATGATGTATTATTTTTTGGTGTGCTGTTGGATTCTATTGGATAGAATTTTGTGGAGGATTTTTGCATCAATGTTCATGAGAGATATTGGTCTATAATTTTCTTTCTCAGTAGTGTCTTTTCCTGGTGTTAGTATCAGAGTTAGCTGGCTTCATAGAATGAATTTCAGAGTATTCCGTCCTTTTCTATGTTCTAGAATAGCTTGAGTAGTATTGGTGTCAACTTTGAATGTTTGGTAGAATTCTTCAGTGAAATCTCTGGGCCTGGGATTTTTGTTTTTGGTAGGTTTTTTTTTTTTTTAAATGAACTCTTCAATTTCTTCTTTTGTTATAGGTCTGTTCAGATTTTCTACCTAAGTTTATTTTATTTTAGTTTAGGTAGGTAGGCTGTTTCTAGGAATTTGTCTATTTCCTCTATGTTTTTCAAATTTGTTGAAGTGTAGTTGTTTGTAGTATTCTGTTACGATCCTTTTTATTTTAATTGGTTCTGTTGTGAGGTCACCCAACTCCTTTCTTATTAGGGTTTTTTGCATCTTCTTTCTCTCTCGCTCCTTTTTTTTTTTTTGTCTATTTGGCCAGTGGTTTATCGGTCTTGGAAACCTTGGTGGCCTAGTGGTTAAGTGCTACAGCTGCTAACCAAAGGGTCGGCAGTTTGAATCCATCAGGCACTCCTTGGAAACTCTGTGGGGCAGGTCTACTCTGTCCTATAGGATCACTATGAGTCAGAATCGACTCGACGGCACTGGGTTTTTTTTTTTTTTTGGTTTTGTCAGTTTTATTAATCCTTTCAAAGAACCAGCTTGTAGTGTTTATTGTTTCAACTGGTTTTCTGTTTTCAGTTTCATTTATTTCTACTCTTATCTTTATAATTTCATTTCTTCTGGCAGCTATGGGCTTCTTTTGCTGCTCTTTTTCTATTTGTTCTATTTGTAGGGTTAAGGTACTGATTTTGGAACTTTCTTCTTTTTTGATGTGTGTACTTATTGCTATAAATTGCCCTCTGAGCACCGTTTTTGGTGTGTTCCAAAGACTTTAATGTATTGTATTTTTAATCTTATTTGATTCTAGGATTTTTTAAATTTCTTCCACGGTTTTTAATTGTAATGATGTTCAGTTTCCAAGTATTTGATTTTTCTTTTGTTGTTCTTCCTGTAATGATTTCTAATTTCTTAACGTTGTGATCTGAGAAGATGCTTTGTATTATTTCAATATTTTTTAATTTACTGAGGCTTGTTTTGTGGCCTAAGATATGGTCTATTTTAGAGAATGGTCCATGTGGACTGGAGAAGAATCTGTAGTGAACTGCTCTTGGGCGGAGTGCTCTGTATATATCTGTGACGTCAAGCTTGTTGTGTTTTTAAATCTCCTGTGTCTTTGTTGAGTTTCTTTCTAGTTGTTCTGTCCTTCATTGAAAGTGGTATGTTAAAGTCCTCTACTAATATTGCACAACTGTCTATTTCTCTTTTCATTGCTGTTAAGGTTTTTATGTATTTTGGATCTCTGTCATAGGATGTGTGGATATTAATTATGGTTATATCCTCTTGGTGGATTGATCACTTAGTCATTACATAATGTCCTTCCTTTTCTCTTGTAATGGAGTTTGACTTAAAGTCTATTTTATCATGGATTAATAAAGCCTGCCATTCCTGCCCCTTTTTTGGTTACTATGTGCTTGATGGAAACCCTGGTGGTGTAATAGTTAAGTGCTATGGCTGTTAACCAAAGGGTCGGCAGTTCGAATCCACCAGGCACTCCTTGGAAACTCTATGGGGCAGTTCTACTCTGTCCGATAGGGTCACTATGAGTTGGAATCGACTTAACTGCACCGGGTTTGGTTGGTTGGTTATGTGTTTGGTACATATATTTTTTCGTCCTTTGATTTTTAACCTCTTTATGTCTTTGCGTCTAAGGTGTGTCTCTTGCAGGCAACATATTGATGGGTCATTTTTTTTTTCTTTTAATCCTTTCTGCCACTTCCTGTTTCTTGATTGATAAACATGAATTTATTGCTGTCATTTTGTGGTGTTGACAGTTCCTTTGTTCTGGTTAATTTTCTGTGTTGAGTTCTTTTTGTTCATGGACTGTTTTCATTTCCTTCGTTTTTGTTGATTTTGTGTTTACTGAGTCTTTTTGATTTTCTTCTTTATTTTTGTGGGTAGGTTTGTTAATTTTCTTTTTTGTGGTTGCTGTGAGTTTTACCTTTATCATCCTATGTTTAAAACAGTCTGTTATTTTTAGATATCATCTTGACACCCTCTTCATATGGAAGGTCTGTAAGTACACCATTTGTTCCCACTTTTTGTTTTGAAGTTATCATCAATTTCAGATTGACATCTCTGGTTCCCTGTTTTCAGGTTTGTAGCTTTATTTTTCTTTTTGAGAGTTCTTTATCTGGGTTGGTATCTGGGTGGTACTGTTGCATGTCCTAATCTCAGGCTGTTGTCTAATGTCACTGGTTCTCTGTCTGAATGATTCCCTATATATTTCTTGTAAGATTGGTCTAGTTTTTACAAATTCCCTTGATTTCTGTTTATTTAGGAATATCCTAGTTTCGCTATTGCATATGAGAGGTAATTTTACTGGATATATGATCCTTGGTTGGCAATTCTTTTCTTTCAGGGTTTTATATGTGTCACCCAATTGCCTTCTTGGATGTATGGTTTCTGCCAAGAAGTCAGAGCTTATTCTTACTGGTTCCCCTTTGTAGGTGATATTTTGTTTTTTCCAGGTGTTCTCAGAATTCTTTGTATTTGGTTTTAGAAAGTTTGATTATGATATATCTTGGTGACTTTTTGGGGGGTATATTCTGTATGGGATAGTTGAACTTCTTGAGTGGAAATCTTCTTGTTTTTCATGATATTAGGGTAGTTTTCTACCACCAATTCCTCAAAAACTCTCTGTGTGCTTTTTTTTTTTTTTTTGACTCCTTCTGTTATGAAATTCAAATGATACATAAGTTATTTCTCTTGATACTGTCCCAAGTAACTCTTGGGCTTTCTTTGTTTTTCTTCATTCTTTCTTTTTTTTTTGATTGTTCCTCAAACAAATTAGTATCAAGGGATTTGCCCTCTGTTTCTCTACTTCTGTCTTCCATTAATTCAATTCTACTTCTATGTCCTTTCATTGAATTATCCATTTCTTTCGTTTTATTGTTAATTTTTTGTATTTCTAGTTGCTGTTTTCATATGCTTTCTAATTGTCTATTGAATTTGTCATTTTGTTCTTGTATTGTTTTCCTGCATTCTTTCAGGGTTTTGTCTGTGTTTTCCTTGGATTTATCTATGTTTTCCTTGATCTCTTTGAGGGTCTTATAAATAAGTCTTTTGACTTCCTTGTCAGGTATTTCCATTAAAATTTCTTCCTCAAGAAGGTTTTCTGCCCCTTTATTTTGCTCATTTGTTTGAGCCATTTTATCCTGTTTCTTCATACGATTTGGTATTGTCTGCTGTCTCCGAGGTATCAAGTTTAATGTTAGCAGTTAGTGCATTCTCTGGAGGTCAGGGCAGGACTTCCCCATATCTGCTGTAAGGGAGTGGTACTCAAATGGATGGGGTATGCCTGCTGAGCACGGGTGGATTAGCTTCTCAGTAGGTGTTGAGGTACAAAGGGGTTTCAGTGCAAGTGCAAACGGCCTGCAGGTGTGGAACATGTGCTGTTGCAGCTGGGTGGACAATGGATGAGGGCACTAGGATCTCCCGGTCTTCATTTGGCTGGGGTGTAGGCTGCTGCCAGTCAGGATATAACTGGCATTGCTGCTGAGGTGATGTGCCTTCATGACCTATCAGTGGGGCATGGGTGCAGAGAGCATTCTCAGTAGTCACTGTGTGGTGCTGTGTGTTTTCACTGCTGGTTAATGGGTGGTCAGAGTGAGGGTGTATGGGTTGCTGGTCACCAGGTGGGTGACACAGAAGCTTGTGCTGATGGCCTTAGGTGGGAGGAGCTGTGCAAAGGTGGTCTGAGCAGGCATGAGCCTCTGGTTGCAGTGGGGGGATGGTGGTACAGGTGGCAAGAAGAAGAATGCCTTCTGCCTACAGGTGCATTCTTGGAGATTGCTCCCCTGATCTCTAGAGCATGATGGGGGAGGTACACCACCAGTCTGTGGGCCCCTCGTGCAGGTAGTGGGAGGAAGAGGGCGCACCATCAGTCTGCAGACCCCTGGCATGGGTGGCTGGGTGGATAAGCGGGAGCTGTTGGTCCAAAGGCCCCTGGCATGAGTGGGTAGGTAGAGGAAGTGGCGCTGTCAGTCCACGGGCCTCCAACGTGGGTGGCTGGATGGAGAGGTGGCTGCCAACAGTCTGAGGGCCTCTGGCATGGGTGGCTGAGTAAAAAAGCAGGTGCCAGCAGTCTGTGGGCCCCCTGGGCAGGGGGCTGGATGGTGGGTGGTGCCACCAGTCTGCAAGTGCTTATGGGAGGCTGGATGAGGGGAGTTGGAGGATACCACAGGCCTGTGGACCTCCAGCACATGAGGCTGGAGGGGCATGGTGTGTGCAGTGAGTGTGCTTTACTTTTGCAGGGTAGGGGGTGATCCTGCCTGGTTCTGGATATGGGTGCAGAGTTACTCCTGCTTGGCAGTACCAGGTGATGGGGGTGTTGGCTGAGAATGCTGCTTGCTTTGTCTAAATATGGCTGTGCTGGGCAGGTCTGGCTGGCAGGACACCAGTCTCCATGTCTGCTGTTTTTGTACAGTCTCTTCTTCCACGTGGCAAGCTGTCTGATTCTTCAGCCTTGTCTCTGATGCTCAGGGTTCCAAAGTTGTCATCTATATCTTATTCACTTGTTTTCTTGGGTCTTTGTTTTAAGGGGCATTATGAAGCATCTGACTCTGCTGCTATCTTGGACCACCTCCTACACTTAAAATTCAAAATGGTCCCAATTTCTGCATACCTACCCCAGAAAAGAGCATCCTCATTCTCTGGTATTCCCAAATAGAGTATAATTTAAGGCAGTAGAAGGAATAAAATCTTAGAAGCAGTTTTGGTGAAGAACAAAATAGTTTTTTTCCCCTCAGGTTATATTGTCTTAAATGGTGACCTCACTGAGGGTAAATTAGTATTGACTAATTTACTAACTTCACACTGCCAGATAAACTACCAACACTTGCTAAGGCGATTGTTGAGGGTAGATGTTGTAGTTACCTACTGCTGTTCTAACAAAAGCTACCAGAAATGGGTGGCTTTAAAGAACAGAAAGTTATTTTCTCTCAGTTCTGGAGGCGGAAAGTCCAAGTCAGGGTCTCAGCTGTATTGATTGCTTCTGTGGGACCTCTGTCTTAGTTTCTGGTGATTGCTGGCAATTCTTGGTGTTTCTTTGTTTGCAGACAATCCTCATATGGCATCTGTCTTCCCTTGTATGTGTGCCTCTGTTTCTATTCTGGTGTTTTTATAAGACACTCCTGAGAAGTGATTAGGTTTAGGACCCACCCTACTCTGGTATGACTTAATTAACATAGCAAAAAAGAATGCCTATCCCCAGAGAGGATCACATTCACAGACACAGTGGTTAGGACTTCAGCATAACTTTTGGGGGACACAATTTAATCCATAGCAGAGGGGAAACAGAATGAATAATGGCAGAGAGGTAAGATGAGTACCAGTTGATGCCCTGTGGCTAACTGCATTCATATGGTCTACAGTTTGTCCCTCTTTTAAGTTTCTCCTCAGTAAGAGAAGCCAAAGGGATACATAGAAAAGGTGTTCCCTGAACATGCAGCCTTTGCTCCAGACTCTATTGGCATGGGAGAGACTTTCTCAGAGCTACAGTGCAGTCTGAAGCTTTTCTTAGCAATCCTCCCTCCTTTTTTAAAATTTTATTGTGGTAAAATATATAACAAAACAGTTTCCATTTCAAGCTTTTTTGTATGTACAATTCAGTGACATTAATTACATTTACCTTGGTGTGCGGCCATCATCATTACCCATTTCCAAATTTATCACCCTAAATAGAAACTCAGTATCCTCCTTCCTTCTTGCTCTTCTTTGACAGGTTTTAGACTTTAAATGTTCCATAAGGGTTTTCCCACCTTCTTCTGCTCCCTCCCATTTTTCCATCACTGTGTATATGTATGTGTATACACACACACATACACACACACACACACACACACGTATAGGTATGTGTATAGGTATACATATAGCCATCACCCATCTGCTGTCAGTGGAGGCTTGTGTGTTTCTACGATGCTGAACATCTTTCAGCAGAGCTTCCAGACTAAGATAGACTTGGAAGAAGGGCCTGGTGATCTACTTCCATAAATCAGCCAATGAAAACTCTATGGATCACAATGGTTTGATCGGCAACTGCTCAGGCTCAATTTCTTTCCACTGTGTATAGGATCACCATGAGTTGGGGGCCAACTTGATGCTAGCTAACAACAACATACTCTCTCTCACACACACAATCTCCACCATTAAAACCTATTTACTGGTAAATACATTTAAAGATATTCTAGCAGATTTATATAGAACAGTATAATTCATCAAAATTCAGTGCAAATGGAAGTCAACACATAGATGAAAAACATTTCAGAATATCATTTGCTGAGCTTAATGACTGCATGGATTTTGTTTAAATAGGAATGAAACGAACAATTTAACCAAGAAAATGATAGAAAACTTATTGACATGTTGCTGGAAGTTAGTGTTTAAGTACTTGCAGGCAGTAAAATGGACTCTCACTGAATTTGACCCCTAAATAAGATAAAGAGTTATTTTTTTCTTACGCAAAGATGGTCCCTCGGCAAAGAAAACCATTCAAATCTCTGCCTCTCCCTAATTTTGGAGGGTGAAGGAGAGGAAACCTTCCAGCTAACTGCATGATAATTTTAGAACTGCAGAGCCCAGGACACGAAGCCAACACAAGTCGTGCAAACACTGTGGGTCAACAATGCCACTCCAGCTGTTTTGGAGTGGGCCAAACATGTGGCAGGTGAAAGCTGACAAGCTTTCCTTGCAAAAGTTGTTTATTCTTTGTTACAATCGTTGTTCTAGAGAAGTAAAACAAGGTTGGCCAGAATTTTGGAGCAGTGTGCTTATTTGCTTGCTTATTTATTTTGACTTCTTTTTATTAGTTTTATGACTTAAAACTTAAAATGAAAGTCCCGCTGCCCCTGTGTTCCTGCATCCCCTCTTCCTTTTCCTCCTGCCCTGTGGCTCACTTGCAGAGCTGACCACTGTTAGTCACTAGGAATGTAGTCTTCTAAACTCTTTTCTATGCACATGAAAAGAGAACAGACTATTTTAAAAGAAAAAATTATCACCACATGTACTTGAGACGACCAACACTTGTTACGGTTCTCAAGCATCTTAGAAAAATGAAAGGTAGGCAATGATCTTATGCTCAGGACTGCTTGTTTGTGTTGGTGTGTTCTCTGGAGACTTCCATATCTAACCTGCCAACAAACTTTAATTAGCTAAAATCTAAATTTACATAGTGATATGTGGCTACTGACTATCGTGTTGGACAGTACAGTTCTAGGGAAAGTAATCTTTATCCAGAGAAGATCCCATGTGAGGATTCCTATGATGAGGAAAGCTATTCCCATGCTTAGGCAACCTGAATCTCCTTTGAAGTGATCCAGGGCTGATCCTTTGCACAACTTGGACTCTGCACACTTTAACCCTATAGGACTAGCTGGTGAAGATAAAAAGTTCCACACTCACCTAAAGTCAGAAAGGAAAAGGAGAATTGAATTAGTCACTAGATGCTGTTTTCCTCTTGTGTTGATAGTTACCATTAAGTTGCCTATGACTCATAATGACCCCATGTACAACAGAACGAAATGTTGCCCCGTCCAGCACCATCTTTATGACTGTTATTATACTCGAGTCCATTGTTGAGGCCACTGCATATTTTGAGTGTCTTTCAACCTAGGGGACTCATCTTCCAGCACTATATAGGGCAATATTCTTTTGTGATCTATGGGGTTTTCATTGGTTAACTTTTGGAAGTAGATCACTAAGCCCTTCTTCCTTGTCTGTATTGGTCTGGAAGCTCTGCTGAAACCCATCCACCATGGGCGACCCTGCTGGTTTTTGAAATACCAATGGCATAGCTTCCAGCATCATAGCAACACACAAAAAAGTATGACAAACTGACAGATGGTTGGTGGGTTTTCCTCTTAGAATAAAATAAAATGTGAGCTTTATACAACCATGGAGTGGGAAATCAATTAAATCTATTTCTCTGCCTGTATGAGGGCAATCTCATTAAAAAAATCCTGTTAGGTGTTCACGTATTTATTGCTAAGAGACCTCCAAAGAAAGAAATTCCCAGCCAGCCTCAGTACCTATGCCAACATTTAATGGAACTCTTTCTACATTACTCATGGGGCATTTTAATTCTTGTCTACTCCCTTAGTTCTCACTGTGGAGCAGCTGGTCACTCATCTTGGACTCTGACTGAGAAAAGTCTCACTCAATTTTCATACTTGTGTGAACTTCTCATACAGCTAATCATAATCAATCATAAAAATGCTCACTTTGCCATTAGGGGCAGTGAGAAACCAGCTGGAAATGTTGAATATGCTACTGTGTGGTGACAGGAGCTATCAGAAGCCTGTTCTTGAACCCAGGAGGGGCATGATTTGTGATTGGTATAACACAGGCCCTCCCTCCAATCTGAGACTGGATATATATCTTTTTTCCCTCCATCTCTTCTCAAATTTTTTGTGGGGCAGAAGATACTACATGTAGTCCCCAAATCATGAAGAAATAGAGCCACAACTAACCACGCTTATGACTGTCTGTTTTTTTTGGGGGGGGTACATCTTATCGTTAGTAACATGTATTTGTGTATTTTTTTAATTGTTGGTATTATGTATTTGCATATTTTTAACATATGTATGTATCAAAATATATCTATGAGTTTATATATAATGTTTTCAACCCCCAAAGAAAAAGATTGGATTTGTAAAGATACTAATACTAAAAGGCAATAAAATTGAAAACTTAAAAAAAAAAAAAATGAGGTGTTCTGCTTACATCAGAACCACCTTAAGACGGAGTTATCAAAGCAGAACCCTCTAGCAAGTCGGAGAGTACCTCTAGTTGACACACAGGGCTATTTTGAAGTTTCCAAGCATCCTCGAGGCAGTACTCATATTTGAAGACAGTGGAGACACATGGTGGTTCTTTGGTTGCCCAAATAAAAGTCAAACAATGAAATACAAAACCATATCAGTTTATACTTTCACTATATATGTGTGCATCCATAAACATATGGAGTACTGTTTTATGTTGTTTTAAAGAACAGAAATTTATTTATTTCTATTTATTTTACTTTTTATTGTACTTTAGATGAAGGTTTATAGGACAAACTGGTTTCTCATTATACAGTTAGTGCACATATTGCTTTATGACATTGGTTAACAACCCCATGACATGTCAATACTCTCCCTTCTCAATCTGGGGTTCCCGATTACCAGCTTTCCTGTTCTCTTGTGCCTTCTAGTCCTTGCCCCTAGGCTGGTGTTCCCCTTTAGTCTTGTTTTGTTTTGTAGGCCTAAGAACAGAAATTTATTGTCTCATAGTTCTGGAAGCTAGAAATCCAAATTCAGGGTGTCTACAGAACTATGATCTCTCTCTGTCCTTTTTTGTCTCCTTGAGATTCTGGCAGCCCTTGGCATCTCTTGGTGTTCATTGGCTTGTAGACAGATCCTCACATGCTGTCTTCCCCTGTGTGTGACTCTCCATGTCTGTCCTTCTCTTTTATAAAACGCCACTAAGGAGGGATTAGGGTTAGGACTCACCCTACTCTGATATGACTTCATTTATTTAACTGATAACATCTTCAAAGAAAAACCCTATTTCCCAAAACAAGGTCTCCTTCACGGGAACAGGGTTATGACTTCAACATATTATTTCTGCAGGACACAATTCAATACACAACATGATTAAGTTTTGTATTTTTAGTTAATTCTCATAGTAATCTTATTATTATGTTCTTAGATCACATTATATAATCTATATCCTTTGTTTCATCTTCCCAGTCAAAGCTTAAACCCCAATGAGAACAGGAAATGGGAAAATCTAGAGGTCAGTGTTCTAAACAACCTCATGACTCTGGGGCAAGTTGCTTTTTTCTTTCTGGACCTCAGTTTCCTCATTTGGAAAATGAATGGTTATCACTAAGGTCCTTACCACCTCAGAGTCTTCAGTGTTTATATTCTGTAGGATCTAGAGCAGTGTGGGAACAGAGAAAGCACTCAGCAAGTACTTATTGATTGAAATGGGGCCAAGGTAACAAGATACACTTTTTAAATGCTATTCTCTGAATGCCAGAACAAAGTGTTCCCACAAAGGAGTGTGTAAGAGTCAAATACTAATATAAAGCTTTTGGGAAACCTTAAAGCAACAGGGGAAAGTCCCCCAAAGCAGAATTGGCTAGATTTACATAGGAGAAATATGAGGAAATTGCACAATTTTGTAGGAACCAGATTTTTAAAATGTTAACAGAAGGAAAGATTCTACTTTCAAGAGACATGAAACAGGAGGCTACAGCCAGTTGTTGCTCAGAGCAAAATAATGTGGGAAGTCAACAGGCTCTAAACATTTTCTTCCTCATGAAAGGTCTGCTTTTGTTAGAGATATTTTAAAAAAGGACAGAAAGCTATCTTTCCGACCAGTAGACAAAATGCTCTAATGTCTCCGCCTAAAAGTTCCTTCCTTCCTTTCCTTGACCCTACTTTCTTCTCTATCCTCATGTGTCTAGTTGCATAACCCCTTCCATACTGTATCTCCTTGTCCCTGAAAGAGGAGGGGTCTTTTGGTATAATAATGTATCCAAGTCTTTTATAGGTGACATAAAGAAGCTGTATTAGTTAACCTAGGGGTGCCATAACACAAATACCACAAATAGTTGGCTTTAAAGAACTGAAACTTATTTTCTCATAGTTTCTAGAGGTTACAAACCCAAGTCAGGGTCTCGGCCATGTCATTTGCTTCTGTGGACCTCTTTCCTAGTCTGTTGTCTGCCAGGGATCCTTTGCTTATAGATAACCCTCCATGTCGTCTGTCTTCTCCTGTGTGTATCCATATCTATACTTATCTTTTTATAACTCAGAAATTACTAGGTTTAGGGTCCACCCTATGACCTCAACTGATTGATTGTGTTACGTTAGATTACCTTATGCAAGGCCATTACATTACATTATGGAAAATGTGCTACTCAAGGCCAACTGATTTAATCACATGTAACTACATCATGACAGCAGCTAGAGTAGTGTTTGGCCAAACAACTGGGAAACATAGCCTAGTCAAGGTGACACATAAAATTAATCAGCACAGAAGCCTTCCATTGTAAGAATGTACCATGCTCCTCTGGGGTTGCGCTGATTGGAATCAACACCCTGTAGGAAAACATTTGCGACTGTGGTTGAGACTGCTGGTTTCTCCTACCATTTATTTTCCCCTTCTAAACAGAAATTTCAGCCAGGCACATGAATGTTTAGCTAAAGAATCTATTTTCCAGTCTGCTTTGCAATTAGAGAACCTAACCATGTGACTGGAAACCCTAGTGGCGTAGTGGTTAAGTGCTACGGCTGCTAACCAAGAGGTCGGCAGTTTGAATCTGCCAGGTGCTCCTTGGAAACTCTATTGGACAGTTCTACCCTGTCCTATAGGGTCGCTATGACAGCAGTGGGTTTGGTTTTTTTTGACGGGGGAGCGGAGCCATGTGACTAGGTTCTAACCTATAGAATTTGAGTGGAGGTGATGTGTGTAAACTTCTGGCCATACTATTTTAGGAATGAAATGTGGTGATCCCTTTTTTCTTTTCTGCTTCCTGGCTGGAGTGTGGATGTTGTGGTGTGAGCTAGAGCAACTGTCTTGGGCCATGAGATAAAAGTCACATGTTGAGGATGACAAGAAAATAAAATAGGAAAAGCCTGAGCTCATGGTGGTTGTGAAGCTGCCATACCAGCCCTGGACCACTTTTCTGAACTTCTACATGGAACTGCAAAATATCTATTAAGGCACTGTTACTTTACAGTTTTTATTTAAAAGCATCAAAACTTGTATGTAAACTCATACAGCAACCTTCCTGGATAAAAAGTATTATTGGCCAAATGAGACATTCCTATATTGTATTTTTATAATTAGTTATAACCAGAATGTTCCTTAGAAGCAAGGATGACGAGTCTTTGATTTACTTACTTTGGGTACATCACCAGAAAAGACCAACTGCTAGAAAAGAGCATCACGTTTTGTAAAGTAGAGGGCCAAGAAAAGCGAGGGAAACCCTCAATGAAATGAATTGACACAATAGCTTTAAAGTGGACTCAAACATAATAACAATCATGAAGATCATACAGGAGGATTGGACAACATTTCATTCTGTTATACGTAAGGTTGCCATGAGACAGAGCCAACTGTACTTAATGATTTACTTAATTGTGTAATAATGTCAATTCATACTATATGCATAGTGAAGTAAATAATTTTCAAAAAATAATTTTTATTTCACAATCCGACAAATATCCCTAACTGGGTATTATTGTATAAACCATTATTTGAGCCAAGATGATTTCCACTGAAATACGTGTGCTCTGAACTGGTATTCCTATGGAAATGTTCTGGTCCTTCTTTGTAGCTACCTGTCCCTTCATCTTCCATTAGATAGAAAAGAATATGTTGCTAGGAATTCAGAATGCCTACCTGAAAAGGGGGACTGGTACCCACTGTATCTGTGGTGCTTCTGAACTGTAGGCTCATGCACCCTCAAGAAATTAAGGAGAGAGATGAAAATAATTATTTGTTGTTGTTGTTAGGTGTCATCCAGTTGGCTCCAACTCATAGTGACCCTATGTACAACAGACTTAAACACTGCCTAGTCCTGTGCAATCCTCGCAATTGTTATTATATATGATCCCATGTTGTAGCCACTGTGTCAATCCATCTGGTTGAGGGTCTTCCTCTTTTTCACTGACCCTTTACTTTACCAAGCATGATGTCCATCTCCAAGGACTGGTCCGTCCTGATAACATGTCCAAACTATGTGAGACGAAGTCTCACTGTCGTCCTTTCTAAGCAGCATTCGGGCTGTACTTCTTCCAAGATAGGTTGGTTTGTTTTTCTGGCGGTCCAACATTATAATTTAAAGGCAACAATTCTTCTTCTGTCTTCCTTGCTCGTTGTCCAGCTGTCAGATAAATTTGAGGTGATTGAAAATACCATGGCTTGAGTCACTCGTATCTTAGTCCTGAAAGTGACATCTTTGCTTTTTAACACTTTAAAGTGGTCTTTTGCAGCAGATCTGCCTAGTACAATGCATCCTTTGATTTTTTGACTGCTGCTTCCATGGGCTTTGATTGTGGATCCAAGTATAATGAAATCACTGACAACTTCAATATTTTCTTTGTTTATCATGACAGTGTTTATTGGTCCAGTTGTGAGGATTTTTGTTTTCTTTCTGTTGAGGTATAATCCATACTGAAGGCTGTGGTCTTTGATCTTCATCAGTAAGTGCTTCAAGTCCTCTTCACTTTTAGCAAGCAAGGTTGTGTCATCTTGCATATCACAGGTTGTTAATGAGTCTTTCTCCAATCCTGATGCCCCGTTCTTCTTCATATAGTCCAGCTTCTTGGATTATTTGCTCAGCATCCAGAGTGAATAAGTATGATGAAATGTTACAACTCTGATGCACACCTTGCCTGACTTTAAACCATGCAGTATCCCCTTGTTCTGTTTGAATGATTGCCTCTTGGACTAAGTATAGGTTCCTCATGAGCACAATTAAGTGTTCTGGAATTTCCATTCTTTGCAATGTAATCCATAATTTTTTATAATCCACACAATTGAAAGCCTTTGCATAATCAATAAAACACAGGTAAACATCTTTTTGGTATTCTCTGCTTTCAGCCAGGATCCATCTGACATCAGCAATGATATCCCTGGTTCCAGGTCCTCTTCTGAATCTGGCTTGAATTTCTGGCAGTTCCCTGTCAATGTGCTGCTGCAACTGCTTTTGAATGATCTTCAGCAAAATTTTATTTGTGTGTGATATTAATGATATTGTTCAGTAATTTCTGCATTCTGTTGGATCACCTCTTTGGAATAGGCATAAATATGGATCTATTTCAGTTGGTTGGCCAGATAGTCTTCCAAATTTCTTAGCATAGATGAGTAAGCACTTCCAGTGTTGCATCTGATTGTTGAAACATCTCAACTGGTATTTCATCAATTCCTGGAGCTTTGTTTCTCACTAATGCCTTCAGTGCAGCTTTGGCTTCTTCTTTCAGTACCATTGGCTCTTGATCATATGTTGCCTCCTAAAATGGTTGAACCTCAACCAATGGTTTTTGATGCAGTGACTCTGTGTATTTCTTCCATCTTTTTTGATGCTTCCTGCATCGTTCAGTATTTTGCCCCTAGAATTCTTCAGTATTGCAACTCAAGGTTTTTTTTTTTTTTTTTTCCCTTCAGTTTTTGCGGCTTGAGAAATGCTAAGCATGTTCTTCCCTTTTGGTTTTCTATCTCCTGGTCTTTGCACATGCCATCATAATACTTTGTTTTCTCGAGTTGCCCTTTGAAATCTTCTGTTCAGCTCTTTTACTTCATCATTTCTTCTGTTCACTTTAGCTACTTGACTTTCAAGAGCAAGTTTCAGAGTCTCTTCTGACATCCATTTTGCTCTTTTCTGTCTTTCCTGTCTTTTTAATGAACTCTTGCTTTCTTCATGTATGATGTTCTTGATGCCATTCCACAACTCATCTGGTCTTCAGCCATTAGCATTCAATGCATCAAATCTATTCTTGAGATGGTCTCTAAATTCAGGTGGAATATGCTTAAGGTGGTATTTTGTTTCTCATGGACTTGTTTTAATTTTCTTCAGCTTCCACTTGAACTTATATATGAACGATTGATGGTCTGTTCCGCAGCTTTCATCGGAAAAAAAAATTATTATTATGGAAAGGATTTTGTGATGATTTAAATTAATTATACTGTTAAGTTATTATTTATAATGAACTGAGGGTTTAAATCAGCTCCTCTCTCCCCTTACACTGTGTAGACACAGACTCTAAAATTTATCCTCAGCATTTCTTAAAAGTAACAAAGTTAATATTATTGAAATAACTTTTTGGAACTGACCAGAGGGATATGTTGAGATAATTTATGTTTTGGTGTATAGAAACCTTTCCTATCTCACAATTCTGAAGAATGGCTCAGCGGCTTGTGGAATATCTATACAGTGCACATGTGTATATATACAATACACTTACAAACTCCGTATGCTATTTGTCTTCCACCTCTCAAAAATCCTCTTCAGAATTAGGGCTACCTCTGCATTTGCTTATTTCCTGTGACATTTGCTATTTCTCTGCATCTGGCCAAGCTCTTTTCCTCTCAGTTTACAGTAACCATCCCACTCTTTAAGAATATATGGATAGCCACCCCCCTCCAACTGTTAGCACTACTTTTAAAATGGATGGAATTGTCTTTGCTGAATATTTTAAGGATTCAAGAAATCAAACATAAACTTTAAATTTGTCAGTCCTGTACTGTGGGAACCTGACCTTTGAAATACAAGCCATCTCTTATCCCTCCATCTCAAAGAAGTTCCCTTTCTCCAACATTTTTTTTAAACAGATGGTTATTAAACATCTATTGAGTGCCAGATGTGGTGTTAGCCTCTTCTGCACACTGTCTCAATTAATACTCATGAAGCAGATTCTGTTTGTATTGTCTATCCAATATCACATACTCTTGTCTTCCTTATTAATGTTGTAATAAGGCGCCATCGAGTCAGTTCCAACTCATAGTGACAACAGAATGAAACACTGCCCAGTCCTGCACCATCCTCACAATTGTTATTATGTTTGATCCTATTTTTGCAGCCTCGTGTCAGTCCATCCGGTTGAGGGTCTTCCTCTTTTTCAATGACCCTCTTCTTTACCAAGCATGATATCCTTCTCCAAGGACTGGTCCTTCCTGATAACATGTTCAAACAATGTGAGACAAAGTCTCACTATCCTCCCTTCAAAGGAGCATTCTGGCTGTACTTCTTCCAAGACAGATTTGTTTGTTCTTCTGGCAGTCCATGGTATACTAAATATTCTTCACCAATACTACAATTCAAAGGCATCAACTCTTCTTCGGTCTTCCTTACTCATCCAGCTTTCACATGCATAGGAGGCAATTGAAAATGCCATGGTTTGAGTTAGGCACACTTTAGTCCTCAAAAGTGACATCTTTGGTTTTTAACATTTTTAAAGCAGTCTTTTGCAGCAGATTTGCCCAGTGCAATGTGTCATTTGATTTCTTGACTTCTGCTTCCTTGGGTGTTGATTGTGGTTCCAAGCAAAATGAAATCCTTGACAATTTCAATCTTTTCTCCTTTTATCATGATGGTGCTTGTTGGTCCAGTTGTGAGGATTTTTGTTTTCTTTATGTTGAGGTGTAATCCATACTGAAGGCTGCGGTCTTTGATCTTCATCAGTAAGTGCTTCAAGTCCTCTTCACTTTCAGCAAGGAAGGCTGTATCATCTGCTTAAAAAAAAAAAAAAAAAGCAGGCTGTTAATGAGCTTTTCTCCAATCCTGATGCCCTGTTCTTTTTCATATAGTCCAGCTTCTCAGATTATTTGCTCAGCATCCAGAGTAAATAAGTGTGGTGAAAAGATACAACCCCGAGGCACACTTTTACTGATTTTAAACCATTCAATATTCCTTGTTTTGTTCGAATGACTGCCTCTTCGTCTACGTATTGGTTCCTTATGAGCACAATTAGGTGTTACGGAATTCCCATTCTTCACACTGTTGTCCATAATTTGTTATGATCTACACTGTCGAATGCCTTTGCATAGTCTATAAAACACAGGTAAACATCTTTCTGGTATCCACTGCTTTAAGCCAAGACGCATCTGATGTCAACAATGATATCCCTGGTTCCACGTCCTCTTCTGAATCTGGCTTGAATTTCTAGTAGTTCCCTGATGATGTGCTGCTGCAGCTGGTTTTGAATGATCTTCAGCAAATTTTACTAGCTCATGGTATTGTTCAAGAATTTCTGCATTCTCTTGGATCACCTTTCTTTAGGATGGGTGCAAATCTCTTCCAGTCGGTTGGCCAGGTAGCTGCCTTCCAACTTTTTTGGCACAGACTAGTGAGCGCTTTCAGCAGTGCATCTGTTTGTTGAAACATCTCAATCGGTATTCCGTCGGTTCCTGGAGCCCTTGTTTTTTTGCCAAAGCCTTCAGTGCAGCTTGGACTTCTTCCTTCAGTACCATTGATTCTTAATCATATGTTACCTCCTGAAATGGTTGAACACGAACGAATCCTTTTTGGTACATTGACTGTGTATTCCTTCCATCTTCTTTTGATGCTTCTTGAATCATTCAATATTTTGTCCATATAATCCTCCAATATTGCAACTCAAGCCTTGTATATTTTCTTCAGCTCTTTCAGCTTGAGGAATGCTAAGCACATTCTTCTATTTTGGTTTTCTAACTTCAGGTATGTGCACATTTCATTATAATACTTTACTTTGTTTTCCCTAGCTGCCCTTTGAAATCTTCTGTTCTGCTCTTTCACATGATCATTTCTTCATTTTGCTTTAGTTACTTTACATTCAAGAGTAAGTTTCAGAGTCTCTTCTGACATCCATTTTGGTCTTTTCTTTCCTTTTTTTTTTTTTTTGACCTTTTGCTTGCTTCGTATATGATGTCCTCCTACAATTTGTGCAGTGTTTGGCCATTAGTATTCGATGTGTCAAATCTGTTCTTAAGATGGTCTCTAAATTCAGGTGGAGTATACCCAAGGTCATACTTTGGCTCTGGTAGACTTGTTTTCATTTTCTTTAGCTTCAACTTCAACTTGCACAGGAGCAATTGATGGTCTATTCCAGAATCGGCACCTGGCCTTATTCTGACTGATGATATTGAGCTTTTCTATTTTCTCTTTCCACAGATAAAGTTGATTTCATTCCTGTGTATTCCGTTTGGTGTGGTCCACATGTATTGTCACCATTTATGCTGTTGAAAAAAGGTATCTGCAATGAATAAGTCATTGGTCTTGCAAAATTCTATGATACCATCTCTGGTGTCATTTCTATCACCAAAGCCGTATCGTCGATCTAGAGATCCTTCTTCTTTGTTTCCAACTTTTGCATTCCAATCACCTGTTATTGTAAATGCATCTTGATTTCATGTTTGATCAATTTTAGACTGTAAATTGATAAAAATCTTCAATTTCTCCACCATCCGTCAGTTCGTTGTACTGTGGTAGCTTGCAAGTTGCTGTGATGCTAGAAACTGTGCCACTGGTATTTCAAATACCAACAGAGTCACTCATGAACTTGCTCTTTTTCTGCACTCTGCACTTTTTTCATCACCTGACCTATGGATCTTGGGACATAAGCCAGTAGAAGTTTCCAGCCTGCCACCTAATCTATGGATTTTAGAGTTGCCAGCCCCCACAGTCATGTGAGCTAAGCCTTTGATGTACATCTCTCTATATGTCTGTGTGAATATATCTTGCTGGTCTGTTTCTTTAGAGAACCGTGACTAAGGCCACTTATTTTCCCACATTTTCTTGCTACTAGAGGTGACTATGACCAACTGGCCAATGGACTTGTTAGATGTGTACTGACGGGCAGCGGTGATTCTGGACCTGCATTTACGTTCCTGATAAATGGGACAGAGACAATTGATATTACCTCTCAACACCCCTCCTTCCTGCCTGAAATCCAGATGTGATGGCTGGAGCTGGAGCAACCATCTTGCAATGGTGAAGATGTTAGCCTTTTCGTCATTGAGCTGCTGAAACTATGTCAGCAACTGTCTATTTCCAGGCTTCGTATTAGGTGAGAAAAAGAAATGCCTTTTTGTTTAAGCCATTAGAGTCAGGTTTTCTGTCAGGTTTTCTGTTATTTACAGTAATATAATTCTAGTTGATACAAATCACAATAATACCGAGGTTGGTTTTAATCCCACTCAGTCTGTCTTCTTGCCTTTTTTTCCTTCCCTTTTACTGTATTATCTGCCTATTTGTTTTTTCCTCTCAGCTCTGTTTATCCAGATTGATTTCCCATCCAGTGTTTCTTCTTGATTTCATTTCCTTTTGGAGTTTTTTTCTCTACCTTTATTTCTTCCTGGAGTCCATTCAGGCCGTATGTCCATTGTATAATGAAATCTGACTCAGCCTAGAAAAAACGGTTGTGTGGCTTCTGTGTCCTTGTGGCTATCCCTCTTACATCCCCCAACACACACACACACACACACACACACACACACACACACAAACAAAAAGGAAGATAAAGACATAGGATTTGCCTTAGTCTTTAAAAAGTATTGTATAAAGAGTAGTGATTTCCATGCCCTATAAGCGCACTTGCAATGTTGCTGTTGTTTGCTTACCTCACAGCCATTGCCTCTTCTTTCTTCCAACAGAACCCTGATATTTTTCAGTTTACAGGCAGAGCTGTTTGTGCTTATAGAGTGAAAGACCCCTCCTCAGCCACAAGGAATGACCTGTAACTGCTGAAAAGAATATGTTAATTTCATTCCCCCTTGCTTCCGAATGATCATGCCTGCAGTATACATTTTCCACTAAACCCTTTAACAAATTTATCATAGTTATTTTGAAAACCCTTTCTGATAGGGTTTTCAGCATGTTTGAAGTCTGATGTTGTTGATTATCTCTTGACATTAGGTCTTTTTCCCCCCTTGCTTTCTTACATGTCTCATGACCAAAAAAAAAAAAAAAAACCCAAACTAAAGCCATCGCTGAAGAGTCGATTCCAACCCCTAGTGACCCTATAGGACAGAGTAGAACTGCCCCATAGTGTTTCCAAGGAGTAAGCTGGTGGATTCAACCTGCCGACCTTTTGGTTAGCAGCCTGAACTCTTAACCACAGCGCCACCAGGGCATGTCTTATAGTCTTTTATTAAATGCTGAACATCGTGTTTGAAAACAATAGAGGCTAAAGTAAATGGTATTCACCTGTAGAAACAGGTATGCCTCTTCTGTCAGACCAATAAGGTAGGTGAGGTAGGTCAGTCTAGTTAGGAGTTGAGCTAAGTTTGAGTTTTGTACCCATTCCAAAGGAGGGAGATGCAACAGAACGCAGAAATTATCCAGGGATATCATTAATATCACACGCAAATAAAATTCTGCTAAAGATCATTCAAAAGTGGTTACAACAGCACATCGACAGGGAACTGCCAGAAATTCAAGCCAGATTCAGAAGGCGACATAGAACAAGGAATATCATTGCTGATGTCAGATGCATCTTGGTTTAAAGCAGAGAATACCAGAAAGGTGTTTACCTGTGTTTTACTGACTATGCAAAGGCATTTGATTGTGTGGATCAGAACAAATTATGGGTAACAGTGAGAAGAACGGGAATTCCAGAACACTTAATTGTGCTCATGAGGAACCTATACTTAGGCCAAGAGGCAATCATTCAAACAGAAAAGGGGATACTGAGTGGTTTAAAGTCAGGACAGGTGTGTGTCAAGGTTGTGTCCTATCACCATACTTATTCACTCTGGATGCTGAGCAAGTAACCCGAGAAGCTGGACTACGTGAAGAAGAATGGGGCATCAGGATTGGAGGAAGACTTATTAACAACCTGTGATACGCTGATGACATAACCTTGCTTGCTGAAAGTGAAGAGGACTTGAAGCACTTACTGATGAAGATCAAAGACCACAGCCTTCAGTAAGGATTACGCCTCAACATGAAGAAAAAAAAAAATCCTCACAACTGGACCAATAAGCACCATCATAATAAACGGAGAAAAGATTGAAGTTGTCAAGGATTTCATTTTGCTTGGATCCACAATCAGTGCCCATGGAGGCAGCAGCCAAGAAGTCAGACAATGCACTGCACTGGACAAATCTGTAGCAAGAGATCTCTTTGAAGTGTTAAAAAACAAAGATGTCACTTTAAGGACTAATATGCCCCTGACCTAAGCCATGGTATTTTCAGTCACCTCACATGCACATGAAAGCTGGACAATGAATGCGGAAGCTTGAAGAACTGATGCCTTTGAATTATGGTGTTGCTGAAGAATATTGAACATACCACAAACTGCCAGAAGAATGAAAAATCTGTCTTGGAAGAAGTGCACCCGTAATGCTCATTAGAAGCAAGGGTAGGGAGACTTTGTCTCATGTACTTGGTAAATGTTATCAGGAGCAGCCAGTCCCTGGAGAAGGACATCATGCTTGGTAAAGCAGAGGGTCAGCAAAAAGAGGAAGACCCTCAAGGAGATAGAATGATTATGAGGATGGAGTAGGACCGGGCAGTGTTTCATTCTGTTGTATGTAGGGTCTCTATGAGTCTCAATAGACTCTTAGGCACCTCACAACAACAAAAACATTACCTTCAGGATACCACGGGCTTCAAATTCTTCTAGTGGTGTGCTGTCTTTACCTTTTGCTTAGTGGCAGATATTGGGTACTAGAGGTACCGCCCCACACTCAGATTTCAACTGCCCTGCATGCCTGCACCATAGAGAGGATCTCTTTCCATGTCTTGCCCCTTCTCCTGCAGTAGTCTGATGTTGTTTGTTACTTGGTGCTAGGCTCCTGGTTGGGAATTGACTCTAATACATGAGGGATGTGCTTCATAGTTCAACCATGTATACGAGGCTAATGGGCACACAGCCCAAAAGCAAAAATGACAAGGCAGGAAGGGACAGGAAAACTGGATGAATGGAAACAGGGAATTTGGGGTGGAGAAGGGGAGAGTGTTGACACATTCTGGGGTTGGCAACCAATTGTCACAAAGCAATTTGTGAATTAACTGTTTAATGAGAAACTAATTTGCCCTGTAACTTTCACCTAAATCACAATTAAAAAAAGAAAGAAAAAAAGACTGGAAAACAAAACAAAACTCTGTCTCATATTGGTGTGTACTCTAGGGCAAGGGAGATATTCCTGTCCCTTCTGTAGCAGTAGCAGATCTCTGCTTTATATTGGTGCAAGATCTGAGTCTAAGAGGTCTTCTTTTCCCTCCCCTAGGGGCTGATGTCTTTTGCTTCTATCCTTCCTCCTGAAAGCAGTGGATCATTGCTTACTTCCTGGGAGCAGGAAGGGAGCTTTTCAACCCCCTCCCCTAGAAGCAAATGAGTTTTCTTTCTACCTCCTCCCCCCAGAGCTGTAGAGATGAGAAGTTTTTGCTGAATTTCCCCCAGTGGCATAAGGCTTTTACTTTGTATGACACAAGGGTTGGGAGAAGTGTACTGTGTTTTTTCCTGTCCCCCAATGGCATCTGATCACTTCCTACACACCTGGCCACTAAGGGGTACTCATTCTGGTTTTCTGCCCTGCCCTCCACCTTAGGGATTACCTTGTAGAAACCCATGGAGAAGAGCTTGCTAGTGAGAACTCCCCTTGTGTCTATAGCTCCTAGTTCTACTAAACAGTTTCACTTGCCCACACTAAGTCTTTAGGAATTTGTTAAAATTCTAGCTCATTTCTTCTTACTTCTATGGCAACCATCCCTTTTTTCCTGTGCTTTGTCAAAGGGGAAACAGTCTGTGTATCTCATTTCTTCTAGGAACGTCTCATCACTTTTGGAATTTCATTTCCTTGGTTGCCTTGAGACCTCAGCTCTCTTATGGGCTCAAGAAAAGTTATGATATTGTAGATTACTTGGATTTTTTCATTGCTAGTATAACAACAATCTACTATCGTGGCTTTCTACATCCTAAGTACAAGCAGAACTTTGAGAAATGTTATTGGTTTTAAATTTAAAATTTGTCCAAAACCTGGCTACTTCTTGCCAGCTTTACTGCTCCCACCCTGCTCTCATACACCATCATCTCTCACTTGTATTTAATAAAACAAGTATTCTAACTAGAATCCCTGCTTTTACCTTTACTTTTCATGCAGTCTCTTCTCAACATGTCAGCCAGAGTGATTTTTTAAGACATAAATCAGACCACGGCATCCTTTACTCAAAATGCTCCAATGGCTCCCCATTTCACTTAAAGTAAAAAGTCATGTCCTGGAGTCCCTGGGTGGCGAGAACAATTGAGCACTCAGCTACTAACTGAAAGGTTGGCTGTTCGAATCTACCCAGAGGTGCCTCAGAAGAAAGGTCATAGCTATTGGGGGAAAAAATCAAAGTCTTTTACATGCCCTAGAAAGCCTTACATTATATGTCCTCATCTGGTACAACCCTCTCCTTCACTCACTCTGCTCTAGTCACTGTAGTCTACTTTCCGTACCTTAGACACGTTGGGTATGTTCCAGCCTTGAGGGTTTGAAATGGTTGTTGCCTCTCCCTGGAACTCTTTTCCCCATTATCTGCATAACCGTCCCTTCACTTTCAAGTCTGTGCTTAAAAGACTACCCTGTCGGCTCTACTTAAAATTGCTGTCCATCCCCTTATCCCCTGTGGTCAATTCTAACCCTGGTTACCCTGATCTACTTTTTCCTTTTCATGGCACACTTACCATCTTCTAACATACTGTGTCATTTACTTATTTATTAAATCTTTTTGTCTATTTTCTATCTCTCTCTGCTAAACTGTAAACTCTAAAAGTAAAGGAATCCTTAAGTTTTATTTCCTAAGTACTTAGAATCACACCTAGCACATAGTAGGTACTCATGTAAATATTTGTTCAATAAATGAGGTAAATGTCCATGGCAGCATTATTTGTGGATTTGGTTGCTATAGGCAAGCTGGGTATCCATCACAGGGACAATGGATGAGTAAAACGTTGAGAATGCACACCATGAAGTCTATATCACCATGCAATATGCAAAAATCAAAATGAGTATGTACAAAAGAACATCACTTTTTTTTTTTTTAATAATTTTTATTGAGCTTTAAGTGAACGTTTACAAATCAAGTCAGTCTGGCACATATAAGCTTATATACACCTTACTCCATACTCCCACTTACTCTCCCCCTAATAAGTCAGCCTGCTCCCTCCTTCCAGTCTCTCCTTTCGTGACAATTTTGCCAGTTTCTAACCCTCTCTACCCTCCTATCTCCCCTCCAGACAGGAGATGCCAACACAGTCTCAAGTGTCCACCTGATACAAGTAGCTCAATCTTCATCAGCTTCTCTCTCCTACCCATTGTCCAGTCCCTTCCATGTCTGATGAGTTGTCTTCGGGAATGGTTCCTGTCCTGGGCCAACAGAAGGTTTGGGGACCATGACTGCTGGGATTCCTCTAGTCTCAGTCAGACCGTTAAGTCTGGTCTTTTTATGAGAATTTGGGGTCTGCATCCCACTGATCTCCTGCTCCCTCAAGGGTTCTCTGTTGTGCTCCCTGTCAGGGCAGTCATCGGTTGTGGCCGGGCACCATCTAGTTCTTCTGGTCTCAAGATGATGTAAGTCTCTGGTTCATGTGGCCCTTTCTGTCTCTTGGGCTCATAGTTATCATGTGATCTTGGTGTTCTTCATTCTTCTTTGATCCAGGTGGGTTGAGATCAATTAGAACATCACTTATTTTTCAAGCGCAAATACACACAAAACTATATGAAACACATTAGAATGGAAGGTGGTGGGAAAGAGCAATGAAAGTGTGGAGGACAGATAAAAGAAAAGAAGTAAGGAGGGAAGAAAAATGGAAGGAAGGAAAAGAATGTAAGGGACTTCCCAAGGATTGAGGAATGCAAATTAATCCAACACTAGACATCATAAGTCCAAAAAAAGTAATGTAGTTCAGAACTTTTACTAACTCAGATGGCTCTTTCCCTCCATGAATCAGAACAGAGAAGGTTTACCGGTGGGGAACTTGTGGTTCAGGTTGAATAAATGATACAGGAGCTATGACTGAAGAAAGGACCCAGGATCACAATGCTCTGGGCCTCTTTAAGGGGTACAATATCCCTTGTCTGTAAGTGACTTACTGCATAGCTGAGTCAGCCAGCTCTGAAATTCATTTCCCCAAGTGCTTCAACTTATCCTAGGGCTGATAGATTTTTCTGTTTCTAGAACTAACTGTTTCTCTTCTTTCCACATCTTCTACCAATACAATTTTTTCAATCCAAGGAAAAAAATTTCATTTAACTTTCTTTCTAGCTGCTTAAATCGATTAATGGGCTTTTGAGAGTTTCTGAAGTTACCTACATACATAAAACAAAGCACAACGGAATAAAACAAATCCCAAAGTAAAGAAGACTTGTAATAACAGGCATTGAATGGAAGAGGTTTGCTCCCCTGTGGTTCATATAATCTGGAGCTTTCCTGTAAGAGTGCTCTGCATTTCTCTGAGCAGGAGGCTCACAAGCATTTATTATGAAACTCTCCTATTCTGACCTGCAGTGACAAACATTTTGTTCTGAATAGCACTGAGCAGTTCCTTACCTTGTCCAGCTGTGGACAAGGTATTATTTTTTAATACCCCAAACCCAAAAAGACATAATTCACCATTTTCCATAAAGAGATGCATATTAAATGAGAGGTGGTTAGAGAAGTAAAAGTAGCCAGTATTGTTCAGGAAATGACAGCCTCACCTTGGGCAATGTCTTAGTTACCTAGTGCTGCTGTAACAAAAAAATACCACAAGGGGGTGGCTTTAAAGAACAGAAATTTATTTGCCCACAGTTCAAGAGGCTAGAAGTCTGAATACAGGGTGTCCCTCCAGGGAAAGTTTCTTCCCTGTCTATTTCAGCTTCTAGTAGCCAGCAATCCTTGGAGTTGCTGGGCTTACAGATGCGTCTGTCTCTGTTGACTGTCTTCCTCTTCCGCTTGTGTGTCTGCCTGTTATGCTCTTTTTATAACTCAGAAGTAATTAGGTTTTGAACCCACACTACTCTGGTATAACACCAACCTAGTTAACATAACAAAGAAAAACCCTATTTCCAAACAGGATTACAACTACAGGTATTCCAGGATTTTAATACGTATTTTATGGGGGACATAACTCAATCCATAACAGGCAGAGTTCTTACAACCTAGTGTGAAAACTTCATTGGAGGCATGTCTGAGGGTTGGGAAATAGGTCTGTGTGCTCAGACAGAAACAACCAAAAAGGTTGCTGGTGAGCACTTCTGGTAGATTAGGGAGCTGAGTTAGGGTTAACTCAAAGGACTTGGAGTGTGAAGCTGACGAGAGAAGAGAATGGAGTTGAAAAGTCTCTAGTAATTCTTCTACCTTCCACAGTGCTTACAAAGCAACTTTTCCAGAGGTTTTCAGGATAAATGAGCCAGAAACATATAGATTATATTTTCCCAGAAACTCAGATGTCTTTAACAATGAAGTGGGAAACTGCTCTGAAAATACACCCTAGAGGTTATGTTAGGTCCCCAAGTCTTCCAATGCATTTTAAGCTGTTTTGCTGATTCTAAAAACTAATTAAATTTATAAATATGTATATGTTTTTGGCTCTAATAATAAATAATAACAGTAGGTTTTCAACCCTCTGAGGCTAATTTCCATCAACTTAGCAGACCTGGCCAATGCCCAGGGCACCTGCTGCCTGGGGAGAATTTCTAGGAATTGTAGATTATTGCTGGAAGCATCTTCTTCCTGCTCTCATGACCTTCTCTCCCCTCCCTTGTTCTCCAGTAAGAGTGCAATATGTGCAGCTTACCACAGAGGGAGAATTTCTGAAGAGAGAGGAGGTGAGGGAAGGGGTCATTCATTCTTTCAAAACCATTTGCTCATGCATTTATTTATTTATCCAACAAATTGTTACCGAACACTTAGTATGTGTTGGCACGTAACAAGGTACTGGTCATTTCATCTTTGGTGTGATGTATAAAAACTAATAATATCAGACTGGCTGCTGACAATCCAACTGACATCCATTTTATCTGTGGCTTTTCCCTTATAGCTCCTCTGTACAGCCCCGTCCTCCCAGAGCTAGGAGCCAGGAATCCCAGTGATGTTCTAGAAAGTAAAAATTTTATCTGGGAGGTGAGATAAGGCCTAGAGATCCTTTAATAGCTTCCCCAAAGACCATGATAAAGAACCTACATCCTAATTTGATTCACCACCGTTGTCTGTCAGTTTGTTGTACTGTGGTGGCTTGCCATGATGCTGGAAGCTATGCCACTGGTATTTCAGATACCATTAGGGTCACCCATGGTGGACAGGTTTTAGTGGGGCTTCCAGACTACCACAGGCTAGGAAGAAAGACCTGGTGATCTACTTATGAAAACTAGCCAGTGAAAACTCTGGATCACAACAGAACATTGTTTGATATAGTGCTGGAAGGCAGCCCCCTAAGCTGGAAGGCACTCAGAATACACAGTGGCTACAACAATGGACTGAAGCATACCAAGAATCATGAAGACGTCACAGGACCAGCAACGTTTCCTTCTGTTGTTTGCGGGGCCGCCACGAGTCAGACCTGACTGATGGCAACTAACAACAACAACGACAATGGGTTACATGGAGCCCCCATTCCTCTTCTAGGACAGGAGATAGAAACATGTGGCCTCAAAATAATATTACCTCAAGTGGCCAAGGCTACTATCACTGTTTTTTTTTTTGCATTAAGGAGAATATAATTTGAATATGATTCTATTCTTCTCTAAAGAACAAGTTATTATAATTTGGCCTGAGGGTGCCAAAGTGAGTTTAACCAAATCAATATGTTACCTAATTCTGAATTTTATTTTCAGATTTCCTTAGGCAGTGTTGAACATTTGTATCACAGTCATAAAACCAGGGGAACTTGGAGTTGAAAATGTCTTTAGAAATCAACTCCTCTAGCCTTTACATGTAACCAGGGAAACAGAAACCATGAGAGAAGGCTTATTCAAGTTAACAGCCAAGCTCAAACTTCCTAGTAGACCACATGTGCTACTAAGTGATGGAGCTGAGACTGGAATTGGGGGGCGGGGGGAGGGTTCTGACTCTACCTCTGCCCTTAATCATCATGCAATATCCCATAGTGGTAGAGCTAAGATTTGCACCCAGGCCTCCTGAACCCCAGGCCAGTGTTTTTCTACTACCTTGCCTACCTTTGATCTTGTCTTACTCTATCAACACCATACAACTGCCAGAGTAATGTCTGTAAAGTACAATCCTAATCATAACATTTTCCTACTTATAAACGTACAATAATTTTCTCTTGCCTACCAAAGTCAGTATACTTTCTTACCTGACATCCAAGGCCCATGACGAAAATTTCTTGTCATGTTTCTTACAGTTCCTTTGTGTGCACCACCAAATTCTTTAGCTAAACTTGGCTACAAGTGCTTCTGTAAAAGAGGCCCACCGCCTGCCTTCATCTCAGTTGTTTCCCAATACCTGGAGTGCCCTCTGCTTTAGAATAGTCTGACTTCTTTCTGTATGCATTTTTTGTCTTGGTCTTCTAACAGATGTAATTTTCTATGCCAGAGGCTGCTGATAGCCTACCTTTATCCATTCTCCCTTTCTTCTTTTAGAAATAGAATTCCTGAATTTTAGCTGGGCACATGGCTTCCTGGAATGAAGCCATTTCCCAGCTTCCCTCATGGCTCGGCGTGGCCATGTGATCAGTGCTGGCCAATGATTTGTGAGCAAAAGCAATATGTGCAATGTCTGGGTCACATCTAAGAGGAACAAGAGTGTCCTGCCTTCTTCTCACTCTTCCTGCTGGATCAGATGCAGACCTAGAGTATGTGGCGGGGAGCAATGTGATCTTCAACCATGTAGATAAAGGCAATGCCAGAAGGGATGGCGAGCCAAGAGTTAGAAGGAGCCTAGTCCCTGATACAACAGAGCTGTCCTATCAGCCCTGGAATGCCTATGCTCAAACCGTTATGTGAGAGAGAAAAATTTCCCATCTTGTTTATACCACTGTATTTTTGTTTCTCTTTTTACAGCAGCCCTTGCTGTATCCTTATGAATTCATTCTTGCTTCTTTGATGACCCACGGCCTTTTGAGTTTTGCCTAAGGAGTTTCTTAATTTTATCACATAGCAGAGAGAACATGGGGCTTAAGTTAGCCCTGGCTTTGAATTCCTGCTCCACCACTTATCAGCGGGGTGACTCTGTGCTAGTTACTTAGCCTCTCTGAGCTTCAGTTCCTTACCTGTAAACACCAGAGACAATGGAGTAACCTTCCACTACTCTGAGCTGCCTCTCCAGGCTCTGGGGGCCTGATGAGTCACCCTTCTTCAGTATAGGAAAATACCAACCACAGGAACCAAAACGGTCACTTCCGCTCTCAGGCACCTTCTCCCATGAAGCAAGCTGGAAACGCTGACACATTCTCCTGTTCTCCCTTTGCTACAATCTGGGCAGATCATCACTCCTCTGTTTGCAGAAGCAGGGCTGATTCACCCTTCCTCAGTCCAACTCCTTGCATGAAGATATTATTATAATTCCAGCCTTACAGCTCATTCTTCACACACTCATAGATGCTTAGAGTTACAAGGCTCTTGAGGGTCACATGGGGCAATCTTCCCTACCAATGGTCATCTGGCCTCTGCTGCCTCACCGACGGTCATCCTGCCTCCATTCAATGATCTTCACCTTGTCACATGGCAGCCCATTCTATTTTTGGACAGCACAATCATTACAAAGGTCTTCCTGGTATTTTTATTGTCCCATTTCTGGAAGATACAGAGGGACGCTCATCACTTAGATATTTTAACACCCAACCCAGGATGGAATAATTCAGGGGCTGTGGCTGCAGAGAGCCAATCTAATTATTTATATACTTCCTCAACAGTGCTAGTTTTGGGGGGACTTACTGTAGTCTCATTTTCTCTACTATCTCCTACATGGCTAATGGTTTCCAAAAGTTTTTGATCAAGCACCTCTATCCTTAAATAGTTTTGAGCATGCAGCTCCCAACATATACATATTTATTTATAAATAATATGTATTACTGCTGTATTAATGTATTACAAAGTTAATAAAACACATATAAAGGTAGATATTAAGGAATCTAAGAACAATATAAGCGAAGGTCAAATATTTTCTACCCACATCTGAAAGGACTATCTTGCACATCCCCTGAGCTGTATAAATATCCATCTTTGGAAACCTCTGAACTATGCAGGATGCTTTTCCTCACCAGCAAGCACACTCTGTATGAGGGCAGGTATTTTGTCTTTTGTGCATTGCTGTATCTCAGTTTTTAGACTAGTGTCTGTCACAAAGGGGCACACCAGTAAATATTTCTTGAATAAAACAGTGATGCCTAAACCTTCTTTCTCTGTCTCTGTCTTTTTTTTTTTTCCATATCATAGACTCCTCATTTCCAACTGTGTATCAGACAGCTTCAACTGGATCTCCTTAGGTATTTCAAACTCAACATATCCCAAGCTGAACTCTTCATCTTTCAATTCCACAATGTCTCCCTCCACCAAATTGGCATCTTTTGCTTTTCTCTGCCTATTTCACATCTGCACCCATGTAGCTAAACTGGCTGGAGAAAAACAGACAACCAGGCTGACTGATAATTTTAATTAAGGATTTTAGATTAATGATCATATCTCTCAGGTGGGGACTAGCCACTGCCTGGCAATTCTATTACATTTTCCTAGCCAACTTGCGCCCCTACTCTTTTGGCTGTTTTGTCGTGCCTTCTTCCCCCTCCTCAAACTTCCAGCACCGCTTCTCTTTCTTCACTCTCAGTTGAATATTTTACTAAGGAAATGGAAGCAACTGGAGAGGACAGCTCCTTCTTCCCCCATTGAATTAGATTCCTAGGACTGCTGTACCAAAATATTATGAGCTGGGTGATTTAAAACAGCAGAAATTTATTGTCTCACAGTTCTGGAAGCTGGAAGTCTGAAATCAAATCATGCTTTCTCTGAATGCTCTAGGGGAGGATCCTTTCTTACCTCTTTCTAACTTCTGGGAGTTCTTGGCAATCCTTGGCGTTCCTTGGCTTGTGTCTGCATCATTCTAACCTCTGCCTCTGTTTTCACATGGCCATCTTCTTTCTGTGTCTCTTCTTTTCCTACAAGAACACCAATCACATTGGATTAGGTCTCATCCTACTCCAGTATGATCTCGTGTTAACTAATAACATCTTCAAAGACCCTATTTCCAGACAAGGTCACATTAGTAAGTACCAGAGATTAGGACTTCAACATATCTTTTTGTGGAACACCTTTCAATCCATAAAATCTACCAAATCTATCACACTGCCTGCATCTGTACCCCTAAACTGTGCCTTTACTTCTGTGGGTGAGGTTGTCCCTGTTCCTAAGACCAAGCACCTCCCCCCCTTGTGTATTGTATCCCTTTTGCTTACTACTCAAGGACGTGACTCCTACAAGTCATTCTTATTTCTCCAGAATGATTCATTTTCCTTCTCTACTGAAAAATTCCCACCTGCACATAAACATGCTCTACAAACAAAACTAAATAAAACCACCTTGACCTCTTGTCCCCTTCAACTCTCACCTCATCTCTCTGTGCCCCTTTAAAGCAGAGCTTTCTCAAAGAGTCATCTATATCTTTACTTTCTAACGTCCCAGTCACGTTTGTGTTTTGCCACCACCACTTTGCCTAACCGGCTCTTCTCAAGGTTGTCAATGATCTTCATCTCGCCATGTCCAATGGTCGATCTCAGGACTCATTTTACTGTACCTCTCTCAGCAGCATTTGGCACAAAAGATGGCCCCTTCTGCTTGAAACAATTTCTTCACTTGGCATTTGGGACACCACTTTCTCAAATTTGTCCCACTGGCAGCTCCTCAGTCTCCTTCACTGGCTATTCCTCCTTCTCTACTCAACTACTGTATCTTAGAGTGGCCGAGGATCAGTCCTGGACTGCCTTCTCCCTTCTATCCATATTAAGCTCTCAGGATGATCTCCTCTAATCCCATAAGATCAAATAGCTTCTGTATGCTGGTGCATCTCAAATTTATATCTCAACTCAAAACTTCTCCATGACCTCCAAACTTGTGTATCCAGTTGCCCCCCTCCCATATTTCCTCTTGGATATTTAATGGGCTTCTCAAATGCAGTATGTTCAAAGCAGGACTTTTGCTTCTCTCCTTCACCTTCCTAAAACCTATTCCTCCTTGCACCTTAGTAAAGGGCGCCAGCGGGCACTTATTTTTTCAGTCAAAGAACCTAGGAGTGAATCTTAATTCCTGCTTCTACCACATACAATCCACAGCAAGTCTTGATTTTTCTACCTTCAAAAAAGAAAAAGCCTACTCACTTCTCAATACATTCACTTTTACCATCCAAGTCCAAGTCACCATTTCCTTTTGCCTGGACTACTGCTTTCATTCTTGCGTCTCCAACATTCGTTTTATACCCCACAACTAGAATGCCCTCATTCAGTCACTTACTTATTTATTAAAGACATTATTGTTATGCAACTACTATGTGCTAAGCACTCTTTTAAGCACTGGGATACATTTGGGAACAAAATAAACAAAATATTGGCCCTCAAGAAGGGCAGGAGGGTGACAATAAACAAATAAATAAGTAAAATACATAGCATAGTTGGATAATGATGAGTGCAATGGAAAAGGCATATGGAGGTTTGAGGTGGAAGTTATGATATTCAATAGGGAGGTCACAGAAGGCATCACTGAGATGATGTTTGAGTAAAGGCCTGAAGGGTGTGAGAAGAAATTCACATAGATACTTGGGGGATGAGCATTTTAGGCAGAAAGAATAGCAATGGCAGAGCCATTGATGTGGATGTGGGCTCGGGCAGTTTTAGGAAAAAACAAGAAGGCCTGTATGGTTAGAGTAGAGTGAACAAGGAGAAAGGAAGCAAGAACAGGGTCAGAGTAGTAATAGTGTCCTTGAGGTCATGGTACAAACTTTGGCTTTTGTTTCAGATGAAGTGGGGAGCTGCCAGAGGATGCTGAGCAGACAGGAATGTGACCTGGTATATGTTTTAACAGAATCCCTCTGTCTGCCATGTAGAGAAAGGAGGGCAGGGGTAGATGCAGGGAGATCCATTAGGAGCCTACTGTAATAATCCGGATGAGGGGCGATGGTGCCTTGGACAGGATGGTTGTCCCCATTGGACTGATAATAAGTTGGAAGCTGGGAATGGGCCCCATTTATGTTTTAATCCTCAGCTTCTAGGACAGTGTCCAACACATACTGATTGAATAAATGAATGAGTCTGGCTGTCCAATCAAGATACAAGAGCTTTTGAAATCAGCACTATTTGTTTTTCTGGGGTTATATTTTGCAGGATTTTATTTCTAGTGGGCAAGTTTTGTTTTCCTTTGTTCCTAACTGAATGGCCTCTAGGCCACATTCTGAGGACAGCGTGGGTGTTTGCACAGGGGCCAGCACAACCAAAATCTGATTGTGACATTATTTTCTAAATTACCCTTGGACATTTGAAACATGTTTTCTAAAAAATAAGTAAAAAACTACACGTTTCTCCTAGGCAGGCTGCCTTAGGGAATTGAGCACCCTAAAACCCCAGAATTTACACATCTTGGAATTCAGTCAGAACTTGTTTGGAAAATCAGTCAGGTCTCTGGCTGTCAAAACCCATCTTTCTGGTTCTCGTTTAAGATCAAAAAAGAAAGGACATTTAAAAAATATTCCAAGACAATATTTGGATAAGTTAATTGAGAAGAATTCATTAACATGTGGTTTTTTTTTTTTTAAGAAAGTAAAAAGTACAAAGTATGTTGGGTTCTGGGTTAAAAAAAAAAAAAAAAGTTGTTGTGGAGTCAACTCTAACTCCTGTGTGTCAGAGTAGAACTATGTCCCACAGGGTTTTCAGTGGCTGATATTTTGGAAGTTGACGGCTAGGCCTTTCTTCCAAGGTGTATCTGGGTGGGCTTGACCCTCCAACCTTTAGGTTAGCAGCTGAGCATGTTAACTCTTTGCCCCACCCAGGGATTCCCCTCTGTAAAATGAAGTGATTAGGTGGTCTCTCCAGGGTTGTTGTAAGTCTTCAGTCCAACTGCGCCCCTGAACTCCCTGGCACAGTGTTTACCACAGAGTGATTCCACCCTGCCCTTTCCCTTAAATCTTATTTTAGTTTGCTAGATCCCTGAATGTTCTGGCTACATGGCTGTCCTTAAGAAGGCCACTTTTCTCATCTGGTAACAAGCTGAGCCACACTATGACTTTCCTGGGCCCTAAACAATTTTGCCTTCATGGCTCCTTTTCCGTAATGATCTCACCATTAAAAATTATTTTTTATACAACTTTAAATACTTCAACTTTTTTTTTCTGTGTTAGGCAAAATTTAATGTATTTTTGTAGGCCCTAAAAATATCATTTTTTTCCTGATGTGATAAATTTTTTTTTTTTTACTTCTGAAAGTTTGTTTTTTCCCTTTATTATGAAAAGAAATTAAAACATATTTGTGGACCCTGTAGGTAATTATAAGTTGGCCCTGGTAATAGGAAAAACAAAAAAGTGAAGAACAAAGTCCAGCAACTTGAAGCTGCTTGAGAAAGAGGTCTCAAGTCCATGGGAAGTTTTACTTGTCCCCTGAATAGGGTTTTTTCAATCCCTTTCAGACGATGGGCAGAGGGAGGCACAATATATGATTTGTCCCCTGAAACTGAGACAGATGAAAAAAAGCAATCTATGACTGGGCTGGTCAACTTTTGCTAATGTGAAACAGAGCTAAGGACCTGTCTAACAAGGAAATTAAATATTCCCATCCACGCACACCTAGGCCTGGTGTAATTTCTGCCCCCAGGCTATCAGTAATGAATGCCATGGCAGCCCCTTTGACTGTCAAAAAAACCACTGCACCCCCACCCCAACCTCAGGGCCCTCTATACACATCAGAAGCATCAGGTCACTGGTCACAAGGGCCAACTGCAATTATTGGCAAAACAAAACAGAAAGATGGAGGCTGATTTTGGAGGCCATTCCAAGCCAAGTCAGTTGCCTTCAAGGTTGATTCCAACTCATGACAACCCCATGTGTGTCAGAGTAGAACTGCACTCAATAGTGTTTTCAATGGTTGTGGTTTTTCAGAAGTACATCACTAGGCCTTTCTCCCGAGATGGCTCTGGATGGGTTAAAACCACCAACTATCCCATTAGTAGTCAAGCCCTTAACTGTTGGCATCACCCAAGGCCTCCCCTAGACGATTAGAGAGTGTCCAATTAAGTGAGGATGATGAGGTTTCATCATGCTTACATTGGACATGTTGTCAGGAAAGACCAACCCCTTGGAAAGGACATAATGTTTGGTAAAGTAGAGGGTCAGCAAAAAAGATAAAGACCCTCAGAGAAATGGACTGAAACAATGGGTTCAAATGTACACTACTATTGTGAGGATGGCCTAGCACTGGACAGCCTTTCTTCCTGTTGTACATGGGGTTGCTATGAGTCAGAGCCAACTTGATGACACCTAACAATAACACAAAGAGATTGACCACTGGTGGACTGCTCTAGCCACTTTTGCTGCTGGACTGGGCTACTTTTAGCACCTCTAGGGAACACTGTAAATTAGTGCTTCAGTGGGGAGGTGAGTATGGATAGAAGCTTCTGGAACTGAGCTAACCATGTTGTTGTTGTTAGGTGCCATGGAGTCAGTTCCAATGCTGACTAGTATTCTTTTTTCAACTTTCCCAGAGGTCTCTGGAGGTACCCTGGAGGATGAGCTCTGGTGACTCTCTGCTAATATTTTTTTTTAATTAGAAAATTTTCTGGTATGCTCAGGATAGAACAGATGATGAAATGATAAAAGTAGGCTGTTCTCTTAATACCTCATCTTGTCTTTTAAGTTCAGATCCTTCATTTTATGGTTAGTTTTTAACAACAAACACACACTTATTCATTCAACAAACCTACTATTTGCCAGGCACTGTTCTAGGCATTTGGAATAGAACAATGAACAAAATAAAGGCTCCTGCCCTTGTGGAGCTGACTGACACTCTAGTGGGAAAAGCAGACAAGAAACAACAACATAACATAATATATACCATAGTTTATTGACTCTGAAATGGCAGTGATATAACTGCACCATTATTCTATGTGCCACTAAAGAAAGAATGCTGCTAACTAATTGCTGTCAATTATAAAATGCATCCTGGTTTCATGCATGTTACAATGTGAAAAAACTGTGCAAGTTAGAACTGATTAGCCCATTACTGCTGAGTCAGTCTATTTCAACTCATAGCAACCCTAGAATTGATTACATATGGTAAACAAATTAATTAGAACATATTAAAATAACCCATTGCCACTGAGTTGATTCCAACTCACAGCAATCTCATGTGACAGAGTAGAACTGTCCTACAGGGTTTTCTTGTCCGTGATCTTTACAGAAGCAGATCGGCAAGCCTTTTTCTCATGGTGCCATTGGGTGTGTTAGAGCCTCCACCCTTCAGATTAGCAGTCGAGTGGAAACTATTTACGCTACCCTGGGACCTACGTATAAAATATTGTTGTTGTTGGCTGCCATGGAGTCGATTCTGACTCATAGCTACCCCATGTGACAGAGTATAACTGCCCCATTACTTGGCTGCAGTTTTTACAGAAGCAGATCACCAGGTCTTCCCTTTCTCCCATGGAGCCCCTGGGTATGTCTGAACCTCCACCATGTGGGTTAGCAGCTGAGCACTTAACTGTCGCACCATCAGGGCTCCTTTTATGTAGTATATTGGAAGGCGATTATGAAAAAAAAACAAAAAACAACTAGAGTAGGCAAAGCAGGTTTGACAAGTGGTGACGTTGAAGGAAATGGGACTGTTATAATTAATGGTGACTTTTTTTTTTTTATGAGTTAGAATCAACTGGACAGCAATGGGTTTTTTTTTTAATTTTTACCGAACAACTGTGAGTGCATGAGGGCAGAGATCATTTTGTTCACATTGTGTCCCCAGGCTAATGTGCCAGACACATAGTAGGTACTCAATAAATGTTTTTCAAATGAATAAGCTACTCTATACCAGGCACTTCACAGATAACTATTACCAAAATCTAATCAAATGCTCTGAGGTAAGTGTTATCATCCCCTGCTTTATGAATGATGAAACTGAGGCTTGGGAAAGTTAAGTAACTTGTTCTAGGTCACATAGCCAGTCAAGAAAGAGTGAGGACTTGAACCCAGATCTCTCTGATGTCACCATGTAGGACCTTTCTTGATACCTCACTGGCTTCTCTGCTTCCCATCATTTTGTTATCCTTCCAGTGCCAAGGGCTAGCTTCAGCCCTTTAAAAACCCAAAAGCAAAGGAGGACATCAGGCAAGCGGAGCCTTTGGATAAAAATCAGACTCACAGAAACCAGAATGAAACCTCAGGGAATAGAAAACTCAATCCACTGCCTGGGCAATGCCTTGTTTTGCAGAATTGCAGGCAGTTGGGCTTGTTAACTCAGATCTCAGTCCTATCTGCTTTCACTTTACAATCTATTGTTTAAGTGAATTAAGACTCTTCCACTGAAAAGATATTTTATAAAAATCCTTTCCCCTCTTCAACGGCTTAACCCAAACTGGCAGCATGACTAGGAAAAATAAACTTCCTTCACCATTTGATATTTTTAAAAGCGTAAGGACAGATAACAATGTATGTGGAAATCTACCACAATCTTTCTAGGGCTTAGGAAGGCGTCCTATGTACAGAAAAACATCTCTTGGGTAAAACTTGCTAAGTGAATATTGGTTTGATTCAAAATTACACCTAATTTGAAACAACAGTTGTTTTTTTCCTCAGCCAACTGACTACCCTATTATTCTTTAATAAAAACAACAGAAAACCCAAATTCAAAGTCTATTTCTCTTCCCAGGAAGCTATGTTTCATATTAACAAAGCTTTACTGTTTCTGGGAAGCACTCGTGCTCTGAGCTGGGGCCTCCATCACTATCCTAGAGAAGGAGGATTGTTAGTGGTTTTACAAACCTCCCTAAAGATTTGAAATTTTGCCCTCAAAATTGAGGGAATAATTAAATTTGGTCCTAATGAACTGACCTGGAGGCAGGATAGGTTCAGATCAGAAGCCACAAGGTTCAGAAGCTTTTCTTTCACTTATAACCTGCTCAGAGATGGTACAAACAGTTAGCGTGCTCAGCTGCTAACCAAAAGGTTGGAGGCTTGAGTCTACTCAGAAGTACCTTGGAAGAAAGACCTGGTGATATGCTTCCAAAAAATCAGCCACTGAAACCCTATGGAGCACAGTTCTACTCTGACACATATGGGGTCACCATGAGTTGGAATTGGACTTGTCAGCAACTGTTCATGGGAACACACAGAACAGACCCGCTCTACCAGTAGCCTATTCTTTTTATTGTTGTGGTGTATTCCACTCTACACATATACCCTAGTTCACTACTTCATTTTTCTGTTGATGGACATTTGCGTTGCTTCCGGTTTGGGGATATTATGAATACAGTCGTGGATACCAGTCAGGGGATGAGGAAGGAGGGTATGGTGGTAGATTGGGGGAGAGGGGGTTATTGACTGGAAAGGGCACAAAGTAAGTTTCTAGGGTGATGGAGATATTCCCTGTCTTAATCTGAGTAGTAGCTACATGGTGAGTAAAAAGATAATTTTTATCAAGCTGCACGCTTAAGATTTATAGATTTTTCTGTATGTAAATTCCATTTTTACTCAAAAAAGGGTTTCCTTACCCCCACCCTTCCCAATGGAACCTATGTTTCAAAAAGATAACAATATAGGCTTAGCCTTTGAGCAGATGGAAACCCTGGTGATACAGTGGTTAAGTGCTACCACTGCTAACCAAAAGGCCGGCAGTTTGAATTCACCAGGTTTCCTTGGAAACTCTATGGGGCAGTTCTACTCTGTCCTGTAGGGTTGCTATGAATTGGAATGGACTTGGCAGCAACAATTTTTTTTTTTTTTTTTTTGATTTGAGCAGTCATGGCTGGAAGGACGTTAACATATATCGTTTATCCCATATGTATTTATATAGGGCCCTGGGTGGGGCAAGTGGTTCGTAATTGGCTGCTAACCTGAAAGTTGGCAGTCTGAACCCATCCAGTGACACCGGGGAAGAAAGGCCTGATAATCTGCTTACGTAAAGATTACAGCCAAGATAACCCCATGGAGCAGTTCTACTCTGTGACACAGTGGTCACCATGGGTTGGAATCAACTCAACAGGAAGGGGTGGGTGGGTATTTATACACGTTTTTGCATGGAATAACCTAAGGAATTAAGTAACTTGGGCAAGATCACACAACTACCAAGTGGCAGATCTGGATTCAGACTTGGCCCAGCTGGCTTGAGAGCCAGGCCCCTTTCCCTACCACGCTAGATCTCACAGTTAAACCTGCTCAGCTAAGAGAATGTGCAGGAAGGACACTCTGAGGCGTCCTGAGGCTGCACAGCGAGCAGGGAGCCCCAGGGCCAGGAGGACAAGTCTCCGGAGAGGGAGCCTGGGCCATCCATCTCCACCCCATACAAAGGGAGCTGAAGAGAGGGCAACTCCAGGGAGGAGGCAGTGAGGATGCAAACAGCTACAAGAGAAGAGCCACAAAAACAGCTGGGCGGCGGTGCCAAGAACAACAGGAAGCTCACAGCCGCATCTCCTGCTTGCTGCGGCCCTGGCCTGGAGACCCGGGTTGTTTTCTCCAAAGTGCCTTCTGCAAGTGTTACATAAACAAAACCTTCATTGACTCCAGTCTGGGCCGGACCTAAAATAGTCCGCTGGCTTCCCTCCGCCCCCCACCCCCTACCCTCGACCTGACCCGCCCCTTCCCGCCGACCCGCCCTCCCCTCCCCTCCCCTCCCTCTCCCCTCCCCTCCCCCTCCCCCTCCCCTCTGCAGTTTCCCCTCCATTCCTGTACGTCCCGGAGTGTGCCGAGCCTCTGTTCTTCTTGGACCACGTGTTCGGTCATCACCCCACAGGGTCCCAAGAGGCCAATTTCCTGTCCAGTGAAAAGCGGGGGCCCCTGGCAAATCGGAAATAAGGCATCAGTTCAAGACCTTTGATGGCTATTGGGCTTAAGGGACACGTCTCCCACCTCCCCTCCTGAGGAGGCAGGAGACAGGTAGCCGGCTCCGCTGGGGTGGATCAGCAGCAGGCATGACAGGGACTGGATGGCTGGCTGTCTGTCTCTGTCTCTCTCACACTGTGTGTGTGTGTGTGTGTGTGTGTGTGTGTGTGTGTGTGTGTAGGATGGAGTTTGAATAAGACCCCAAGAGCTAACCCTCCAGGTAAAAGCAGAGGCTCCCTTGTCAGGGCTTCTGTGTGAGCTTTGTTTAGTGACTGAACACTCTGCTCCTGACTCTTGATTTGAGCTTCTGCACTTTCCCCTGGCCCCATCTGCATTTCTCCTTAATTCTGTGGACATCTGGAGATTCACAGATCTGCTGCACAGCTTGGGGTCACCCTGGGCTTTACCACTTCTACATGGCCCCTGAAAAGCTATAATCTCTTTTCTCTCCCCAGCCACCTGTACTTGCCCAGAATCTTAATTCATAAAAACAACAAAAACAACCTCCGCAATTAATGTATATGTATTTATGAAATACTATGTATGTGCCTGTACTGTGCTAAGCGTTTGACATGTTTTAATTTATTTAATCCTCATTGAACAGCCCTATGAGGTGAGGTAGTACAATCATTATCCCCAGATTACACGAGAGCAAACTACAGTTTAAAAACCCAGGACTTGACAAAAAAACCCGCAGAGGTGGAACACAGACAGAAGTCCCCATGATCAGTCTCGGTTTCTCAGCCACTCCATCACCTGCCCTGGAACACCTCTTTTCCACCACCTTCCTTGAGTTCAAAGTCTAAGCTGCTCTGTTATCAATGTAATTGAATAAGGCTTTGATCAATTAATTATCCAATCAGTATTTATTATGTTCTCTGTCGAAGACGTTATACAGGTTTATAAACTGGTTGCTGTCAAGTGGATTTCAACTCATAGTGACCCTGCAGAACAGAGTTGAACTGCCCCACAGGGTTTCCAAGAAACAGCTAGTGGATTCAAACTGCTGACCTTTTGGTTACCAGCTGAATTCTTAACCGCTGTGCCACCAGGGCTCCATACAGGTCTATAGCAGGCCAAAACGGTATGAGGTATACTATGTAAATATTTAGTTCATATTTTATCAGTAGTAGCACTTTGGTTGTTTTAGTTTGGTTTTTTCCATAAACTCCCTGGTTTGGAGATTCCCAAACCAGGTCTCTTTCTTGCCAGGAACTAGGAGGTCCGCACATGTCAACCTACAGAAAGGCAAGTGGGAACCAGCTGGGGGCAATATGGAGAGCTGTGAGAATCCTGGAACAAGAGGGTGCCCAAGCAAGGCCCA
The DNA here is from genome assembly GCF_024166365.1 of Elephas maximus indicus. Lineage (NCBI taxonomy): Eukaryota > Metazoa > Chordata > Mammalia > Proboscidea > Elephantidae > Elephas > Elephas maximus. The sequence continues at coordinate 107,944,354 of NC_064823.1, read as the reverse complement.
GGAGCCCCTGGGTGGTGCAAATGGTTAACACACTCAGCTACTAAATGAAAGGTTGTACTAACTGCAAGGTTGGAGGTTCAAGTTCACCAGAGGCAACTTGGAAGAAAGACTTGGAGGTTAACTTTTAAAAAAAAAAAAAAAGAGCACAGTTCTACTGTGACACACATGGGGTCTGCATGAGTCAGAACTGACTCAATAACAACTGGCTTTAAGAAAGACCCACACTGAGGCAGGGACCCCAGGGCAGGCTGCGGAGGTTCAGCAGGGGTTGGGGGCGCTAATGTAACTTGGGAAAACTCTGGCATTCTGGGGGCTTCCGTTCGGATCCAGATTCTCTTCACTCTGGTGGCTTTCTGTGAGGCTGGCTGGCCCTAGCGTTGCTCTGGGATGGCCTCCAGGGCTGAGCAACTTTGCCCTTAGACTAAGTCACAATCTTCGTTTATCTTAGAAAAAGCCTTGCCTCTCAAAGTTTCCACGTCTTTTATTCTTTTTTCAATCACTCATTTGTTTTATTCATCTACTCATCCACCCTAGGAACATTTCTTGATCATCTACTTTGTGTTAGTACTAGGCTCTAGGGATAGATATACAGATGAATTTAAAAATTAATAAACTACAATGCTGGCCTTCCAGAGCTCAAGCTCAAAAGTGGGAGACAAAAAGAAGAACAACAGCTACAGTGCCGAATAGTAGGGCAGTGACAGCTGTAATTGCAGACTGTGGTACCCAGAGGCGGGCCCTAACTTAGTCTGTGTGTGAGGTGGTATTGGAGTGTGTGACTGCACACATTTATTCCTGCTCAGAGACAAGGAGAGCGAATTTATACGGAGGCTTTCAGAGGAGATTGTTGGGGACACTTATTTCCTCCTCTTGGTGTTCCCTTCCATGTGGCAAGACCTTCTTGGCTGGAGTAAGACTCCCGGCCTCTGGCCATCCCTTTACTCAGCTCCCCAAGGGAAGAGGAATGGCTTATCTGACTAATGAGTTTGGGGGAGGGAACTGGGACATCCCACCCAGCTCCTTCCTTGGTGAGAATCATTCTCTTCTGCCCCTTGATGCCATGAACTTTAGAGGCAGTGCCCGGAAGGTATTGTTTATAACTGGGTGAGTTTAGTACAGGAGGCGGTATTAGAAAGTCCACTTGGCTAATCGATTTAAAGCCACATTCTCCGTCAGCCTTTATCAATAATGTCTGTTTTGATCTCCAGTTGTCTGACTTCTGTGACAGGAAGAAAGGTGCTGTTTATTGAACTCCTTCAAAGCCCAACATGTTGTTGCCGTTAGCTGTCGTCACCCCTCTAAACTCCAACAAAGATGATGCTTAAGTGAAGCCTAGCGGGACATGGTAAGTGTCCAGCAGGGTGGACTAACCACACTGGCTCCACACAGAGTAACTCCAACTCACATGCTGCGCTGAGGCCAGGATGACCCTGAGCTCTGTAGAGAGAGGAGGCACGTTTTCAGGGACTTTCACTGCCTTATCCCCTCCTATCAGGCAGCCCCTTTAGAGCTTCTGGCTGACACAATTCTGCAGCAAGAGAGGAAAAAGAACATGCAGATGGAAGAAGCCAATTTGCATTGTCTGCTTTTAAGAGTCTGTAGCAGTTCTACAAAGGTCATGAGTGGCCTTTGGTCCAAGCCTGGAGCTCCCACTGATGTCCCAGATAAGACTATCAGGACAGCTGCCCACTTTCTTTTCAGGCTTTCTTTATTTTGGAAAGGCTACTTTTGTAAATGTGTTTTGGTTTGCCTTCCTGGAACACCTTTGTTCTGTTCTTTCTTATGCTTGTTGGATCCTGTGGAGCTGAACTTGGGATCATATTTGTTCCTAGAAGAATATGCCTCTTACCATCTTATCCTGTAGTTCTTGAGAGGCAGGTCAGGGTCACTACCTCTTTCTTCTCAGATGACGAATTACTGTGATGCAGAGAGAGACCTAACGTGGAGACCACCCAAAAGGATCGGCAAAAGCCCAGGGGTCCCCACTTTTACACCCCTCACTCAGTACTTCCACATCAGGCAATGTAGTTTCCTCATTAATTTTATCACCTGGGTTTTCAATTGGTAACTGGGCTGGTTCTTTTCTCTACACTTTTATCTGACACCAAAGCTTCATAGTCATTAAAAGCCCAGTAGAGGGAGCCTGATTAAACAAGTTTCCCAAGCTCAATGGTACAACATTTGCAATGAGCCAAGTAGATGGCCCTGTGTATACTTTGGGGTAGTTGCCCGTTTAAAAGCTCTCAGCCAGAGCAAGCTCTTGCAAGGTGATGTCTTGAGTTTTGTGAGCAGCCCAGGACTGTACATCTTGCTTCCATCAGCAGAGCTTGGTTTTTGGCTCAACATGACAGTTGCCATGGTTAGACAGGCTTGTAGATTCCATAGGAAAGTCCTGGCTCCAGTCTGGGGAGGACGATGGGAAATTCAGCTGATGTTGCAGGCAGACTCTAGGCAGGGTTGCTCATGGTCGCTGGAGGTAGATATTGTGTCAGAGAAGCCTATAACTTAGGGGATTTATTAGTGGCGGGCTTTGAGAGCAGTAACCGGGAAGGAGGTGCAGTAAAAGCAGGACTTTGCAAAAACGTTTGGAGGTTGTGTTCACCTAATCTATCTGGTTCCCTGTGGGGCCTTGGGCTGGGCTAGGTTCAAATTCTTTGCAGCCCTTGAAATGGTAAAGACTTTTATTGAATAAATCTCTGTGACCAATGCAAATACAAAATGTGGAAAATTTTAACCAAAAGCAACGTATACCTCTTTAAAGTATTGAAAAGCAAAGATGTCACTTTAAGGACTAAGGTGTGCCTGAGCCAAACCAAGGAATTTTAATCACCTCATATGTATACACAGGCTGGACTATGAATAAGGATGAACGAGGAAGAATTGATGCCTTTGAATTATGGTATTGGCAAAAAATATTGGATATGCTGTGGACTGTCAGAAGAGCGAGCAAGTCTATCTTGGTAGAAGTACAGCCAGAGTGCTCCCTTGGAAGCAAGGGTGGTGAGACCTTGTGTCATGTACTTTGGACATGTTATCAGAAGAGACCAGTCCCTGGAGAGGGACATCATGCTTGGAAAGGTAAAGGGTCAGCGAAAAAGAGGAAGACCCTCAGGCAGATGGACTGACACAGTGGCTACAACAATGAGCTCAAACATAGCAACAATTGTGATGGTGGCACAGGACCGGGTAGTGTTTCATTCCGTTGTCAGAACCAACTCAACAGCACCTAACAATCACCAGCAACAACTGTGTGTAAGTTTACACGCACTTACACAGCAAGTCTTTGTGTATGTTTGGATTTTTGTGAGAATAGGAATTACCAAAGTTGATGAAGGATACCTATTGCAGAGACAGGACAGCCACAAAAACCAGCGTCTTTGAGGACTCACCAGTTCCCCACAGGGTAAAAATACAAGCCAATCTGTTGGGACATGAAAAGAAGAAAAGATAGGGCCCATGAGGAGACCATATCATGTATGTCAAAGGGATTAGTTCTGATTGCGGTAAGTGTGATAACAATGATAATTGTTATACAGATCAACCCTGAAGTCTTTATGGTTTAACACAATAAAAAATTTTTTTTGTCACTCACATCAACCTGATGCTAGCTGGAGAGTGTGGGATGGCTCCGTAAAATGCAGTCATTTAGGGACTCAGCTGCCATTCTTCAATACATGGTGTCCAATGACACCTTGGAGGGAGAAGCTAGAAGGAAACTTTTTTTTTTTAAGGACACCCGTAATGATATTGGCCCAGAAGTGACATATCACTTCCATTCACATTCTATCAGCAATAACTAGTCCGATGTCTCCATCTAGATGAAAGAGGCCAGGGAAATGTAGTTTGTGTCTAAGCCCGGGAGGGAAAGTGAGTTGAGTAAACATCTAGTCAGTCTCGGCCACAGGAATGAAGTAAGCTTGGCCAGCCTCAGGTCTAAAGATGGGCCAATGATTCTGGGGAAGTAATTGTCAGGTACTAGGGAGTCAAGTAAACATGCCTGAGGATAAAGGCATTATGAGGTCCTTGGAGAGTCCCAAAGCTATGATGAATCTTGGTTTTGAGTGGTGCTCCCCAACCTTTTTCATATCATGGCACATGCAGAAAATGACAATTCTAGTACCGCGTATTAGCCTCCATGGGTGAAGCTATTTGGGGCCAGAGGCGATAGGCCAGGAGCCTCTAGCCCCACCAGGATCCCTGGCCAGGGTGAAGGCCCAGGATCATATAGAGGTAACCTGTCTGCAACACACTAGTGTGCTACACCTTACAGGAGGGAAAGGTGTGGTCTAGAGAACAAAGCCATGTAGATCAGGTGTAAATCCTGTTGAGACCGAAACCTACTACCACCATCATAGGATAAAACCAGAGATGGAAGCCAGGGGCAGAATATTCCTGAAGGACTCCATGAGATGATAAAGCGCTGGAACCACAGACTTCCCCTTCACCTGGAGTCCATATTCAGAGAGTGTGGGCACCATCCAGGTGAGCAGGCCTGGTGAGTTGGAGTATCAGTTATGTTACAGTTGTAGCAACTCTTCCTTTTCTCTCTTGAAATAATTAATTGGGCGAGAATTACAAAAGAAAACCAGACAGGGATATTAATACTCATTAAAAAGGACAATGAAGAATGAGAAAACAGAAGAACCTAGGTTAATATGTCACAATATTAAAAACAAACAACTGTGTGCTGTCTTTGGTTTGGTTTAAATCATCTTCACCTTCAACTAACAAATATTTAGCTTCATCCATAAATAACTCAGCCAATGCTTACAAATTACAGGACCCTCTCGATCTCAACATGGCAGAGATGATGAAGGCCAATTTAAAACCTCATATGCTTTTAACAAACAGTCCACTGAGTTGTATCTCATAAAAAGAAAATTAGTTTGTATACGTTGGGTGGGGAATGGGTGTCTGAGTTTAGATACAGACCTAAGAGTTCAGAACCAGGAAGATGGATTGAGGCTGACATCTGTGGAAGGCAGGTGAGGAAGGAGGGAGAATCTTAGCAAAGTGTTTCCCTATGTTTTGCCCTATCTGTGAACCACCGTAACGGGTTGGGTCCTTTAGATGCAGATGCTGAAATAAGGGTTGGATATAAAATGTCTATTAAGGATCAGCACCTATGAAAGCAAGGCGAAGGTTCGCTTAGGTAAACTTATTATTTAAATAATTGCCCTAGGCCCTTGGCTACTGAGAACTCTGCACCTCCCCCTGCCCTTACCCATACTTCTGCTGTTGTTGTTTGGTGCCCTGGCATTGACTCGGACTCATAGTGACCATATAGGACAGAGTAGAACTGCCCCATAGAGCTTCCTAGGCTGTAATCTTTATAGGAGCAGATTGCCAGGTCTTTCCTCCTATAGAGAGGATGGTAGGTTTGAACCACCAATCTTTTGGTTAGCAGCCAAGCACTTAACCATTGTTCTACCAGGGTTCCTTCGCTTCCACTCTGGTTGAGCAGAAACCAGAAATCAGCCTGGAGTGGCTGGAGCTTCCTGGCCTATCACCCCTGGCCCTGAATAGCTTCATTCACATAGTCTAATATGTGGTACTAGAATTGTCTTCAGAGAATGGTGCCATCAAAGAATTTTTGGAATGTTATTAACCCCAGACACCTTACTACAAAATGCTGGGTACCACTTAAACTGATTTACAATATACTTTGAAATTAGATGGTGTTTTTTACTGAAAACCAGCCCTCTCACAGAAATTATTCTTGCCTTCCACAAAGTTAAGAAAAATAATTAGGAGAAATCTTTTGTTAAGAATTTTAAAGCAAACAAATAAACTTCAGGATAATATCCAAACCCTTTGTCATTTCCTTTCTCCATTTTCATCAAGTATGGAAACACTTAACCACACAGGAAGAAGTTGGTGGATTTGGAAAGTTGCTGAATTCTCTTATTTTAGTCAATCCACGTTAAACACAAGCTGTCGATTTATTAGCAAGTGAAGAATAAACATAACTTATACTGAGTAGACTATGGAAGAGAAGTTGGTTCCCTCTTAGCCCAGTGATCCTTGAACGAATGAATAGTTCCAACAGAAATTTGACAGAAGGGTTTCTTGAGATTGGGTCAGGCCAAACCATTTGCATACCAATTCCCTGCTGTCCATAAAATCCAGACTCGAAGGATCGCTGATTCCTTTGACCTATGAACCACTAGGGGTGCATGAGATGGTTTTAGGTGGTATAAAGATGAAAATCTTAATTTCAACAGTTATGTACTTGAATTAACGTGTATTAGAAAAAATATATCCAGCACATCGAAACCATAACTTTATCAATAATATTACCTAGAATAAGGGTAGAGTAAATTTTTAAATTTTAAGAAGGAACTCAATTTAAAAATATGAAGTAAACAGTAATATAAAGGCAGTTGTAGTGGACATGGAGATTCGGCACTCAGATCCTCCTGAAGCAAAACCTTACTGCCCAGCTGCCAGGGGTGTGGTCACCAGACAGCCTTCAGCTGGCAACTCCTGGAGGGTCTGCCTCAGCTGCAGAGAGCTCCCTCTCCCACTCCAAGTCATACCCTTCTCCCATCCATTAGTCTGCTTTTGGTGGTGGGTGCCAGCCATCTTGGCCCACAATGGGACCCTCTGATCCAGAACCCCTTACCACGTTGGCTGAAGCTAGGTCAGGCCTGCATTACAGTTTGACTTCTCCCTCTGCCCAGCCCTGCTTCCTACCTTGTCTTCACAGGTGCTGATCCCTAACAAACATCTTATATCCAACCCTTATTTCAGAGTCTGCATCTAAGGAATCCAACCTGCTGTGGTGGTTCACAGATACGGCAAAATATAGGGAGACACTTTGCTATGATTGTCCTTCCTTCCTTGCTTGCCCTCCACAGATATCAACCTTATTTATCTCCTGGTACTGAATTCTTGGGTCTGTATCCAAACTTAAATGCCCACTTCCAGTTGTGCGCCACTACTTAAGGCAGTGTAGTCGGAGTCCTGCTCAAGGGTACCCAGTTGAGGAAATGAGTAAGGAAGGCAGGAGATTGAAATCCAGTGTATGTTCCATACACCAAATTATAACTGTAGGTGAGGAAATACGCTGTTTGGGAGAAGGGGTGCCTGTTCCTAACTGGCTTCCAAGAGCCTTGTGGCTAGCAGTGGCCATGGTTGTCTTCCTTCCCTTCAATGTGGCCTGGCTCCTCCCAACCTCCCTTTTGCCCTCCACTCTTGCCTCAGCATCTTCCATTGTTTTGGGCTCCTCACTTGGGTCCTCTGCTCTCTTTCCCCTCCAAGAAGGAGGGATCTGATGAAGCCTTCACAGGTTTTTAGAACCAAGTACAAAAACATTTCAATTTCTAAGCCCTCTGAAACTTTTTCCCCTCCAGATAAAATGTACCAGAAGGCACTTATTAGAAATAGCTTACCTTTTTAATTCCCTCCTCAAACAAATAAACAAAAAACTGTTGCCATTGAGTCAATTCTGACTCCTGGTGGCCCCATGTGTGTCAGACAGAATTGTGCTCCACAGAGTTTTCAATGGCTGATTTTTTGGAAGTAGCTTGCCAGGGCTTTCTTCCCAGCAGCTGAGCATGTTAACCATCTGCACCACCCAGGAAGTCCAGTCCCCTTTCAGCCTCTCTAAATCATATGTTTGCTTGCATCCTAAGTTAATAGACAGAGTGACATCTCGCTGGAGTCCCTGAATGGTGCAAAAAGGCTAATACGCTCCACTGCTAACTGAAAAGTTGGAAGTTTGAGTACACCCAGAGGCACCTCAGAAGAAAGACCTGGCAATCTACTTCTGAAAAATCAGCTATTGAAAACCCTGTAGAGCACGGTTCTACTCTGACACACACAGAGTTGCCGCCATGAGCGTAAGCCGGCTCAATGGGCAACTGGCTAAGATCTCACTGGGATGTTCTTCCAAATATTTGGAAGAAATTTATAAAAACAATAGCTAATGCTTACTGGGACTTACTGCAAGCCAAACATTCTGCTAAGTGCTTTACATATTTTTATCTCATTTAATCCTCATAACACTCTTGTTGTTAGGTGCCATCAAGTGAGTTCTGACTCATAGCGACCCTATGAACGAAACACTGCCTGATCCTGTGCCATCCTCACTATCGTTGCTATATTTGAGCCCATTGTTGTAGCCACTTGTGTCAATCCATCTCATTGAGGGTCTTCCCCTTCTTCAATGATCCTCTCCTTCACCAAGCATGATGTCCTTTTCCAGGGACCAGTCCCTCCTGATAACATGTCCAAAGTCCATGAAACGAGGTCTCACGATCCAAGCTCCTAAAGCAGCATTCTGGCTGTACTACTTCCAGTAAAACCCCTAAGAGCTTAGTATTAATATTCCCATTTAACAAGTGAACAAACACAGGCTTAGAGGGGTTAGTAATTTCATTTACAATACAGGAACCAGAGAAACTACCCTTACTGTGTAATATCAGAGAAGACTCCAGTTTAGACTGTAGCAAAGTCTTCTGCTGCCAGAAACATCAGGAAAGACAGCAAGAGCCAGGCAGCCAGACAGACAGCCCCCCACTTTGGAGTGAGGGGAGAATGATGCTTTCCTTTCCTCTGCAAAGGATTCAACTCAAGCTCAAAATTGAACTGGGATGAAGAGCTGAGCATTTGAGGTTGGTCAACTTCACTTTAACCATGTGCCTAATAATTTTTCATCATTTAAAGACCATTTCCTCTGCACCTGCGTCCCAAATGGATCCAGGGTCCAATTTTTTAGGACCTTTCCAGCCATGTTCCACTTCGTGACAATCACTGCCTCTCGGGCTTAGGAGGGTAGAACCAAGCAGAAGTGAGGATGATGGCCCCCTGACCATTTGAGTTCTTGAAACTTCAGGGTAGGAACTGGAACAAATGGTTGAGATGAGGATAAAGATGGAACTGTGGATTTCAGTTATATTTTATGTCATTCTGTTTGGTAGAAACATGAAAATCGAGTCTTAGATGGATCTCACAAGGATGCCTTTCCACTCTTTGAAGAGCCTTCAGAAACAAGTTGTTGATGGCATTCCTAGCTTAAACCAGACACTCAAGATTTCTATCTGCCCCGTCTGATAGGCTGGGTGCTAAAGCTCTGGGGTCATTAAAGACCCTGGGATTCCTGGGGCCATAAGTTCCCACTACCACTCTGATACCCTGCTCCTTGACCCAGCTATACTGCATTGCACTGACACATTCCACCCAAGGCCAGCCCCCAGGGAATGGCCTTCACTCTTAAATATCTTTGGAATATACTTTTTCCTGTTAAAGAAGAGACTAGAAAGGCAGCAAATCAGAACTCATCTCTTAGAGTTCTGGCAGCCAAGCCAGGTGGTTAAAAATCACAGGCTTTGGGGTCAAACAGTTGGGGATTGGAATCCTGCCTCCATCCCTTATTAACTACTTGACCATGGACAAGTTACTTAACTTTTCTGTAAGTCTTAGTTTCTCATCAATAAAATGGAGATAACAATACCATATATGCCTCACTCCTTGATCGTGAGCATGAAGTGAGATGATGCTTGGAAACCTGTCAGCACAGGGAGGCATGCAATATACTGTAACTGTGAATGCTATTAGAAGAGACATTAACACATATTCAAAAACTCCCATCTAGAAATCTGAAAACATTATGCTAAGTGAAGGAGTCAGGCACAAAAGGCCGCATATTGTATGACTCCTTTTATACGAAATGTCCAGAAGGGGCAAATCCATAAAGACAGAAAGTAAATTAGTGGTTACCAGGGGCTGGAGAGAAGAGGGAATGGGGAGTGACTGCTAATGGGTGGGTACCTGGTTTCTTTTTGGGGTGATGAAAAATGCTCTGAAATTAGATAGTGGTGAAGGTTGCACAGCTTTGCGAATATACCAAAAACCACTCAATGGTATGCTTTAAAAAGATGAAGTTTATAGTATGTGAATTATATCTCAATTAAAAAAGTAAAAAAAAAAAAAAAAAAGCCTACAATCTCGTTCTTGTTCCTATTAGTTGCCGTAGCGTCAACCCATGTAGGCAGGGTAGAGTTGCTCCATAGGGTTTTCATTTCAAGGCTGTGACCTTTCGGAAGCAGATTGCCAGGCCTGTTTTCCAAGGTGCCTTTGGGTGGGTTCAAACCTCCAACCTTTTCAGCTAGTAATTGAGCACTTCACAGTTTGCTAAAAACTCATGAACTTCTCCACCAATTAGCTCCATGGAATCTCTCTATCTCTTCAGCCTGGGAAGAAGAATTAACTGTCATCTCACTGGAAGACTGTTGGAAGGCTGTGTCTCTTGCTAGGTAAAACATTTGCTATATGATGGGTGCACAGTAAATGTCAACCTACTACAGTTTTAGCTTTTGCGGAGATCAGTAACACATATTTGTCTTGGAATTCTATGAGAGACTGTTGGACAGCCTGAATTTATGTCCATGAAGAGGTTCTGTATATCTTGGCTCATCTGGGAGATGTTCCAAATGGTAAGTGAGATGTCGTCCCTCCATCTGGAATGGAAAAACAGAGGCAGGGAACAGAAATGAAAATCTATTGGATTAACTGAGTATTTTGATGCATCATAGCCATTAGTTCTAACTGAAGAATGGCGGGTGGTGGGGGTGGATGGAGTAGGGCGGAGGGCTAAAAGGAAGGAGAAGAGTTTCGGATGAATCAGTGCTTGCAGAACTGGAGTAGATTAATTCTGGAATTTCATTGAGTACATTCAATACTTACAAAGCATAATTTAAAAAATGCACAGTATTTCCAGATTCACATCTCAGACAGGGTTGTCAGCACGGTTTAGGGACAATTTCTTTCAGCCTGTATAGAGTTACACGGTTTTGATAAAAAATTATTTCTTTACTGTTTGTAATGTCTGAATAGATTTGTGGCCTTTCATTTTGTTTTAGAAGATGATTAAATATGCTTTTAAAATCAAAGACTCCTGTCTGATTTTTTAATTCCTTCCAGATTTATAGTAGTTTAATATTATATATGTCATGCTGATTTTTTTTTTTATTTAATAATGTCCACTGAGCGTCTTTCAAAGAAAATTAAAAAGCTTATTAAAAAAAGAAATCATTTGTCTTCCACATTAAGACATCAAGAAATTTACCAAAATCTTTATTGGGAACATTTTATTTTTCAAATTCTTTGCTAGAACTGCTAAAGAAAGTATATAGCTAGTGGGACCAACTGAGGAAGATCAGAGGGCAGGAAGAAAGTCAAAGTGAACATGAACTAGAAAAGGTTCTTTTTGGCCTAGCATGGCGATATGGTTGAATTGCGTCCCCCCCAAAATATGTGTTGTAAGTCCTAACCCCTATACCTGTGGTTATAATCCCATTTGGGAACGGGTTTTCTTTGTTAATGAGACAGTATTAATGTAGGGTGTGTCTTATTAAGTCAACCTCTTTTGAGATATAAGAGAGATTAAACAAACAAGTGAGCAAAGTGATGGGGAAAGATAGATGCCATGCCACATGAAGATCACCAAGGAACCAAGGAACAAGGACCTTCCCCCAGAGCAGGAGAAGAGAGAAAATCTTCCCCTAGAGCTGGCACCCTGCATTTGGACGTTTAGCCTCCTAAACTGTGACAGAATAAATTTCTGTTTGTTAAAGCCACCCACTTGTGGTACTTCTGTTACAGCAGCCCTAGACAACGAAGACACGTGGTCACACTGGACTCTGTTATTACCTTTGTTTTTATTGAGTATATACTCACCAGTGAGACTTAGTTGAGAATCAAGGTACTAGCTGTTGTATTGTGTACTACTTAGGAGACTAAGCAGGGGTAGGAAAAATATTCCCACATACATGACCTCAATATTTAACAGGCAGCAAATAAACAGCTACCATGTCCAAACCAAACCCACTGCTGTCGAGTAGATTTGGACTCATAGCAACCCTATAGGACAGAGTAGAACTTCCCCATAGAGTTTCCAAGGAGCGCCTGGTGGATTCAAACTGCCGACCTCTTGGTTAGCAGCCGTGGCACTTAACCGCTATGCCACCAGGGTTTCTAGCTACCGTGAATTGAGCATTTATTCTATCCAGGCACTCTACTGAGAATTTCATTCATTCTTCACAAAATCCAATGAGGTTTCTGTAATCTTGTCCATGTTATAGAAGAGGGGGCTATAGGTCTGGGAAGTTAAATAACTTGGCTTGAAGATGTGCCATCACATAACCATCTTCCCCCTGTGTGTCTCTGTGTGTTTCTTCTCTTTTACAAGGACACAACTCAGATTGGATTAGCACCTACCCTACTCAGGTACCACATCTCATTTTTCAGTTTGTCCTACTGTGGTGGCTTGCCTGTTGCTGTGATGCTGGAAGCTATGCCACCAGTATTTCAAATACCAGCAGGGGTCACCCATGGGTGGACAGATTTCAGTGGAGGTTCCAGACTAAGACTGGACTAGGAAGAAGGGCCTGGCAATCTACTTCTAAAAAAAAAATGACCAGCAAAACCTTATGAATAGCAGTGGAACATTGTCTGATATAGTGCCAGAAGATGAGAACCTCAAGTTGGAAGGCACTCAGAATACGACTAGGAAAGAGCTGCCTCCTCAAAGTAGAGCCGACCTTAATGACACGGATGTAGTAAAATTTTGGGGACCTTCATTTACTGATGTGGCACAACTCAAAATGAGAAGAAACAGCTGCAAACATCCATTCACAATTGGAACATGGAATGTACAAATTATGAATCTAGGAAAACTGGGAGTTATTAAAAATGAAATGAAAGGCATAAACATTGATATCTTAGGCATCAGTGAGCTAAATGGACTGGTATTGGCCATTTTGAATCAGGTAATCATATGGCCTACTATGCTGTGAACGACAAATTGAAGAGGAATGGCATTGCATCCATTGTCAAAAAGAACATTTCAAGATCTATCCTGAAGTACACCACTGTCAGTGAAAGAATAATATACATACACCTACACGGAACCAGTTACTATGACTGTTATTCAAATTTTTCACCAATCAATAATGCCAAAGATGAAGAAACTGAAGATCTTCTGCAGTCTGAAATCAATCCAACATGCGATTAAGATGCATTGATAATTACTGGCAACTGGAATGCAAAAGTTGGAAACAAAGAAGGATCAATAGTTGGAAAATATATCCTTGGTGATAGAAACAACGTTGGAGGGATCTTATGATAGAAATTTGCAAGACCTTAAAAGTTCGAAGAATGAGAATCCCAGAATACTTTGGAAATACCTTTTTTGAACAACATAAATGGTGCCTATACATTTTTTTTTTCTTATACATGTGGTCCTCGCTAGAGAGAATACACAGGAATCCAATTGACTACATCTGTGAAAGGCATGATAGAGAAGCTCAATATCATTAGTTAGAACACAGCCAGGGGCCGACTTTGGAACAGATCATCAATTGCTCATATGCAAGTTCAAGTTGAAGCTGAAGAAAATTAAGAGAAGTTCACCAGAGCCAAAGTATAACCTTGAGTATTTCTCACCTGAATTTAGAGACCATGTCAATAATAGACTTGATGCATTGAACACTAATGACCTAAGACCAGGCAAGTTGTGGGATGACATCAAGGACATCATACATGGAGAAAGCAAAAGGTCATTAAAAAGAGAGGAAAAAAAGAAAAGATCAAAATGGATGTCAGAGAGACTCTGAAACTTACTCTTAAACATAGATCATCTAAAGAGACAGAAAGAAATGGTGAAGTAAAAGAGTTGAACAGAAGAGTTCAAAGGGCTGTCGAGAAGAAAAAGTAAAATATTATAATGACATATGCAAAGACCTGGATTTAGAAAACCAAAAAGGAAGAAGAACACCCTTGGCATTTCTCAAGTTGAAAGAAGTGAAGAAAAAATTCAAGCCTCTAGGATTGAAGGATTCTATGGACAAAATATTGAACAAACACATGATGCATCAAAAGAAGGTAGAATAAATACACAATCACTGTACCAAAAATAATTGGTCAATGTTCAACCATTTCAGGAGGCAGCATATGATCAAGAACCAAGAGCACGGAAGGAAAAAAATTCAATCTGCACTGAAGGCATTATCGGAAAATAGGCCTCCAGGAATTGACAAAATACCAATTGAGATGTTTCGACAAATGGATGCAAAGCTGGAAGCACTGACTTGTCTATGCCAAGAAATTTGGAAGACAGCTACCTAGCCAATCGACTGGAAGAGATTCATATTTATGACCATTCCAAAGAAAGGTGATCGAACAGAATGTGGAAATTATAGAATATCATTAATATGACATGCAGGTAAAATTTTGCTGAAGATAATTCAAAAGTGGTTGCAGCTGTACATCAATAAGGAGCTACCAGCAATTCCAACCAGATTCAGAAGAAAAGGTGGAAAGAGGGGATAGCATTGCTGAGGTCAGATAGATCTTGGAGGAAAGCGAGGTGTTTACTTGTGTTTTATTGACTATGCAAATGCTTTTGATTGTGTGGATCGTAACAAATTATGCATAACAGTTCAAAGAATGGGAATTCCAGAACACTTAATTGTGCTCGTGAGGAGCCTGTACATAGATCAAGTGGCAGTTGTTGGAACAGAACAAGGAGATATACCGTGTGATTTAAAAGTCAGGAAAGTGCGCATCAGCGTTGTATCTTTTTACCAGAGGTATTTAATCTGTATGCTGAGTAAATACTTTGAGAACCTGGACTATATGAAGAAGAGCGGGGCATCAGGGTTAGAGAAAGACTCATTAACAACCTATGACATGCAGATGACACAACCTTGCTTGCTGAAAGTGAAGAGGACTTGAAGCACTCACTGATGAAGATCAGAGACCACAGTCTTCAGTATGGATTACACCTCAACATAAAAAAAAAAAAAAAAATTTTTTTTTTTTTTTTTAACATAAAGAAGACAAAAATCCTCACAACTGGACCAATAAGCAACATCATGGTAAATGGAGAAAATGTTGAAGTTGTCCAGGATTTCATTTTACTTGGATCTACAATCAATGCCCATGGAAGCAGCATCAAGAAATCAAACAGGGTGTTGCATTGGGCAAATCTACTGCAAAAGAACTCTTTAAAGTACTCGTAGTTTTGAACTGCCAATCTTTGGGTTAGCAGCCAAGCACTTTACCACTGTACGCACATGGGCATTTAGCATGAAAACAA
Source organism: Elephas maximus indicus (assembly GCF_024166365.1). Classification (NCBI taxonomy): domain Eukaryota; kingdom Metazoa; phylum Chordata; class Mammalia; order Proboscidea; family Elephantidae; genus Elephas; species Elephas maximus. Next base: position 107,929,251 of record NC_064823.1, on the reverse strand, counting down.
CCCATAAATAAAAGAACAAGCATGGCTGTGTTCCAATAAAATTTTCTTTACAAAAACAGGTGAGGTATGTGTGGCATGATTGGTTCATGGTCCTTTATCTGCCTACCCTTCATCTAGTGAATGATTGAATTAACGATCTCTGCCTTTAAAGAGTTCAAAATGAAGTCAGGAGAAACAGGGCAGAAACATGAAAAGATCACTAATATTTTAAGAAAATAAATGATAAGTCCCAGGTGAGTGATTCAAATAACCCATTTTGACATTTCTATGAAAATTTCTTATATGCAATATGAATGAAATACTAATAACTCCTTGGTAGTATTTGTGGGGAAGTGCTATTTTTAAATAGTTAAATTAATTTGCTGTAACGACAGCAGGCATTTGGGACAGGTGTCAGCAAACTACAGCTTGCAGGTCAGAGCCTACCCCTCACCTGTTTTTGTAAATAGGTTTTTGGCAACACAGCTTTGCCTGTTCATTTACATATTGCCTATGGCTGCTTTCTTGACCATGGGGCAGAGTTGAGTAGTAGTTGCAACAGAGACTGTATAGGACCCACAAAGCTAAAAATATACACTATCTGGCCCTTTATAGAAAAGGTTTGCTGAGCCCTGATTTAGGACATTTGCAATGTGGGTTTACAAAGAGCACAGAGTTTGAAGCGAAAAGGACCTAGATTCAAGCTCTGGGTCTGTTGCTTTCTAAGTAGACGTGGCCTTGGAAAAGATACATCACCTCTCAGAGTCTAGTTTTCCCAAGTATAACAAGGGGTTAATGCATCTTTTACAAAACTGTTGTGACTACTAAATGAAACACCATGTAAAACACCAAAAACAGTGCATGACATACAAAAAGCACTATTTTTCTTTCTTCCATTTCCCTGTCTACATGATCATAAAATACTATTGTTATTCACTTGGTTTTAACTACTTAAGCAATTTTTGAACAACAGTGAGAGACTGAATATACAAGCAGACAATGGCCAGATCATATATAACATAGAACTCTGACCCCCCCAATTTGCAGTAATCAGTCCAGGAAGACAAACCACGATCTCCGTACCACAACGTCGGGACTTGGTCAGTAACAGCTCACTTTCCTAACTCTTACCTTCCCCCTTCCAATGTGGGACCAATCAGAGAAAGCCAAATATGCTCCCCTAACCAAACACATGGAGTCTCGGGGGGGTGTAAATGGTTAAGGCACTCGGCTACTAACAAAAGTTTGCAGTTTCAGTTTACCCAGAGGCATCTTGGAAGAAAGGCCTGGAGATCTTCCAAAAACCCAGCCATGGAAAACCCTATGGAGCACAGCTCTACTCTGAGACATATAGGGTCGCCATGACTGGAATCAACTGGATGGCAACTGGCTACTGGTCTGCCTTTGAATCTCTGCCAAACACAAGTGACGGTGGCTGTCTCTTTTGCTGTATAGCAAGCTCTGAATAAATAGCCTTTGCTTGTTCTCATTTGAGGGGTCTTCATTTATTTCCACAATAGCAATTGCAGTTAAAATAATATCAATGTGCACAAAATATCAGGATTTAGGGATTCTTTTTAAGTGCGCTTCAAGCACATTACTAAATCTGCCTGTTGTATTGGGTCTTTTTTTGTTTACAAGTGGAATAAAACCAAGGCAAGCTGGCTTTTTTAAAAAGAAGCAAATTTATTGGCCCTCGTAACTAAACATTCCTGGGTTCAGCCTTTGTGTATGGCGTGCCCATATACTCAAACCATGTCATTAGGAATCTGTGTTTTCTTTATCTGCGGGCAAGGCTTTCCTTTGAGCTGATTTTATTCTCAACCAGACTCTCCCCACGCAGTGAAAAAATAGCTGTGGGCAGCCACAGACTATCTTTTAGCACCTCTTGGCTCCTGAGTCAATTTCAACTCACGGAGACCCCATGTGTTAAAGAGTAGAACTGCTCCATAAAGTTTTCTTGGCTGCAATCAAAAAAAATTTTTTTTTTTAATCTTGATATAAGCAGATAGCCAGGCCTTTCTTCCAAGGCATTGTTGGATGTGTTTGAATAGTCAACTTTTACATTAGCAGTTGAATGCAAACTGTTTGAGCCACACAGGGACCTCAGGAGTCCACAAACTATAGCCCTTGGGCCAAATCCCACCAGAGGCCTGCTTTTGTATAGCTAAGGAAATTTTTTACATTCACATTTTCATAGGGTTGTAAAAAAATACAAAGATGAATATGCAATAGGGACATTTCAAAAGCAAAGCCAAAAATAATTATTATCTGGGCCTTTTCAGAAAACGTTTGCCAATCTAGCAGCTCCAGCACACAAAGAGCTAGTTTTGTCCATTGTTTCTAGTAAAATAGCCAAGATTGCCTTCCTGGGACCATCTCCTCTCCCTGGAGTGCCTTCTGGACAGAGCTGGATCAAGGGCTTCACGGATAGCCTCTCCAGCTGCCCTTGGAGTTTTTAACCTTAGTAATTACATTGTTCCTTCTTCAAAGTTCCATTTAGTCTTTTAACAATCTGTTTTGTCTTTTTTGATAGCATCTTTTTCTGTCTTTACTTCTTTCTTCCTTTTAATCACTTTAAACATTCTTATTTTATAGTCTCTGCCCTATATCTAGAAGGAGCCCTGGTGGTGCAGTGGTTAAGCACTCAACTGCAAAGCAGAAGGTCAGCAGTTTGAACCCACCAGCTGCTCCGAGGGAGAAAGATGTGGCAGTCTGCTTCTGTAAAAATTTACAGCCTTAGAAACCCTATGGAGCCACGCTACTTTGTCCTATAGGGTTGCTATGAGTCAGAATCTACTTGATGGCAATAGGTTTGGCTTTGGGGTTTTTTGAGTCCTATACCTAAGTTTCGGAAGATTTATATCATCTACTGTTACGCCTGCTGACATTGGCTTATGCGTTTGGGTTTCTTTTTTAACGCTGTGTTGTGAATTCGCCTTAAGTGGTGCTTATCTATGGGAATCCAGGGTCTTCAGGGTTGAGGGTGTCCCTCCAGAGAGTCCTTGGCTTTGCTTTTCCAGGAACTTCCAGAGCGTCTGACAACTCTTTCTATGCTAATTTAGTATCTGAAGGTCTCTAGCACTGCATTGAAAGGGCAACTCTGAACACAAAAGCTAGAAAGGGCACGCTTCAACTTCTCAGATGACATTTTTTCCCACTCAGAGCTGAGTCCAAAGAATGTATTTCCCTTGGTTTTTCAGGGGGACCTGATTTCTCTTCTACCGTTTCACTAAGGGCAGCAGCTTTTTGTAGGGGTCTTAATTTTTCCTCCTGTCCCAGAATGACCATAAAACCCAAGCTCCTTGGTTTCTGAGATCACCAAATACCCTTAGGGCAGCCCCAGCTTCAGTTTGCACTAGTGCTCTGGTTTTTAGTTTCTGTTCCATTTTTGGCCCCTGAGATTTCCTTTTCTTTCTTTTGGGCTCAGTTAGACATTTAAAGGGATGTGAGCTATGTTTTATATTTTATTTCCAGGTGTTTCATAGCAGGAGGGTTTTCAGGTAATGCAATCTACCACATTGCCAGACGTGGAAATTCCATTAGTCTAGAGGTCCTGTGTAGTCCTATGCCCATATGGTGGGCCACCTACAGAAACCTTCCTCTGCTATTTTTATCACCTGGAATAGCACCTCTCGAGTTGCTTACAAGATGTTTATTGGAGATGATCATTTGAGTGACTTAGCAGGAAAGCCCAGCAGGACCCACAGATAATGTGTTTTATGCATATATGCTTGATATGATCAAGCACTCATGATATATAACGGTGCTGTAGGGTAGCAGCATTGTGTAGGATTTAACAGCACAAACTATAGAATCAGACTGTTGTTACTGTTGTTAGGTGCTGTCGAGTCGGTTCTGATTTAAAGCGACCCTGTATATAACAGTTCAAAACACTGCCTGGTCCAGGGCCATCCTCACAATCCTTGCTGTGTTTGAGCCCATTGTTGCAGCCACTGTGTCAATCCATCTCGTTGAGGGTCTTCCTCTTTTTTCATTGACTCCTTACTTTACCAAGCATGATGTCCTTCTCCAGAGGCTGGTCCTTCCTGACAACATGTCCAAAGTAAGCAAGACAAAGTTTTGCCATCCTGGCTTCTAAGGGCATTCTGGTGGTACTTCTTTCAAGACAGATTTGTTTGTTCCTCTGGCAGTCCATGATATATTCAATATTCTTCTCCAACACCATAATTTTTCTTCGATCTTCATTATGCGTTGTCCAGCTTTCACATGCATATGAGGCAACTGCAAATACCATGGCTTGGGTCAGGCACACTTTAGTCTAACACTTTAAAGAGATCTTTTGCAGTCGATTTGCCCAATGCAATGTGTCATTTGATTTCTTGACTGCTGCTTCCACAGATGTTGACTGTGGATTCAAGTAAAATGAAATCCTTGACAACTTCAATATTTTCCGTTTGTCATGATGTTGCTTATTGGTCCACTTGTGAGGATTTTTGTTTTCTTTATGTTGGGGTGCTGAAGGCTGTAGTTTTTGATCTTCATCAGTGAGTGCTTCAAATCCTCTTCACTTTCAGCAGGCAAGGTTGTGTCATCTGCAGGTCACAGGTTGTTAATTAGTCTTCCTCCAATCCTGATGCCCTGTTTTTCTTCATATAGTTCAACTCCTGGGATCATTTGCTCAGGATACAGATTGAATAAGTAGGTGAAAGGATACAACCCTGACAGACACCTTTCCTGATTCTAAATTGTGCAGTATTCCCTTGTTCTGTTAGAATGACTGCCTTTCGGTCTATGCACAGGCTTCACATGAGCACAGTTAAGTGTTCTGAAATTCCCATTCTTCTCAAAGTTATCCATAATTTTTATGACCTACACAGACAAATGCCTTTGCATAGTCAATAAAACAGACACAAATCATACTGCCTAGGTTCAAATTCTGTCCTTCTGCTTCCTAGATGGTAACCTTGGGCTAGTTATTTAACCTCTCTGTACCTTGGTTTTTCAATACGTGAAATCGGAGTAATGCTAGAATCTACCTCAGGGAGTCGCTGAGTGGATGGGATGAGGTAATGTATACAAGGTGCCTGGCATAGAGTATGCACTTGGTAAATGTTAACCTTGTTAGTTTCAGGAAAACAATTTGGAATGGAGAAGAGACCTGTATTCTCTAAGCTTTCACACAGAAGACCAGTAATGGGGGAGAAAAGCTTATCAGGATAGACTTTCCCTTTCCCAGAAGCAAAGAAGAGAAGGGGAATGAGGGGGGTGGGAGCGGGGTGGAGCCTGAGGTTATCACCTTCATAATTGAAGAGAATATTGAGAAAATTAAGATTCTAAGAAAAGCTCTTGGAAATGTGGAATTAGATGAGGATTTTACCTAAAGTTTGTATGGGATGATTTAAAAATGAAACCCTACAGAGGGGTCTCAAAGTCTTCACCAGGTCCTGAAATACCACACTTTGTTATGGAGGCTGTGGGAGGAATGAACAAAGTTCGTTGGCCTTCCACAGAGCAGAAACAGGGGTGGGACTGGGAGGGAGTCAAGGATCTCTTAACCTTTAACATCTTGAGTCTTGATGCCATTTTTGTGCCTCCATCTAACTGCTAAGTGGTCAGTATTGAAGTGTAATGCAAATTCCTTACAAACTTTTTCTTTCCTTTATTGTGGTAAATAATGCTGTTGCTAGGTGCCATTGAGAGGGTTCCAACTCATAGAGACCCTATGTACAAAGGAATGAAACACTTCCTGGTCCTGCGTCATCCTCACAATTGTTGTTATGCTTAAGCCCATTGTTGCAGCCACTGTGTCAATCCATCTCTTTGAGGGTCTTCTTTTTTGCTGACCCTCTACTTTACCAAGCATGATGTCCTTCTCCAGGGACTGATCCCTCCTGACAACATGTCCAAAGTATGTGAGATGTAGTCTTGCCATCCTTGCTTCTAAGGAGCATTCTGGTTGTAATTCTTCCAAGACAGGTTTGTTTGTTCTTTTGGCAGTCAGTGGTATATTCAATATTCTTTGCCACCACCAGAATTCAAAGGTGTCAATTTTTCTTCAGTCTTCCTTATTCAGTCTCCAGCTTTCACAAGCAGATGATGGGATTGAAAATACCATGGCTTGGGTCAGTAGCACCTTAGTCTTCAAGATGACATCTTTGATTTCAACACTTTAAAGAGGTCCTCTGCAGCAGATTTGCCCAATGCAATGCATCTTTTGATTTCTTGACTGCTTATTGGTCCAGTTGTGAGAATTTTTGTTTTCTTTATGTTGTGGTATAATCCATACGGAAAGCTGTGGTCTTGGATCTTCATCAGGAAGTGCTCCAAGTCCTTTTTTCTTTCAGCGAGTAAGGTTATGTCATCTGCATAACGAAGGTTGTTAATGAGTCTTCCTCTAATCCTGATGCCCTGTTTTTCTTCATATAGTCCACCTTCTTGAATTATTTGCTCAGCATACAGATTGAATAGGTACGGTGAAAGGATACAACCCTGATGCACACCTTTCCAGACTTTAAACCACACAGTATCCCCTTGTTCTGTTCAAAAGACTTCCTCTTGATCTATGTACAGGTTCCTCACGAGCACAATTAAGACTTCTGGAGATTCCCATTCTTCGAACAGTTATACATAATTTGTTATGAACCACGTAGTCGAATGCCTTTGCATAGTCAGTAAAACAAAGGTAACATCTTTCTGGTATTCTCTGTTTTCAGCCAGGAATCATCTGACATCAGCAATGATATCCCTGGTTCCACATCCTCTTCTGAATCCGGCTTGAATTGCTGGTAGTCCCCTGTCGATATACTGCTGCAGCTGCTTTTGAAAGACCTTCAGCAAAATTTCACTTGAATGTGATATTAATGATATTGTTTGATAATTTGCACATTCAGTGGGATTACCTTTCCTGGGAATAGGCGTAAAAACAGACCTCTTCCAGTAGGTTGGCCAGGTAGTTGTCTTCCAAATTTCTTGGCATAGACGAGTAACCAGTGTTGTGTCTATTTACTGAAACATCTCAGTTGGTATTCTGTCAATTTCTGGAGCCTTGTTTTTCGTCAATGCCTTCAGTGCAGCTTGGAGTTCTTCCTTCAGTACTATTTGTTCCTGCTTTATGTGGTACCTCCTGAAATGGTTGAGCATTGACCAATTCTTTCTGGTACAGTGACTCTGTGTAATCCTCTCTTCTTTTTTTTTATGCTTCCTGAGTTAATATTTTCCCCATAGAATCCTTCAATATCACAATTGGAGGCTTGAATGTTTTCTTCAGTTCTTTCAGCTTGAGAAATACTGAACGTGTTCTTCCCTTTTGGTTTTCCATCTCCAGGCCTTTGTACATGTCATTATAATACTTTACTTAGTCTTCTCAAGCCACCCTTTGAAATATTCAGTTCAGCTCTTTTACTTCATCATTTCTTCCTTTAGCTACTCTGTTTTCAAGAGCAAGTTTCATCCATTTTGGTCTTTTCTTTTTTTTTTTTTTTTTCCTGTCTTTTTAATGATCTCATATTAGCAAATGAAGGTCTCGAAAGCTTGACTCAATCCACATCATTAAGGTTGACTCTACTTTGAAGAGGCACCTCTTCCCCAGTCATATTTTGAGTGCCTTCAAACCCGAGGGGCTCATCTTCTGGCACTATGTCAGTGTTCTGCTATTATTCATGCAGTTTTAAGTAACAAAACGTATTTGCCATCTCTATAATCTTCACATGTGCAGTTCAGTGGCATTAATTACGTTCATCATGTTGTTCTTAGGAGCTTCTGATGCCAGAATACTTACTCTCAAAATGTAAACAAAAGACTATCAGAAACTCCTGAGTATTTTCAAGGTAAACTTGCACTGATGCAAAATGCAAAGCAAGCAAAAATGTCTGTAAAATACAAAGGCATTTCTGCTACAAGCTGGAATCAGCTTTGTTGAACAATTTTTTTTTTCCTCTTAAGTATTTTAAAGATATTTGGCTGCAGAACAGTTATTTGCCCAAATAATATTTCTGAATGAATTGTTTGGCACTGCCCAGCGTGAGTGTGTAGGCTAGGAAGTGGTCCTTGGGCCATTTCCTCCCGAGAAGTGTTCTGAACACTGAGGAATGTGTTTGTCACTCAACACGTGCTTCTTCAGAAGCCAGAGAGGCAGAGGCGATAACGGCCAGATATCAGCAATGCCCCTTTTAATTTTCTTTTTTTTTTTTAACTTGCCAACATTTGTAGGAGCCACCATCTATGAGGTTTGAACAAGAATTTTGTAGGATTCTTTAAACTCAGATGAAAACTTTCCACCAAATTCATCTGGCATTTTTACAGCTAAAATAATTTTTTTCTGCTGCATGTTTTGGGGCACAAATAAAAAACGGGTCACACAAATTATTGTGACCTCGTTGTTCCTATCCACTACCCATCTCTCAGTTCATAGTACTGTGGTGGCTTGCATGTTGCTATGATGCCAGAAGCAGTGCCACCTGAATTTCAAGTATAAGCATGGTCACCCATAATGGACAGGTTTTAGCAGAGCTTCCAGGCTAAGACAGTTGAGGAAGAAAAGCCTGGCGATCTAATTCCAAAAATAGGCCAGTGAAAACCCTATAGATCAGAAGAGAATTTTATTTAATATAGTGCTGGAAAATGAGCCGCCTAAGCTGAAAGCTACTCTAAATGCACAGTGGCTGCAATAAAGTACTACAGCATACCAATGAGAGTGAGGATGGTGTAGGATCAGGTAACGTTCCATTCTGTTTTACATGGAGTCATCGTAAGTTGGAGTCAATTCAACAGCAACTAACAACATTATTTCTATATAAGCACACTAAATGTTTAAGTGTTTTTTTTAAAATCATATTTTATGCCAACATCTCTACAATTTGACAACTTCAGATGCTGCCTACTCTACCACCTGCTAAGCAGAGCAGACATAGAACCTGAAGACTGAAGTTCAGGAAAGCACATTTTGAGTGAACATGTAGAGGTAATTACCAACTCTGAGAGTTGGCCATCTAAAGAATGATGTGTTTGCCATGGAGTGTGTTCCTGTCACGGAGATGTGCAGAAACCATCATCAGAAATGCCGTAGGGGAATAAACAGCATTAACAGGATACAAACCACAATCAACAAAACACAAGCTCCAGAGGATAAGCTAGTAACTGGGATCTTCTAAAAATCAAACACTTATGCTTATCAAAAGACTTCACCAAAAGAGTAAAAAGAGAACCTACAGACTGGGAAAAAATTTTGGCTATTACAAATTAGACAAAGTTCTAATCTCTAAAATCTATAACAAAATTCTACACCTCTGCAACAAAAAGACAAATAACCCAGGTAAAAAGTGGGCAAAGGAAATGAACAGACATTTCACCAAAGAAGACATTCAAGCGGCCAACAGACATATGTGGAAACGCTCACAATCTGTAGCCATTAGAGAAATGCAAATCGAAGCCACAAGTGATACCGTCTCACGCTGGCATTACTGGTACAGATCAATAAAACAGGAAATAACAAATTTTGGTGAGGGCTGGGGGGAGATCGGAACTCTTATGCACTGCTGGTGGGAATGCAAAATGATACAACCATTTTGGAAAATGACATGGCGATTTCGTTAGAAAACTAGAAATAAAAATACCATGTGATCCAGCAATCCCATTCCTAGGAATAGATCCTAGAGAAATAAAAGTCATCACATGAATAGACATATGCACACCCATATTCATTGCAGCATTATTCACAATAGCAAAATATGGAAACAACCTAGATGCCCATCAACAGAAGAATGGATAAACAACTGTGGTACGTACACACAGTGGAGTATTACACAATGATAAAGAACAACAATGAATCTGTGAAACATCTCATAACATGGATGAATCTGGAGGGCATTATATGAGTGAAATCAATCACAAAAGGACAAATATTATATGAGACCACTACTGCAAAAACACATGAAAAGGTTTACATACAAAAAGAAACGATCTTTGATGGTCACGAGGGAAGGGGGGGTGGGGATGGAAAAACACTTAACTGACAATAGATAAGTGGAAACTTTGGTGAAGGGTAAGACAGTACACAATATGGGGGAAGCCAGCACAACCTGTACAAGGCAAGGCCATGGTAGCTCCACAGATACATCCAAACTCCCTGAGGGACCGAATTAGAGGGCTGAGGGCTGGAGGGACCATGGTCTCGGGGAATATAGAGCTCAAGTGGCATATAGTTTATAAAGAATGTGTTCTACATTCTACTTTGGTGAGTAACGTCTAGGGTCTTAAAGGCCTGTGAGCAGCCATCTAGGATACTCCACCAGTCTCACCCCTTTGGGAGCAAGGAAGAATGAAAAAAACTAAAGGTACAAGAGAAAGATCAGTCCAAAGGACTAACGTACCACATCTACCATGCCCTCTACCAGACTGCATCCAGTAAAACTGGATGGTGCCTGACTACCACCACTGACTGCTCTGACAGGGACCACAACACAGGATCCTGGACAGAGCTGGAGAAAAATGCAGAAAAAAATTCTAACTCAAAAAGAAAGACCAGCTTGCTGCCCTGAGCGAGACTAGAGAAACCCTGAGAGTATGGCCCCCAGACACTCTTTCAGCTCAGCAATGAGGTTCACTCCTGAGGTTTACCTTTCAGCCAATGATTGAACAGGCCCATGGAACAAAACAAGACTAAAGGGGCACACCAGCCCTGGGTCAGGGACTGGAAGACAGGAGGGAACAGGAAAGCTGGTAATAGAGAACCCAGGGTTGAGAAGGGAGAGTGTTGACATGTGATGGGGATGTTATCCAATGTCATAGAACAACGTGTGTACTAACTGTTTGATAAGAAACTAGTTTGTTCTGTAAACCTTCGCTAAAATAAAAATAAATAAATAAACAATTGAAAAAAAAATACTGTAGGGGGTTTCTGAATTGGGTAGAGGATTAAAACAGAATATCCTATGTCTATTCTAAACTTAAAATCTATGATTTTTACTGTTGTTAGGTGCCACTGAGTCAGTACTGACTCATAGCAACCCTATGTAAAACAGAAAGAAACACTGCCTGGTCCTGCGGCGTCCTCACAATCCTTACTATGTTTGAACCCATTGTTGCAGCCACTGTGTCAATCCATCTCTTTGAAGGTCTTCCTCTTTTTTGCTGATCCTCTACTTTACCAAGTATGATCACCTTCTCCAGGGACTGGTTCCTCCTAATAACATGTCCAAAGCACGTAAGACAAAGTCCCTCCATCCTGGCTTCTAAGGAGCATTCTGGCTGTACTTCTTCCAAGACAGATTTATTTGTTCTTCTAGCAGTCCATGGTACATTCAATATTCTTTGCCAATACCATAAGTCAAAGGCATCAATTTCTCTTCAGTCTTCCTTATTCATCATTCAGCTTTCATACGTATATGAGACGATTGAAAATATAGTAGCTTGGGTCAGGCACACCTTTGTCCTCAAAGTGACATCTTTGCTTTTGAACACTTTAAAGAAGAAAATTATTAGGGAATGTTGTTCTCCCTGAGTGCTTTGGGATGTGGGACAGTCAATAAGAATGTGAATTCAACATACTAGGGCCCAAAGATGAAATTATGAAACAAGAGAATGGCATTTAAAAAAAAAAAAAGGAGATTTCAGTCCTATAGAACCAATTTAAGTACCACAAAAGGACATTATTACAGAACTAATAAGTAAATAAAAACAGCAATAAACTGGGTATACACAGCTCAAAATCAAAATACAGACAGAAAAACCACTTGAGATAAACACAGCAAATGCAGGTGAAACATAAAAAGCAATTGGAGGCTAGTTGTTGTGGCTGAAGTAGGAAATTCACAAATAAAGCCAAACCATTGAAACAGAGTCAATTCCCACTCATAGCAACCCTATAGGACAGACTAGAAATACCTCATAGGGTTTCCAAGGTTGTAGTCTTTATAGCGAAACCCTGGTGGTGTGGCGGCTGAGCGCTATGGCTGCTACCCAAAAGGCCAGCAGTTTAAATCTACCAGGCGCTCCTTAGAAACCCTGTGGGCCAGTTCTACCCTGTCTTTACAGAAGCAGATTTCCACATCTTTTTCCCGTGGGACAGATCTTTTGGTTAGCAGCTGAGCTCTTTAACCACTGTACCACTAGGACTCCTTGATCCACAAATAAACCAAAAATAGGATGGACTAAATATGCAAAGATATAAACCAAGAAAATTGCTCCAACAAATGAAGAAATGAATTTGCAAAAATAAAGAAGCACATCATGGCCCAGGAAAAACAGATACTAAACGATCAACACTGAGACCTATCAGTGATATGTATATCATATCAGTGAGACTTATTGAACTTCCAGGACTTAAAAAAAAAAAAAAAAGACCTTTTGCAGACAGTCATAAAAAGGGAATTCAATTAGGATGACATCTGACTTCTATAATCAATATTCACTGCCAGAATATAATAAGCACCATCTTAAATTTCTAAGGGAAAGTGTGACTCAGGAATATTTCACCCAGCTAAAATGAGTTCCAGGATAAAGCCACAGAAAAATGTCCTGACACATGATGGAATTCAGAAAATGTGTACCTATGGTCCTTCCTAAAAAAAAAATAAATTACTCAGTAATGAAGCCCAATCAATTTAAAGATAAAATAAAATAGCAACGGGTAGGCTGGAGTAAAAAGGACTTAAGTTATTGTGTGCCGTTGAGTCTCTCTCACCTCATAATGATGGTACGGGACAGAGTAGAACTGCCACATAGGGTTTCCTAGCCTCTAATCTTTACAGGAGCAGATTGCCAGGTCTTTTCTTCCACGGAGCCACTGGTGGGTTCAAACCACTGACCTTTCAGTTAGCAGTCAAACACTTAACCACTATGCCACTAGGCTCCTTAAAAGGACTTATAATAAATGTTTAATACATTTGAATGTGGAACTGATGATATTAAACAACTAGGGGAGTTATGTTTCTACAAGAGACTGTGAATGTTAAGAACTATGATACTATAAAAATAGTAATAGAGCCAAAACTGGGAGGTGAGGGGCGGGGAGATGGGAAGAAGTATGAGTATAAAGAGGTACTCATCTTTCATATTCACTGAGTCATTCAAGTGCCTAAAATTGAAACACATTGTTCAAAAAATAATGATTTCAATCTCTTAACATTTTTCATAATTTCTTTTCTTAACCTTATTTCCCCTAGAGGGAATTTTAAGGAAATATTATCTCTGTGGTAAAGATACATGCAACTAAAGGGCAGCAATTCCTTCAGTTTTACTTTAATTTTGGTTTTCAAATGTTAAATTAAAGTAATATTAAATCTATTATTTTATTTAAAAATAGCATGTATAGTATGAGCACATTTCTGTAAAAATATTTCTACCCGTCTATGTCTGTCTGTTTCTTTCAGTCTCTCTTTGGCATACATTTCCTTTCTCTTTTTTTCCCCTTTCCAAATACGTACCCTAATTTTCATTTAAATATCCATGTTTCCATCAAGTAATTTATGTACTTCAGGATACTTTGGACTCAGTTGAGCTCCAGAACCTGTGTGATTGGTCTAAAGATAATCCCATTTCTCCTTAATCCCCTAAAACTCAGGTCTAAGCCAATCAAGGAAACCCTGGTGATATAATGGTTAAGTGCTACGACTGCTAACCAAAAGGTCAGCAGTTCAAATCCAAAGTGTGGCGTACTCCTAACCACAGAATCTGCAATGGGCTTCTAACCCAACTAAGGTCAGCAAGAGGCAGTCGTGGTTCAGGGGTAGGATTCTCACCTTCCATGCGGGAGACCCAGGTTCAATTCCTGTCCAACGCACCACCATTTGTCTGCCAATGGAAGCTTGTATATTGCTGTGATGCTGAACAAGTTTCAGCAAATTTCTCAGACTAAGATAGACTAGGAAGAAAAGCCTGGCAAACTACTTCCAGAAAGCAGCCAGTGAAAACCTTAAGGGTCACAACAGTCGAATCTGCAACCGATCACGGGGAAGGTGCAGAACTGGACGTCGTTTCATTCTGTTCTGTTGTTCATGGCGTTGTCATAGGTGGTGGGCGACTCCACAGTAGCTAACAACAAGCTCGATAAAGCTTGAAGGAAGGTTTGCTAGGCGCTTCTGGGGAAAGGGGCTCCCTAGCTATCGAGAGAGGCTCACCATGGGAAATACCTTCTCTTCCTTTGGACTTGGTGGTGTGAAGGTGCAAAACAAGCTTCTACAATGATTTTTACCACCACGCATGAAGGCCGCCTGAGATTTAAGCCCCCACCTCCTGAAGGGTAGAGTTACAGAGAAATAAAATAAAACAGTGTTAAGGCAACCCTGAAGGTCGCCACGTCTCTGGATGTCAGTTATATGAGTCAACATATTTCCGTATGTGTTAAACCAGCTTAAATCAGATTTTTCTTTCTTTTTTTGGAGCTGAAGACATTGTAATTGATGCATCAACTTTTTTTTTTTTTTTTTTAAAGTCTCAAATATCATTCACCCAATGATAATAATTTTGGGTGCTTATAAACAATTTTCTTATTTTCAGTTTTTGTCAACGTTGTTCTTTGTAATGGAGTCCCTAAAAACAAACAAACAGTGGAGTCCCTAGGTGGTGAAAATGGTTAAAGCACCAGTTGCCAAATGAAAGGTTGGGGGTTTGAATCCACCTAGAGACACTTCACAAAAAAAGTTTGCTGAATTACTTCCAAAAAAATAGCCACTGAAAATTCTACGGAACACAGCTCTGCTTTGACAGGCACGGGATTGCCCTAAGTTGGAGCTGACTCTAAGGCAGGTGGCAGGAGTATTCTTTATTATGAGCATGCTTAATATTTACAGATACAAAAAGTCATTATTCTAGCATATTAAATATAAAAGTAATGTATAGTCATTGAAAAAGAAAAAAAAAAAAATCCAGACACCTCTGCCAGGTGCCCAAAATAGTATTAGGGAGTTCTTGAATCACTAACAGACGTAATTTCAGAGACAAAAAGAAGATCTGATCAGAAAATACAATAAAAATTACCTTATAAATGGTTACCATGTTGGAAGCTCTATGGGGCAGGTTTACTCTGCCCCACAGGGTCACTATGAGTTGGAATTGACTTGACGGCAACGAGTTTGGTTTTGGTTTGGTTACCAGGCTAAGTGGTTACGTGTATTATTTAATTTTCATAACAAATCTATAAAGTAGGTACTGCTATTATCTCCATTTTGTAGGGAAGGAAATGCCTCTTTTATCCTGCAATTGCCTGAGATTCCTTTGAAAAGAGACAAAGTCTTTAATAGTACTACACATAAAGATCAAATGCTTATAACATACACATGAGGAAAAGAATTAATATATGTATATGAGTAATATTAATTGAAATGTAAATGGAGGTAGCACAGCTTCTCCTGGTTTGGTAGGCATGGGGCTCAGAAGACTGGAAGCCCCGGGCTCTTGGAAGCTGGGAGTGCCTGTGCTTTCCCAATCCTATAAAAAGGCAGGCCCACCTCCCATTTTGAGGGAAGCCACTTTTGAAAATTTAATATCTTCTTCAAAAGTATAAGCTCCAGAAAGCAAGAACAGAGTCAGTCTTGTTCACCATTATACCTCTAGCACTCAACACAGTGCCTGGTACGTAGTAGGTGCTCAGAGAATGCTTGCTGAAAGAAACGAAGGAAGGGAGGGAGACAGGGAGGAAGGAAATGAGGAAGAAGAGGTAGAAGGAGGAAGGAAATGAGGAAGAAGAGGTAGAAGGAGGAATGAAAGAGGAAGAGCACACAATTCTTGGCTTCTCTTCTGACCTACCCACCCAGACCTTTCTCCAAGCCGGCCGCACCTTTAAAGGGAATGTGCTTGTCTTTTTCTTTCCCCTTCCTGCTCACAGGAAGACAGACATGATGGCAGGAGCTGGAACAACTCTCTTGGACCATGAGAGGGAAGCCACATTTTGGACCAATAAGCAACATCATGATAAACAGAGGAAAGATTGAAGTTGTCAAGGATTTCATACTACTTGGAACCACAATCAACATCGATGGACACAGCAGTCAAGAATTCAAACATTTGCATTGGACAAATCTGCTGCAAGAGATGTCTTTAAAGTGTTAAAAAGCAAAGATGTCACCTTGAAGACTAAGGTGTGCCTAACCCAAGCCATAGTGATTTCAATTGCCTCATATGCATTTGAAAGCTGGACAATGAGTAAGGAAGACCGCAGAAGAATGGATACCTTTGAATTATGATGTTGGCAAAGGATACTGAATATACCAAAAGAAGGAACAAATCTGTCTTGGAAGAAGTGCAACCAGAACGTTCCTTAGAAGCAAGGATGGCCAGGCTTCATCTCACATACTTTAGACATGTTATTGGGAGGGATCAGTACTTGGAGAAGGACATCGTGCTTAGTAGAGAGTCAGCAAAAAAGAGGAAGACCCTCAATGAGATGGATTGACAAAGTGGTTGCAACAGCGTACTCAAACATAACAACAATTTTGAGGATGGTGCAGGACAGGACAGAGTTTCGTTCTGTTGTACGTTTGGTCCCTGTGAGTCAGAACCAATTTGACAGCACCTAACAACAACGACAACAAAGTAGCAAGAGAGGATCCTAGTTAAGTCACTACTAAAGTCCTGGGCTGACTCCCAGACTTCAGCATGAGAAAAAAAAAGTCTATCTTGTTTAAGTTGCTGTATTTGGGGGTCCTTTGAAGAAACATCAACCTGATTCTTGACTATTACTAGTCATGTATTGACACATTCTAATAGAAATTACAGATACCAGGATTAGAAAGACTAATAAAGAAGTGAAGAAAGAGTAAAGGCAATACCCAGACAGCTTATATATGGACTCTGGGCATTCTCATATGGGCCATCTCATTCTAAGGAGAATTCAATGATTCTTCCCTCCCTCTACTCTGCCACCCCATTTTAATCTTGCAACAGACTTTAAAGGGTTGGAAAAAAATATTATAGTCAGACATACGGCCATTAATTAGGCTCTTTATAGGTCCAGGAAAAAAATGCAAAGTAATTTGTCTCCTAGAGAAGTATGGAGGCACTTGCTTTGGTTTCCTGTTTTACACACTGCCCTACACCATGCCAGCTTGCTTTCTTGACAAATTCATTTTCAAGGGCAATAGGACATACGCTTATAATTTTGGGAACAGAGGCACTTGAGATAATGTGGACCTTGTCACTGAACACTGAGCCTCTGTGAAGTTATTTCCTAGCCCCACATTTCAAGATATGTTGGTTATCCTCCCAAAAGTGCCTGAATCAACAAATTGATCCAGAGATTTCTGCAAACTTCTGACACAGGCACAGACCAGATTTTAAATGACACATAAACATTTGCTTTGTTTCTCTTCTCAGTACTGACCCTCCTCCTCCCCCCCACCCCAAAGTCACACCACAACTTGGCAAATACTACTAAAAATATGGTTTTTATCTACTTAAACAAATATCTGGTGAAGAATGAAAATGGAAATAATCAAATTTTGGCGGTGGAACTCTTATGCACTGCTGGTGGGAATGTAAAATCATATAATCACTTTGGAAAATGATATGGCACTTCCTTACAAAGCTAGAAATAGAAATATCATATGATCCAGCAATTCTACTCTTATGAATATACCCTAGAGAAATAAGAGCAGTCACAAGAATAGATATAAGCATACCCATGTTCATTGCAAAACTATTCACAATAGCAAAAAAAAAAATGGAAACAACCTAAATGCCCATCGACAGAAGAATGGATAAACAAATTATGGTACATACACACAATGGAATACTATGAAATGATAAAGAAGAATGATGAATCTGTATAACATCGCACAACATGGGTGCATCTGGAGGGCATTATGCTGAGTGAAATAAGTCGATCACAAATGGACAGATATTGTATGAGACCACTATAATACGAACTCAACAAAAGGTTTACACACAGAAAAACATTCTTTGATGGTTACGGGGGAAAGGAGGGGAAATCACTAACTAGATAGCAGACAAATGTCAACCTTGATGAAGGAAAAACAACACACAATATAGGGGAAGTCAGCACAACATGACCAAAGCAAGGCATAGAAGTTTCCTAACACATCCAAACACCTTGAGGGAATGAGTTGCTGGGGCTGGGGCTAGGGGCTGTAGACCATAATCTCAGGGGACATCTAGGTTGACTGGTATACTTCATAAAGAAAATGTTCTACATCCCAATTTGGTGAGTAGTCTAGGGTCTTAAAAGCTTCTGAAGAGGCAGGGCCAAGATGGCGGACTAGGTAGATGCTACCTCGGATCCCTCTTGCAACAAAGACTCCAAAAAACAAGTGAATTGATCACATACGTAACAATCTACAAACCCTGAACAACAAACACAGATTTAGAGACGGAAAACAAACAAATACAGGGAAGCAGCGATTGTTTTTGGAGCCTGGAGCCAGCGTCCCAGTCAGGTAACCTTGGCGACTGACTTAGGGCAGGGCCCAGGGGAGCTGATGGCACAAACAAGGAGCGCAGCCCTACCCCCCTGAACTCACCCCGGGAGGGGGCCCAGCTGGTTTGCGCAGGTGGCGTGGCGACCCAGCCGGTGGGAGAAGTCCCCGGGAGGCAGTGACTGGTCTGGGAGCTGGGAGAGCAGCGTCCCAGCTGGGGAATCTTGCCGCGGGGCTCTTGACTGGGCGCTGTCACGGTGCAAGCACGGAGAGCAGCTCCACTCCCCTGAACTAGCACTGGGAGGGGGCCCAGCCGGTCCATGAGGGCGGAGCAGTGACGCGGCTGGCGGGACGAGACGTCCCCAGGAGGCAGCGACTGATTTTGGAGTCGGGAGTGCACCGTCCCAGCAGGGGAACCTTGATGCTGGGCGTGGGACTGGCAGCAGAGGATCTGACCGTGGCTTCAGTGGGCCAGATCCCCAGGGGCAATCTCCACACAGCCAGCACACATAGGCGACACGCCCCTCAGGAATCTCAGATAAAATAGTCATTCCAAGCAAGACAAGCAACTCTGGCTATATTCTGAGGTGCTACTCTCCTATCTCTCTGATCCCTCCCCCACCCTCCACAGGCAGCTTTATTAACATTGGAATTTCCTGAGCCAGAGAGGGAACGGCTCCGGCTCCGCAGCAGCTTTGCTTTCTCCTCCCCCCCTTTTTTTTTTTTTTTGGTCTTTTCCTAACCCACTCTTCCGGCCGGAGAGAAGGAATCACAAAAAACCCAAGGACCAAAAATCCATTTTTTTTTTTTGTTTTTTTTAAGTGGACTAAAAACACAGAACCAGCTACAGCCAAGCATATATGATCCAAATCTCAGACTTTCATCCTTACAGGGAACAAGATGGCGGTTATAATCCAAAGGCAGTTCTGATAGGGATCTGACTGCATTTTTTTTAGTCGATTTTCTGGAAAAACTAGTTTCCCAGTGATGGCTCAGAGACAGCAGTCCATAGCAAACCACATAAAGAAGCAGACCATGACAGCTTCTACAACCCCCCAAACAAAAGAATCAAAATCTTTCCCAAATGAAGATACAATCCTGGAATTATCAGATAAAAAAAAAAAAAAAAAAAACTAATTTACAGAATGCTTCAAGACATCAGAAATGAAATAAGGCAAACTGCAGAAAAAGCCAAGGAACACACTGATAAAACAGTTGAAGAACTCAAAAAGATTATTCAAGAACATAGTGGAAAAATTAACAAGTTGCTAGAACCCATAGAGAGACAGCATGTAGAAATCCAAAAGATTAACAATAAAATTACAGAATTAGACAATGCAATAGGAAGTCAGAGGAGCAGACTCGAGCAATTAGAATGCAGACTGGGAAATCTGGAGGACCAGGGAATTAACACCAACATACCTGAAAAAAAAATCAGATAAAAGAATTAAAAAAAATGAAGAAACCCTAAGAATCATGTGGGACTCTATCAAGAAGGACAACTTGTGTGTGATTGGAGTCCCAGAACAGGGAGGGGAGACAGAAAACACAGAGAAAATAGTTGAAGATCTCCTGACAGAAAAATTCCCTGACATCATGAAAGACAAAAGGATATCTATCCAAGATGCTCATCGAAACCCATTTAAGATTGATCCAAAAAGAAAAACACCAAGACATATTATCATCAAACTCGCCAAAACCAAAGATAAACAGAAAATTTTAAAAGCAGCCAGGGAGAAAAGAAAGGTTTCCTTCAAGGGAGAATCAATAAGTTCAGACTACTCAGCAGAAACCATGCAGGCAAGAAGAGAATGGGACGACATATACAGAACACTGAAGGAGAAAAACTGCCAGCCAAGGATCATATATCCAGCAAAACTCTCTCTGAAATATGAAGGCGAAATTAAGATATTTACAGATAAACACAAGATTAGAGAACTTGCAAAAACCAAACCAAAGCTACAAGAAATACTAAAGGATATTGTTTGGTCAGAAAACCAATAATATCAGATATCAGCACAACACAAGGTCACAAAACAGAACATCCAGATATCAACTCAAATAGGGAAATCAGAAAAACAAATTAAGATTAAGTAAAAAAAAAAAAAAAAGCTCATAACAGGGAATCACTGAAGTC
This sequence comes from Elephas maximus indicus, assembly GCF_024166365.1. Classification (NCBI taxonomy): domain Eukaryota; kingdom Metazoa; phylum Chordata; class Mammalia; order Proboscidea; family Elephantidae; genus Elephas; species Elephas maximus. The sequence goes on along the minus strand of NC_064823.1, from coordinate 107,908,806 downwards.
AATATGTAAAAGATCACAATAATCAAAAAGAGGGACTAAATACAGGAGCCATAGAACTGCCATATGGAGAGTGATACAAGGCGATATGGAACAATACAAGTTAGGTTTTTACTTAGAAAAATAGGGGTAAATAATAAGGTAACCACAAAGAGGTATAACAACTTCATAACTCAAGATAAAAGCCAAGAAAAACGTAACGACTCAACTAACGAAGTCAAACACTACGAAAATGAGGATCTCACAATTTACTAAGAAAAACGTCTCAGCACAAAAAAGTATGTGGAAAAATGAAATTGTCAACAACATACATAAAAAGGTATCAAAATGACAACACTAAACACTTATTTATCTATAATTACGCTGAATGTAAATGGACTAAATGCACCAATAAAGAGACAGAGAGTCTCGGACTGGATAAAGAAACACAATCTGTCTATATGCTGCCTACAAGAGACACACCTTAGACTTAGAGACACAAACAAACTAAAACTCAAAGGATGGAAAAAAATATATCAAGCAAACAATAAGCAAAGAAGAAGAGGAGTAGCAATATTAATTTCTGACAAAATAGACTTTAGACTTAAATTCACCACAAAGGATAAAGAAGGACACTACATAATGATAAAAGGGACAATTGATCAGGAAGACATAACCACATTAAATATTTATGCACCCAATGACAGGGCTGCAAGATACATAAATCAAATTTTAACAGAACTGAAAAGTGAGATAAACACCTCCACAATTATAGTAGGAGACTTCAACACACCACTTTCGGAGAGGGACAGGACATCCAGTAAGAAGCTCAATAGAGACACGGAAGACTTAATTACAACAATCAACCAACTTGACCTCATTGACTTATACAGAAGTCTCCACCCAACTGCTGCAAAGTATACTTTTTTTTCTAGCGCACATGGAACATTCTCTAGAATAGACCACATATTAGGTCATAAAACAAACCTTTGCAGAATCCAAAACATCAAAATATTACAAAGCATCTTCTCAGACCACAAGGCAATAAAACTAGAAATCAATAACAGAAAAACTAGGGAAAAGAAATCAAATACTTGGAAAATGAACAATACCCTCATGAAAAAAGACTGGGTTATAGAAGACATCAAGGAGGGAATAAGGAAATTCATAGAACGCAATGAGAATGAAAATACTTCCTATCAAAACCTCTGGGACACAGCAAAAGCAGTGCTCAGAGGCCAATTTATATCAATAAATGCACACATACAAAAAGAAGAAAGAGCCAAAATCAGAGAACTGTCCCTACAACTTGAACAAATAGAAAGTGAGCAACAAAAGAATCCATCAGGCACCAGAAGAAAACAAATAATAAAAATTAGAGCTGAACTGAATGAATTAGAGAACAGAAAAACAACTGAAAGAATTAACAAAGCCAAAAGCTGGTTCTTTGAAAAAATTAACAAAATTGATAAACCATTGTCTAGACTGACTAAAGAAATACAGGAAAGGAAACAAATAACCCGAATAAGAAACGAGAAGGAGCACATCACAACAGAACCAAATGAAATTAAAAGAATCATATCAGATTATTACAAAAAATTGTACTCTAACCAATTTGCAAACCTAGAAGAAATGGATGAATTCCTGGAAAAACACTACCTACCTAAACTAACACATTCAGAAGTAGAACAACTAAATAGACCCATAACAAAAAAAGAGATTGAAACGGTAATCAAAAAACTCCCAACAAAAAAAAGCCCTGGCCTGGACAGCTTCACTGCAGAGTTCTACCAAACTTTCAGAGAAGACTTAACACCACTACTACTAACAGTATTTCAAAGCATAGAAAATGACAGAATACTACCCAACTCATTCTATGAAGCCACCATCTCCCTGATACCAAAACCAGGTAAAGACATTACAAAAAAAGAAAATTACACACCTATATCCCTCATGAACATAGATGCAAAAATCCTCAACAAAATTCTAGCCAATAGAATTCAACAACATACCAAAAAAATAATGCGCCACAATCAAGTGGGATTTATACCAGGTATGCAAGGCTGGTTTAATATCAGAAAAACCATTAATGTAATCCACCACATAAATAAAACAAAAGACAAAAACCACATGATCTTATCAATTGATGCAGAAAAGGCATTTGACAAAGTCCAACACCCATTCATGATAAAAACTCTCACCAAAATAGGAATTGAAGGAAACTTCCTCAACATAATAAAGGGCATCTGTGCAAAGCCAACAGCCAACATCACTCTAAATGGAGAGAGGCTGAAAGCACTTCCCTGGAGAATGGGAACCAGACAAGGATGCCCTTTATCACCGCTCTTATTCAACATCGTGCTAGAAGTCCTAGCCAGGGCAATTAGGCTAGACAAAGAAATAAAAGGCATCCGGATTGGCAAGGAGGAAGTAAAATTATCTCTATTTGCAGATGACATGATCTTATACACAGAAAACCCTAAGGAATCCTCCAGAAAACTACTGAAACTAATAGAAGAGTTTGGCAGAGTCTCAGGTTATAACATAAACATACAAAAATCACTTGGATTCCTCTACATCAACAAAAAGAACATCGAAGAGGAAATCACCAAATCAATACCATTCACAGTAGCCCCCAAGAAGATAAAATACTTAGGAATAAATCTTACCAAGGATGTAAAAGACCTATACAGAGAAAACTACAAAGCTCTACTACAAGAAATTCAAAAGGACATACTTAAGTGGAAAAACATACCTTGCTCATGGATAGGAAGACTTAACATAGCAAAAATGTCTATTCTACCAAAAGCCATCTATACATACAATGCAGTTTTGATCCAAATTCCAATGTCATATTTTAAGGGGATAGAGAAATAAATCACCAACTTCATATGGAAGGGAAAGAAGCCTCGGATAAGTAAAGCATTACTGAAAAAGAAGAAGAAAGTGGGAGGCCTCGCTCTACCTGATTTCAGAAGCTATTATACAGCCACAGTAGTCAAAACAGCCTGGTACTGGTACAACAACAGACACATAGACCAATGGAACAGAATTGAGAACCCAGATATAAATCCATCCACGTATGAGCAGCTGATATTTGACAAAGGACCAGTGTCAGTTAATTGGGGAAAAGATAGTCTTTTTAACAAATGGTGCTGGCATAACTGGATATCCATTTGCAAAAAAATGAAACAGGACCCATACCTCACACCATGCACAAAAACTAACTCCAAGTGGATCAAAGACCTAAACGTAAAGACTAAAATGATAAAGATCATGGAAGAAAAAATAGGGACAACCCTAGGAGCCCTAATACAAGGCATAAACAGAATACAAAACATTACCAAAAATGACGAAGAGAAACCCGATAACTGGGAGCTCCTAAAAATCAAACACCTATGCTCATCTAAAAGACTTCACCAAAACAGTAAAAAGACCACCTAAAGACTGGGAAAAAAATTTTCAGCTATGACATCTCCGACCAGCTCCTGATCTCTAAAATCTACATGATTCTGTCAAAACTCAACCACAAAGACAAACAACCCAATCAAGAAATGGGCAAAGGATATGAACACACACTTCACTAAAGAAGATATTCAGGCAGCTAACAGATACATGAGAAAATGCTCTTGATCATTAGCCATTAGAGAAATGCAGGTTAAAACTACGATGAGATTCCATTTCACTCCAACAAGGCTGGTATTAATCCAAAAAACACAAAATAATAAATGTTGGAGAGGCTGCGGAGAGATTGGAACTCTTATACACTGCTGGTGGGAATGTAAAATGGTACAACCACTTTGGAAATCTATCTGGCGTTATCTTAAACAGTTAGAAATAGAACTACCATACAACCCAGAAATCCCACTCCTCGGAATATACCCTAGAGAAACAAGAGCCTTCACACAAACAGATATATGCACACCCATGTTTATTGCAGCTCTGTTTACGATAGCAAAAAGCTGGGAGCAACCAAGGTGTCCATCAATGGATGAATGGTTAAATAAATTGTGGTATATTCACACGATGGAATACTATGCATCGATAAAGGACAGTGACGAATCTGTCAAACATTTCATAAAAACATGGAGGAACCTGGAAGGCATTATGCTGAGTGAAATGAGTCAGAGGCAAAAGGACAAATATTGTATAAGACCACTAGTATAAGATCTTGAGAAATAGTATAAACTGAGAAGAACACATACTTTTGTGGTTACGAGGCGGGGAGGGAGGGAGGGAGGGAGAGGGTTTTTTACTGATTAATTAGTAGATATGAACTGCTTTAGGTGAAGGGAAGGACAACACTCAATACGTGGAAGGTCAGCCCAACTGGACTGGACTGGACCAAAAGCAAAGAAGTGTCAGGGATAAACTGATTACTTCAAAGGTCAGCGGAGCAAGGGCGGGGGTTTGGGGACCATGGTTTAAGGTGATTTCTAAGTCAATTGGCAAAATAATTCTATTATGAAAACATTCTGCATCCCACTTTGAAATGTGGCATCTGGGGTCTTAAAAGCTAACAAGTGGCCATCTAAGATGCATCAATTGGTCTCAACCCACCTGGAGCAAAGGAGAATGAAGAACACCAAGGTCACACGACAACTAAGAGCCCAAGAGACAGAAAGGGCCACATGAACCGGAGACCTACATTATCCTGAGACCAGAAGAACTAGTTGGTGCCCGGCCACAACCGATGACTGCCCTGACAGGGAGCACAATAGAGAACCCCTGAGGGAGCAGGAGATCAGTGGGATGCAGACCCCAAATTCTCATAAAAAGACCAGACTTAATGGTCTGACTGAGACTAGAGGAATCCCGGCGGTCATGGTCCCCAAACCTTCTGTTGGCCCAGGACAGGAACCATTCCCGAAGACAACTCATCAGACATGAAAGGGACTGGACAGTGGGTAGGAGAGAGATGCTGATGAAGAGTGTGCTAATTATATCAGGTGGACACTTGAGACTGTGTTGGCATCTCCTGTCTGGAGGGGGGATGGGAGGATAGAGAGAGTTGGAGGCTGCCAAAGTTTTCACGAAAGGAGACACTGGAAGGGCTGACTCATTTGGGGGAGAGCAAGTGGCAGTAAGGAGTAAGATGTATATTAACTTATATGTGACAGACTGACTTGATTTGTAAACGTTCACTTGAAGCTCAATAAAAGTTAATAAAAAAAAAAAAGCTTCTGAGTGGTCCCATTCCACCTGGAGCAAAGGAGAATGAAGAAAACCAAAGACACAAGGAAAATATAAGCCCAAATAACTGAAGGACCACATGAACAAGAGTCTCCACCAGCCTGAGCCCAGAAGAACTAGATGGTGCCCAGCTACCACCACCGACTATTTGACAGGGATCACAACAAAGAAGTCCCAGACAGAATGGGAGAAAATTTTAGAACAGAGTTCAAATTCACAAAAAAAGACCAGACTTACTGGCATGACAGAGACAAAGAAACCCCTGAGACTATGGCCACCGGACACCATGCTAATTAAGAACTGAAATCAGTCCCGAAGCCCACTTTTCAGACAAATATTAGTCAGGCCTATAAAACAAACAATAACACATGTGAGGAATGTGCTTCTTAATTCAATCAAATATCTGAGATGAAATGGGCAACGCCTGCCAACAAGCAAGACGAGAAGGCAAAAAGGGACAGGAACTATAAGAATGGACACAGGGAACCCGAGGTGGAAAGAGGGAGGGTGCTGTTACATTGTGGGAATTGCAACCAATGTCTACAAAACAGTATGTGTATACATTTTTGAATGAGAATTTAACCTAAGCTGTAAACTTTCACCTAAAGCACACACACACACACACACACACACACACACAAATCGGTAACAACAATAATAATTTGGTGGGGGGGGAGGGAACTGAGAAAAGAATAACAATGAATGTCATTCTCATCCAATATTCACTAGGGCATTTTGGGTGACCTGTTTCGTCCTTGACAAAGACAAAAGGGCAGGCCTGATATAAGTGAAAAAAATATTCTTTGACTTATATTAAAGCCAAACTGATCTCTTATAACTGTATTTACAAGTTACTTTACCTCTCTGAGTCTCCATTTTCCTCATCAGTGAAATGGGGTAAACAGCATGTACCTCTTAAGGCTGTTTGTGGGGTAGAAGATATACCCTAGGTAAAGCACCAAGCATGCTGGTGGGCACAGCAGGAGTGCCCAATAAATGGCACACGCACACACAATGTCATTTTATATAGTTGGTGGTTAGGTCTGGGATTACGGTCTTTCCACAGACAGATGCAACTCCTCTAGGTTCAAATGAGGAGCCATACAGGTGTTTGAGTGACAGGATTGATAACGGAAACCCACTTTAAACCTGGACAAAGACAGCTCCCGTTGATGGCCCAAGCGTGCCCAAGCGTCTGTTTCCCAGCCTCAAATAAGTCATTTAGATAACGAATGCAAGCCTGAGATGTGAAACGGCTGATAGCAGACCCGAAATAGCACAGATCACGAGTGGAATAAAAGCTCTCCGTTGTCCATCAGTGTCAATGACACCTATATGTCAAGGGTGGAAGCTCCTGGAATCAGACGACTGAGAGATTCCCATACAAGGCAGGAGAGGCTCTCCAAAAGACAGGAGAGGGGGGTTTAGAAGGTGCTGAGCAGGAAAAGTCCACTGCTAGGGCCAACCATCTGCATGTCATAGACCTTAGAAGAAACCTAACCCAACAGTTTCATTGCACAAAGGAAGAAGCTGAGGCTCAGGAAGGTTGGGTGAGTTGCCTGAGATCATACTGTTAGATGCAGGTAAATTTAAGATTGAGAACTCAGGTGTCCTGACTTTCAGTCCGGGCCTACTCTGGTGTTTCCTGGGGTCATTGGACCTGCACGGAGCTTGAGAGCGGTTATTCTGGGCAGTACCCTGTGTAGACGAAAAGAAAGCCTCCAGGAAGCAATGAAGTGCCAAAGAAGAAAGAGAAAGAAAAGTTCTTTTAAAAAAACAGGGCTGGGGGAAGGGGGCGGGGTTGTTTTTCAAATATAAATTTATACATACTCACTCAAAAAAGTTAAAAAGTTTAGAAATATATAAAATAAAAATTAAAAGTTCCATACTGTTTATCAAGCATTGCTTCCCTCATCCCACTCCTCAGCGGTAAAAACTGTTAACGATTTTAGTGTGTCTTTCTAGACTTTCTCAATATATTAATATGTATGTTCTTTTTTGCTTTTTTTTTTACTTGGATCCACAATCAGCGCTCATGGAAGCAGCAGTCAAGAAATCAAACAACTCATTGCACTGGGCAAATCTGTTGCAAAAGACCTCTTGAAAGTGTTAAAAAGCAAAGAAGCCACTTTGAGGACTAAGGTACACCTGATCCTAGCCAAGATATTTTCAATTGCCTCATTTGCATTTGAGAGCTGGATGTGAATAAGGAGGACCAAGGAAAAATTAACAACTTTGAATTACAGTGTTTGTGAAGAATATTGAATATACCAGAAGACTAAACAAATCTGCCTTGAAAGAAATACAGCCAGAATGCTCCTTAGAAGCCAGGATAGCAAGACTTTGTCTCATGTACTTTGGACATGTTGTCAGGAGGGACCAGGTCCTGGAGAAGGACATTATGCTTGGTAAAGTAGAGCGTCAGTGAAAAAGAGGAAGACCCTCAAGGAGTTGGGTTGACACAGGGGCTGCAATGATAGGCTCAAGCACAGCCAGGATTGTGAGGACGGCCCAGGATCGGGCAGTGTTTTATTCTGTTACACTTGGGGTTGCTGTGAGTTGCAACTGACTCGACAGCACCTAACAACAACTTTTTTGCTTAACACAATCAGGTTATAGTGTGCCTAAGTAGTGTTAACCAGTCGCTGTAGAACTGATTCTGATTCACGGTCTTTCCATGTTTTACAGAGTGCAACTCCTCCGTAGGGTTTTCTGGGCTGTAACAGCCTAGGAAACACAATGGGGCAGTTCTACTCTGTCCTACAGAGTCCCTGTGAGTTGCAATTGACTCAAAGGCACACAACAGCAACAATCTTTACACAAGCAGATTGCCAGGATTTTCGCCCACAGTGCTGCTTAGGTGGGTTTGAACGCTAAACTTTAGGTTAGCAGCTGATTACAAACTACTTGCACTGCTCAGGGATCTTGTAGTATATATGACCGATCCATTGATGGCGAGTCGATTTACTACTCATAGCGACCCTGCAGGGTTCCCAAGGTTGTAAATCTTATGGAAGCAGACTGCGACGTCTTTCTCCCACAGAGTGGTTGGTGGGTTCGAACCACAGACCTTTCAATTAACAGCCAAGCACTTAACCACCAGGGCACCACATAATCTGCACTTTTTTTCACTTAATAATACACTGTATACGTCTTTCTATGTCAATGCTTATATTCTCTTAAGTGGCTCTGCGCGTGGGTGTAACATTATTGACTTAGCCAATCTTCCAGTGATGGGCTTTCAGTTTATTTCCAGAGTTTTTCACTAATACAAACAAGCCATCAATAAACATCTTTTCCAAATTACTTGTGCACCTGTGTGAGCATATCTTTTGTAAATATTTTAGAATTAGGTCAAAGGTTATACACGCTTTAAATTTTGATAGATTTTGATAAATTACACTTTTAAACCCTGGATCGGTTTTTACGTCCAACACGAGAGTATGCCAGTTACACCACCCTCAGCTCTGGGTCCCCAATATTTATATTGTTTTCATGCGTATTCTTCAATTGTGAGAAGAGCTGAGCATCATTTGTATTGTGAATAGCTATTTTTATTAATTTATTATAGTGAGCTGCTTGTCCATTTTTCTGCTCCGTTTTCACTTTTTTTTATTGACTTGCAGTGGCTCTTTGTAAATTAAATAAATTAACCTTTGTCTGTAATATGACTGGTAGTTATGTTTACCAGTTCATTGTTTGTCTTTCAGCTTTGTTTGCTTGTTTTGCTGTTTTAAATTTTTATGTGGTCAAATTTATAAATCTTAACACTTCCTGGATCTTGTTTGTCTTTAAAAGACTTTTGCCATTCCAAGAGAATAGAATATTACCTTTATTCTAATACTTGTATTTTTTTTAATATGTTGCATATAATAGACCAAAATGGAATTTATTTTAGGTAAGGAATAAGGTAAGGATTAGCCTTCCTCTTTCTCTGTTCTTACCTTTCTCTTTCTTTTTTCCCAGATTATTAGCCTATTGTCTCAACACTATTTATTTATTTATTCTTCAGCTACTTCTCTGAAATGCCACTGTTTTCATAAATCAAACTCCTATTCACACTTGGGCATTTCTCTGGATTTTATTTGGTTCCATTGATCACTCTGTCTATTCATGTATGAATATCATTCTGTTTCAAATACTATAGCTCTATAATACATTTATTTAGTTTAATCTCTCCATTACTCTTCCACTAAAAAAAAAAAAAAGACTTTTAATTATTTCCCAAAAGAAAAGCTTAGAAATAATGACCTATTGTTATATTTCACAAAATCTACTCCCACACATATTCCTCAGATTTCTGCCAATATATATTAACAAAATCTTGCAATGTGTGTAAGCCACTTCTTCCTAGGTTATATTGGGTTCTTGACCCCTGAAGCATGTTGAGATTTAACCCCAGCCATTGATTTCGTGGCAACAAGGAGTATTTGTGGTGGGCGTTGCGGAGAATGAGCATCCCCCGTCCAGGTGAGATTGTCACAGGGTTTTCAATCAACAAAGGCTAGTGTTCCCAGAAAGAGGAAAACAAGATACTCTCATTAGTAATGGAGGCTCAGAGTGACTTAGGAGTGTGAGAGTATCAGCTCCAACCTGATGTCCTCATTTCAAGTTCTAGTGTCCCATTCTTTCCCAAGGAGGTGCAATGGGTAAGCACTCAGCTGCTAAATAAAAGATCGACAGATCAAATTCACCAATGACTCCACAGGAGAAAAGACCTGGCAATCTCTTGTAAAGATTTCAGCCTAGGAAACCCTATGGGGCAATTCTACTCTATCCTATAGAGTCGCTATGAGTCAGAATCAACTTCAGAGCACCTAACAACAATAACATTCTTTCCCAGTCAATCTCCTCACTTTTTACACGAGAAACTTGGTAAGGCTGTGACTTCAATTGATACTGTAATTCTGCAACCCTCAAAATTTGATTTTGTATTTGATTTTTGGCAATATCAGGCTATGACTGTAAGAAGTAAAAGATTCTTTCAGGGCTGCCATGAAAACTTTCTGATTCTCAGACCACGACTTGAGCTAAGAATTAAAGGACCTTCGCTTATCATTTGCTTTCTGTAAATACTTCTCATGTACTCAGTAAAAATTTGTCCAAGACATAGTCCTTGCTTCAGTTTGTACATCATCATAATCACTACAGCTTGCTTAATTGTGAAGGCTGATATGCCATAGATTATGAGTATCCCACGTCCCACTGGCAATGAGTTTAACACTGCCTCAATGCCAAGGACATGACCAAATCAATACCAAATCCCATGTTTGTGGGTGTGGTCTCCTGGGACCACTCCTGACATTAATTCTGTATCACTAAGACCAGAATGTTCCTTAGAAGCAAGTATGGTGAGCAGGGATGGTGAGACTTTGGGCACATCATCAGGAAAGACAAATCCCTAGAAAATGACACCATAGTTGTTAAAGCAGAGGATCAGCAAAAATGAGGGAAACCCTCAATGAGATCTATTGACACAATAGCCAAAACAATGGATTCAAACTTACCAATGATTATGAAGACGGCACAGGACCAGGCAATGTTTTGTTCTGTTATATATAAAGTCACCATGAGTTGGAGCCAACTCAATGGCAACTAAATACAAGGCCTAGTCAGAAGACAAATACCACATTAGAACCTTTAACAGGGAAAATTTAATATACAGAATTTTTTAACTAGTAAGAGCTATTTAGCAACTAAAAGAGGTAAAACAGGACTATAGAATACAGGAATAGAAAATGCAGGAAGGAGCTGAAGGAGACTATAAAAGGAAGGAACTAAGAATGTGAAAGAGGGTCCTTCCTCCAAGGCTGAGATTCAGATCTCAATGGGGAGGGCATGCCTGACATAGAAACACATAGTCTGCCATGGGGAAGAAATTCTCCAGAGGGTGTGAGCCATAGGTGGTCTATAGGGAAAGTCTGGTAGGTTGCTGAGGAACCCACTAGAAGTTGCAGGCAAGCTGGGGCTGGCCTGCAGGAACTATAATGCAAGCTGGGTGTCTAAAGTCTCTGGAGAATGCTGATCAGCCAGAGTTGGAAAATAGGATGTGACTGACTAAGGTACCAGTGGACTGCAGCTGATTTATAAGAAGCAGCCTGCTAGTGTACTGGCAGGCTAAGAGCTGGTCTACAGGAAGATGCTGCTGAGTGCGGGAGAAACTTGCTGGAGAGTGGGTAACTCTCGGCCTCCTATGTACCAATCTGCCGGCAGCTGTGCTGGAGGAGGAAAAGAAGCATGCCATGACTGGGAAGATAAGCCTCTTTTTCTGCTACATATCACCCAGCATCCTCTGTTGATAAAGGCTAACATTGAGGCAAGTAGAAAAGAAGAAGTGTTTACAGGGTCCAACTCCATTATCACAAAACAGAGCAAAGATGGTGGGCCCCTAGCTGAAAGGAAATAAATCAGTAACGAGCACAGCTTGTGTGGATCACATTTTCCAGCTTCAGGATCTCTGTTGTTCTGAAACTTTCCCATATTTGACAATTATCTGATATTAATAAGGGAAACATCCTAACTACTTCACTAACCTAATGGTTAATTTTCTCCTGTGTCTCGTGCCTCTCCACATACTAGGTTTTGAACTCCACAATGTCAGCATCTCTGGTGCTCAGATTCATGGTCCTTTTGCAAGAAAAGCTCTTGAAGTAAATGAAATTTTCACAGAAAAAGACAAAATAAGATAAATCTAGACAAGGAGACCAGCATAACCAGAGAATGTGACATAAGCAAAAATCTCTGTTTCCTTGAGCGCTGGCTTGAAGCTGACATGTGAGTAAGACTTTGTTCTGAAATCACAGCATCACCTTAAACTCTATGAACGGGATGATGAACTCAAAATATTTCCCTCTTTTCCCATGATGAGTCCTAGGATTCTTAGGTAAGATTTCTTGGCAAAATTCAAGACATCAGCTAAAAGATTATGCCTATTGTAAGGACAAGGAAGCACCCACTACTAATACAGTGGACCTCAAAATGTGACCTGAGACTCGTGGCATCAGCAACACCTGGGAACTTATTAGAAACGCAAATTCTCAGGCTCCCCCCCAGACTTACCGAATCAAAGACTTTGTGGGTAGGACCCTCCAACTGATCGTAATGCACATTAACGTTTGAGAACTGCAGGTGTAGACAGATCTGAACTAGAGTCTTGGCTTCTCCATTTACAATTGGTATGGCTCTTGCTAAATCACTTAATCCAAGCCTCAGTTTCCTCATCTAGAACACATGGACCTTAAGGACAGCTACCTCATAGGCTTGTTGTGAAGATTAAATAATAAAATGGATTTAAGGAACTTTTAAAAGAGCCTGCCGCATAGTTAGTACTCAAAAACTGTGAAGGTTTTTTTTTTTTTTTTTTCCGTCTTCCAACTATCTCTTAGGGTTGAAATGAGAATTAAAGAACTAGTTCTTGGAAAGAGCTTAGTATACTAACTATCAGGTACGTAACAGTCTGTGTTCAACAGATGCTAACTGGTAGCAGTATCAGTGATAGTAGTAGTAGTAGCAGTAATTAAAAAAAAAATTTTAAAAACCCAAACCCAGTGCCGTCGAGTCGATTCTGACTCGTAGCAACGCTATAGGACAGAGTAGAACTGCCCTGTAGAGTTTCCAAGGAGCACCTGGCAGATTCAAACTGCCGACCCTTTGGTTAGCAGCTGTAGCACTTCACCACTACGCCACCAGGGTTTCCAGTAGCAGTAATAAACCCAGTTGTAAAATACTTAATTCCTATATTGTACTCATCATGTACATATATAGGTGTGCTCGTGAGGAGTCCCTGAGTGGTGCAGTTAAAGCACTCAGCTGCAAATCGTTGAATCCACCCAAAGGTGCCTCAGAAGAAAATCCCGGCAACCTGCTTTTGAAAAGTCAGCCGTTGAAAATCCTGTGGAGCACAGTTCTCCTCTGACACACATAGGGTTGCCAGGAGTCAGAATCAACTTGACGACAAAGACCAGAGGGTTTTCTGAGCCGTAATCTTAATGGAGGGGTCCCTGGGAGGCCCAAATGCTTAAGTGCTTGACTACTAGCCTAAAAGTTGGTGGTTTGAATGCACCTTGGAAGACAGGCCTGGCGATCTGCTTCCGAAAGGTCATACCCTGAAAACCCTGTGGAGCAGTTCTACTCTGAATACACAGGGCCGCTACGAGTCCAAATCTACTCAATGGCAACTAACAATAACAAAAACAATAGCAATCTCAACAGAAGCAGATCTCCAGGCCTTTTTGTACATGGTACTGCTAGGGAGATTCAGACCACCAGCATTTAGGACAGCAGTCTAGCACAAACCATTTGTGCCACCTAGGAACCTTTACGTACATTAACTAATTTAATACTTAACAACTCCATGAGATAGGTGCAGCATAATTACCACCTGTTTTGAGATGATGGCAATAAGACATAGAAAGGTTAAGTGTCTTCCCGAAGATGACACAGTTATTAAGTGATAGAACACGAATCGAAAACTGGTTTGTCTAGTTCCAGAGTCTGTGCCCTTAGGCACCAATCCAGGAAGATATGGAAGAAACACTGAAAGACAGAGAGAGAGGAGAGAGAAGATGCCATTTTACATTCTAAATTTCAAAGAGGTCTTTTTTTTTTTTTTTTTCTTCTGAAAATGGAAACCATCTTCCTGCACAACTTGCCGCCCAAGAAATGATGAATGGTGTTGCCTCCAGCCTGGGACTCTAAGGGGAAGAAAAATGTTCAGCAGGAGCCCCCAGGGGTTGGGGCTGATCTTTTGTGGCTTTACATCTTTTTCACTAGTAACGATCAGGGAAACAAAACCATCACATATCAGTGTCATTGGAGTTGGTGCTGTTGAGAAATGCCCTAGCAGGACAGACAAAAGAATCTCATGGAAAGAAATTAGAAATCTTGGCAAACTTGGGCCAAGATATCTTAGAAAACTAACCCTAAGCAGACTGGGGGAGAGGAGCAGGGAGCAAGAAGAGAAAGCAGAGGTCCTTTAGGTCCACTGTCACCAAGTGGACAGAAATCTGGTTTTCCCCCCAAAGAACAAAGGCCCCAGTCAGTGTGTGGAAATTGGAGAGACGGTGCCCTGAAGAAGGGGAGAGGGGCAAGCCTCCCTCCCCCCTCCCTCACAGCCTGCAGGGCCACACCTGGAATATGGCCTTTTGCAGGTGCAGGGAGACTTCAAAGATAACTACAATTTCGAAAGATGTCAGGGAAAAGCAACCACAAAAGATTGAAGAACAGAAGCAAGGAATTGCTAGGTGTGAGAAATGTGTCAGCTGGGAATGGCCAGAGGGCAGTAAGACCCTTTTGCTGGTGTATGAAAAGGTGAGCAGGCTAGTTTTAATTCAGTCATTCAAAATGATCTGGTATTCATTGAGTGCCTGCCTACCATGTATCAATTACTCTCTCAGTCCTGGTGATACAGAGAGGAATGAAACACAGCCCTGTCCTTGAGAAGTTCCCAGTGAATGCAGGAGGAGAGTTGTACACAGATTATCATGTACAGGGTAACAAGGGTCATAAAAGGATGTCTTGAAAACACAGAACAGCGTAGACACCAAAAAGAGAGTGGAGTGGTGGTTCAGTGGTAAAAATCTCACTTTCCATGCAGGAGACCCAGGCTTGATTCCCAGCCAAGGAACCTTCTGTGCAGCTGCCGCCTGTCTGTCAGTGAAGGCCTGCACGTTGCTATGATGCTGAACAGGTTTTAGAGGAGCTGCCAGACAAAGACGAACTAGGAAAAAAGGCATGGAGAGCTGCTTCCAAAAATCACAATGAAAATCTTATGGGTCACAGTGGTCTGATTTGCAGATGGTCAGCATTTTGTTCCATTGTGCATGGGGTTGCCAGGAGCTGGGGGCTGGCTTGATGGCAGCTAAAAACAACAAAAGACTTTATAAGAGAGTAGGTATCAGGGAAGACTTTCTGGAGGAAGAGGTACTTGAGGTGAATCTTAAAGGATAAGGCCTATATAAGGTGAAACCAAAACCAAACCTGTTGCAGTTGAGTTCATTCCAACTCATAGTGACCCTATAGGACAGAGTAGAACTGCCCCATAGGGTTTCCAAACAGTGGCTGGTGGATTTGAACTGCTGACACCTTTTGGTTAGTAGCCAAGCTCTTAACCACTGTACCACCAGGGTTCCAAGGATGCCTTTAGCTGCATGTAACAGAAACCCTAAACTCAACTGCTTTAAATGATATATATGTATATATACCACATAACGTAGAGTCCAGAGATAGTACAGATTTGTAAATTTAACCCTTCAGCAATGTTATCAAGGACCCAGCCTCTTTCCGTATCTCTGCTTTGCCCTCATCAACGCGTTAGCTGTGTCCCAGATCACTATCCCTTACAGTAGCAAGATGGCTGATGAAGGTTCAGATATTATAACTGGACACACCCATATTAAAAGGAAGAAAGGGATCTTTGTTTTCTGTTTGTCTTTCTTTGAAGGAAGTAAACTTTTCCCAGAAAGCTCCTCTCAGACTTTCCCTCATATCTCATTGTCCAGAATGGCTATTCATGCCCATACTTAATTCCCTTAAAGAAAAAAAAAAGAAAATCAGCACAACTGGCTTAGACATTCAAAATCCAGGGTGGTACCTGAACAAAGGCAGTGAGAGCCCAGATCACGGAAGATGTCGTATGAACTCTGGCAGGGCGGGTATTCTCCACCCTATCAGGCAGGGCGGGTATTCTCCACCCTATCAGGCAGGGCGGGTATTCTCCACCCTATCAGGCAGGGCGGGTATTCTCCACCCTATCAATCAGGCAGGGCGGGTATTCTCCACCCTATCAGGCAGGGCGGGTATTCTCCACCCTATCAATCAGGTACAATTCTCTCCTTTTTTTTTTAAACAGCCTTATTCAAACATTACTAGTTGCCAGTTGCTGTCTAAGCAACTCTGCCTCATGGCAACCCGATGTGTGTCAGAGTGGAACTGCGCCCATAGGGTTTTCAATGGCTGAATTTCTTGGAAGTAGATTGCCAGACCTTTCTTCTTAGGAACCTCTGGGTGGACGCAAAACTCCAACTTTCGTTTCACAGCAAATGCTTAACACGTTTGCACCACCCAGGGACTATACTCAAGTGTAATTGACATGTAAAAAACGTGCACATATTAAAGTGTAAAACTTGATAAGTTTTGACCTATGTAAACACTTGTGACATCACCACATCAAGATAATAAACATAACCACCATTCCCAAAAGTTTCCTCTTGCCATTTTGAAGTCCCTCCCTCATGCCCTTTCCCATCACCCTCTTCATGCCCAGGGAACCACTAGCTGACTTTCCATCCCTATATATTCCATCCCTATAGATTAGTTTTCATTTTCTAGGTGGAAATAAATGGAAAAGAGCCCTGGTTGCACAATGTTTAAGCACTCAGCTGCTAACTGAAAGATTGATAGTTTGAACCCACCCAGTAGCTCCATCAGAGAAAAATCTAACGATCTACGCCCGGAAAGATTACAGCCTGGAAAACCCTGTGGGGCAGTTCTACTCTGTCACATGGGTTATCTATGAGTTGCAATCGATTCAACGGCACCAAATAACAACGTATAAATGGATTCATACAGTATGTACTCTTTTTTCTCTGGCTTCTTTCACTCAGCAAAATTATTTTTAGATTTGCCTATGTATTGCTTAGTAGTGTTCAACTATAAGGTAGCTATGAGTCAAAGTTGACTTGACAGCAATGGCTTATATTAGATGGATATATTACAATTGGTTTATCCATTCTTCCACTGATGGACATTTGGGCTGTTTCCTGTTTGGGGCTATTACAAATAAAGGTGTCATGAACTTTCACGTACAGGTTATTATATGAACAAAAAGTGGTCAGTCTTTTTAATTGTAGACACTCTATGAGTGGTCAATAATCCCTTTTTATGACAAATGCCTTATTTTTTATAACAAATGCCCTCTATTATCCTAAAATAAAATTTATTGCCTGGGAAGAATAGTGAATATACCGTGGACTGCCAGAAGAAGGAACAAAAACAGTTTTAGAAGAAATACAACCAGAATGCTTCTTAGAAGGGAGGATAGCAAGAGTTCAGCTCACTTACTCTGGACATGTCATCAGGAAAGACCTACTGCTAGAAAAGGGTTTCATGGTTGGTAAAGCAGAGGGTTATTGAAAATGAAGGAAACCCTCAATAAGATGGATTGGCACACTAGCCAGAACAATGGGCTCAAACATGCCAGTGATCAGGAAGGTGGCCAACCAGACAACATTTCGTCCTGTTACACGTAAGATTGCCATGAGTCAGAGCGGACTTAACAGCAACTAGCAACAAGTACCTGCCAATAATACCTCATTTCAAAAAACTAACACAATGTCTTGATGAGAAAATGAAAGCGAAATAAAAGGAAAACAATTTCTACTAAAATAATACGTTTTTCAATATGTAAATAGTTGACCATGACTACACTGGAAGATGTAATAAAATAGTCAAATGCTTACGCCTGCAGTTGGAATCACCGTGAACCATCTAGTGAAAAATGCAGGTTGGTACAGATGTATCATTTGGCAGCTGTTATGGATTGAATTGTGTCCCCCTAAAATATGTGTTGGAATCCTAAGCCCTACACCTGTAGGGAGGAGCCCTGGTGGTGCAGTGGTTAAGCATTTGGCTGCTATTTGAAAGGTTGGTGGTTCAAACTCACCAGCCACTCTGTGGAAGAAGGATGTAGCAGCCTGTTTCTGTAAAGGTTACAGTCTTGGAAACCCTATGTAGCAGTTCTGTTCTGTCCTATGGGGTCGCTATGAGTTGGAATCAACTTGATGGTAATGGGTTTTTATATCTGTTGCTGTAATCCTATTTGGAAATAGAATTTTCTTTATGTTAATAAGGCCATGTCCACGTAGGATGTGCCTTAAGCCCAATCACTTTTGAGATATAGAAAGAGCAGACTAGGCACAGAGACAAGGAGGCAAAAAGGGTAAAGATAGATGCCACAGGTCGATTCCCAAGAAACCAAGGAACATAAGCTGAAAGGGACAGAGATCTTCCCCTAGAGATGACAGAGAGAGAGAGTCTTTCCCTTCCCTAGAGCCAGTGCCCTGAATTTTGACTTCTAGCTCCCTAAATGGTGAAGGAATAAATTTCTGTTTGTGAAAGCTACCGCATGTGGTATTTCTGTTACAGTAGTGCCATGAAACTAAGACAGCCACCCAAACACTGTAAGTGGCATTGCCATCAACAATACGATTTTCCAAAATAGGGAACAATTTTAAGCAAATTTACAAACAAAACAAAGTGCCATCTTCCTCGATTTACTCAGCAATTGCATTTGTGGAAAACTTAGTATTTATTAAAACAATGTAAATTGCCCCATCTTTCTACTGAGGCACCTCTAAGTGAACTTGAACTTCCAACCTTTCAGTTAGCAGCTGAACATGTTAACTATTTCCACCACTCAGAGACTCCGTCTCCTCCCCAACTTTCTTATTGCAACTGTAGGTCAAATCTTGTTGAGTGGCATCAGTGCAAACCATGGAGACCTCAAGAATGAAATCAAGCCACGTGCTGGGAGCCCTCCAACACAGGGGCCACCTGTTGTTGAAACCACCCACCTTCTTCTCGGAGACGGCTCTGAGTCACTGCCCAGCTCACCCCAAAGAGAGGGGCCACAGCAGCAACCACAGTCATAGCCAGCAGAGGGTTCTGCCCAGGGCACACTTCCCTTCAGTCACAGGTGGGTGGGGAAGTTGAGCGCCATCTCAGGGCTAGCATGAAGAGCAGCCACTGAAGGAGAGAGTCAAAGACTCAGTCACTTCTTCATTGAAAAGAAAGTTATGGAACACCTACTATGTGTTTACACATAGAACAAAATTAGGTTCTAAGCTCAGATACTTACAAAGAGGTGCATTTATTTGTTTTTACCTACATGAACATGTGATCCAGTGGGACATTAAGATGGTCATATGGGCAAGATCCTTGACTGCATCCTGGATTTAAAAAAAAAAAAATCTAGAAAGGACATTATTGTGAAAACTTGGAAAAATTTCTAAATATTAACTATAAATTATTAATATAATATAGAATTATGCCAATGTTAAATTTCCTGAGTATGATATCTGTAGTTATATAAGAGAATGCCCTTGTTATATATAGGGGGACATATTTAGGGGTGAAGTATTATGACGTCTGCAATTAAGTCTCAGATGGTTTAGCCACAAAGAGAGAGGCAGAGGAAGAGAGAGGGATTTTTTTAGGTGTGTAACCCACCCACTGCCATCGAGTTGATTCCTACTCATGGTGACCCTATAGTGACCCAGCTGGACAGAGTAGAACTGCCCCATGTGGTTTCCAAGGCTGAAAATCTTTATGGAAGCAGACTGCCGCATTTTTCTCCCGCAGAGCGACTGGTGGGTTCAAACCACTGACCTTTCGGTTAACCGAAACCAAAACCAAACTCATTGCTGTCGAGTCAACTCTGACCCATAACAACCTATAGGACAAAGTAGAACTGCCCCATAGGATTTCCAAGGAGCACCTGGTGGATTCAAACTGCCAGTCTTTTGGTTAGCAGCTATAGCTCCTAACCACTAGGCAATCAGTGTTTCTTTTGGTTAATAGCCAAATACTTTAATGATATCACCACCAGGGCTCCTCATATACACAAAGAAAATGATAAAGCAATGATAAAGGAAACGTGCCAAAATGTTACCAATTGGAGAATATAGGTTAGATAATCAAGAGTTCCTGAAGCTATTTTTGCAACTTTTCTGTAGGTGTGCATATTTTCCAAAATAAAAAGTCAAGGAAGAAAAAAAAAGGAAGCTTTTTCTCAGCTACCAGACTTAAAGAATAGAAGAGTAGGCAGGACACAGGACAATTCTTTGTCATGTGGGACTGTTCTGTGCATCCCAGAACATCTAGCACCTTCTGAGCTGCCACCTACTAAATGCCTGTGTTGCCCCCTAATCACGGTGATGTCGAAAATTGCCCCTACAAATTTCCCAAACACCCCCTGTCCTGTTCCTGTTCAGTGCCGTCATCTCTGACTATTATAATAGTGACTCTGACTCATAGTGAGCCCATGATTAAGAGAACAAAACATTGCCCAGTCCTATGAGCCCATTGTTGCAACCTCTGTGTCAATCTATCTCATTGAGGGTCTTTCTCTTTTTCTCTGACCCTTTACTTTACCAAGTGTGATGTCCTTCTCCAGGGATTGGTCCCTCCTGGTAATGGCCCCTGGAGGTTGGTATAGCACTGTTCCCTTGAGAACCATCAAAACTTCAAAACTTTAGAATCAGAATCTGTTTTATTAACAAATCCAAGTAATGTTAAAGCACATTAAAATTTCAAATGCCCTGCTTAGGCGATGGATTTTAACCTGTGCTCTCTGGGCCAGTCCTTTGGGGCTGCCCTGGGGCAGGGTGGGGTGAGGAGTGGGTGGTCCTTCATTCCTGCTTCGACCAGATGGCTCAGCTCCTTGGGCTCCCCTTTAATAAGTTTTGGTTTAAAGAAAAGGTTTGGCAGCTGAAAATGTTTGAAAACCACTCTCCAGCTCTCATTCTATCTACGAAGAAATGGAGGACCATTTTGCTAATACGTACAGGACGCATTCATGACAAATTCAGAACTTTTCTACCTGGGCTCTGGGATTGTTTTCCTCAGTGACATAGTAAGTGTCAGACTAGGCCATCACTGCGTCCCTGAGCCCCAACAGGTCCACATCCTGATGTCTACTACCCAGATGGAAGCTGGTCAGTGGACCTCTGTGGTGTAACCAAACCTGGTCTGACAGGCTCTGACTCTGCTTTATTGCCCATACTCTTTCTGCACAGACTTCCGGGCCATCGCTGGGTGCTTGGTATGTTGGCCCATCAAATTTGCCATTGAGTCAATTCCAATTCATGGTGACCCCATGTGTTTCACAGTAGAACTATGTTCCATAGGGTCTTTATGGCTGTGACCATTTGGGAGCAGATTGCCAGGCCTTTCTTCCAAGGCACGTCGGGGTGAGTTCGAATCACCAACCTTTCATTTAGTAGCTGAGCACTTAATCTTTTGCGCCACCCAGGGACTCAGGGCTTTTGTTAGAGCTTCTCCCCACCATGTCCTCAACACCACCACAGAATAGGCCCTCCGTCCAGTCTAAAGTCCGCACGGGTCATGGGAAACCACTATCTTTCTAATCTAAACTGGAATTAGCTTGGGGATCTAAGACCGATTTGGTACATTTCTTACAGTAATAAGCGAGGGCTGTCATGGTGGATGTTGTTCCCGATTGTTCTACCTCCCAAGGACTGTCTGAGGCAGTCTGCCTGCACAGGCATTTACAAATGATCCCCTGCCTCTCAGGCAAGTCATCTTTATTAACTCATGATCTGAGGTCCTATTCATTTATTGCTTAGCTTTGTATAGTGACTTGTCTTAACAGGCCAGCAATTAATCATATCTCCGTGCTCCAAGAGCTTTGGATTAACTTCCTTTTATGTTTTTACACATATGCATGAGTTTGAAGCAGTGAAACAACCCTAAAGGATATCTGAAACCCCAAATTGGTCTTTTACTTGTTCAAAAAGGGCAGCGCGACCAATGTAAAAGGAAATATTTTCATCCAATTTGAAAAGATTTGGGCCCAAGCTTTATTTATTTAGATGCAGTTGCTCCTCAGAAGTGTGCCCCTAAGTTAGGCCCATTAACTAACCACTCAGACTAAATCAGTAAATGGGCTGATCCAGTTTTCCAGTTCCAGCCGACTGATAAACACAAATGAAACAAAAGCATTAAGGTTAAAGAGCAAATTGTGAACTAAATTTTCTTTTGCTTTTAAATTCTGTACTATTGTTTACTCACTTGGGGAAGGGAAACCATTGAAAAGCCCGATTGTATTTCCATCTTAAATGATTTTTTAATGCTATGAGTCTCAATCAACTCGCTGGCAATGGGTTTTTTAGTTTTATACTCTTGGAACTGGCTATATCTACATCAACAATCAATTTGAAGACCATTCAAATTAGATAAATTAAAAGCGTTTTGGATTGACTAGCTACTAGCTCTTGTAATTGGTTCCAAGAATCTCCCTGCTGGGCTGGACAATATCCACTCACTCTCCCCGTGAGCTTCTGTCTCAGAGCCTCACTGTGAGACCCAAAGCCTAAGACCGCCAATGTTTGGGATTCATTTTTCACGGAAATCCTGGCTGGCTAGCTTTCATTCAGGTCTTGAATTAACGATTTAAGCTGAATATTACTACATTTTGTCATGGAAAGTTACATATACTTGTGGTGAGTGGAAATAACCTGAGAAGAGTATTTGGAAATTTTATCAGGCCACAGAGCAAACTCATAGCCATTAGTAGGACTCTTCTCAGTGCTTTGGTGACTTCTTCGTAGGAAGTCATGCCCTTAAAACAGGCTTCTACTCTTACATGTCGGGAAAAGGCAATTTATGGGTGAGCTGGAAAAACTTCTCTGAATTTCTTACCTGGAGAAACTAGGTAACAGGATTCTTCCCAGTGCTTTGGTGACTTGTTGGTAGGAAGTCACACCCTTAAAACAGGCTTCTCTTACATGTTGAGAGGAGACAATTTATGGGTGAGCTGGAAAGACTTCTCTGAATTTCTTACGTGGAGAAACTGACTTAGTACCATGAAAATAAGGCCCTGGTAGAAAAATGTAATTTGAATAAAAGTATATATATATATACATATAAATACATACACACACACACTTACATATACAAATACATATATATTCAATCACTAAGAGTATTAGGATAATTAATGTTAGCAACCACAACGCACATTCTGATTGTATTTCTTCTAGGAATGTTCCTTAGAAATGAGGAGGTGAGACTTTGGCTTGCTTACTTTGGAAATGTCATCAGGAGAGACCAATCGATAGAGAAAAGACATCCTGTTTGGTAAAGTAGAGGGCCAATGAAAACAAGGGAAACCTTCAATGAGATGGATTGATACAATAGCTCACCATGAACTCAAACATATCAATGATCATGAAGATGGAGCAGGACCAGGCAACATTTTGTTCTGTTATGCATAAGGTCACTATGAGTCAGAGGCTATTCAACAGGAACTAACAACAATGACAACCACAGCAGACAATCCCCAAAACTTCATGCCTTTAATCTTACCTAAAAAAATTTGCTGTGCCTTTACACAAAACTTAATATGTCAGTGGGAGCTATCTGCCAACTGGTGACTCAGGGATCCAGGATCCCTCCATTTTGTGATGCTCCACCACAACATGGGGCTTTCAAAGTCACTATGGCAGGGAAAGAGAGAAAGAGAGGATGCATGCCAACCTATAACTACCTCAGCCCAGATGTGACACACATGCTCATAGCCCATCGGTTCCACCTAACCATAATGGGTGCTGGGAAATATAGGGGAGCACACAGAACATTTGATAAGCTCAAAGGCATTTTTTTGAACTTTCACTATGCACTAGCTACAATGCTAAGAACTTTACATATAGTGTCTGGCTCCATCTCCTTTTTACACATGAAGAAACTGAGGCTTACAGAGGTTAAGTTGCCCAAGGTCATGTAGACATAAGTGGTAGAACTCACATAGGGATTTAGATATATCTATTTCTAAAGTCCATTGTCACTAGCAATAGACTGTACTGGTGTGGAAATTTTACTAAAAACTTCAAAGCCTTTGTCTTTATTTCTATTTGTCTTCTGATTCACTCCAAAATCTCAGGGGAGAAGAGAGAGGTCAAAATTCTGAAATATTTGAAATGATTTTCTACACTGTGACTTGAAGATATGGAAACATTCTCTCACTGACGTTGTACGAGTATCAAGTACAGCATTTTATTTTTAATGTTCAAAGATTTCTCCAAGGCAGTATTTCCTCACAGTGTGCTTCACTTAATTTCAAAAGGGAGATATTAAGACATTTCATATACTTTTGAAAGATTGTCCCCAAAGTGTCAAAGAAAAGTAAGATAGTGGCACAGCTTACCTGGTCGAATTTTTACATACACCCCAGAAAAGATGTTGCCCTCAAGATAACCTGCGACTCATAAACTTAGAAGAACTGTGTAATGTCCAATGGTCAAAAAAGATCTGAAAAAATGCCAGAGCAGGGAAAGGTCATCGGCCCCAAACAAATCAGATCCACTCAAACATTGATCAGAGCCATGCCTTCGACTCATGGCTGAAGTTAATTCTCTTTGCCCATTTGCACTGTGATGGATTATCACTTTTAAATCATTGGTCATCTTTAAAATATGCTCTTGGGTTTCGGCCCAAGACCCACTCAGCTATTTGGTTTGACACTCAATAACTTCAGTAACACAGTGATTTTATTTAAAAAAAAAAAAAAAAAAATTATTAAGAGACACATTCATGTGACTCAAAACAGAATACTTCTGACCTGGGAAACTTGCCCTTGATTTGACCTTGTCTCCAAGAACCTTACTGGAGACAATAGGGAAACCTCAAATATTCAGACTAATTGCGTGGTGGTGGAGGATAGAAACCAGATGAAGTTAGTGGAAAGTCTGAGTTAAAAAAAATAGTACAAGAAACCCCACCTTATTTTTCTCCAGCTGTATTCAAAATCGAAGCTTTGCTAATAAAAGCCCAAAGGATAGATGTTCCCAAATATCAGTTCTTGCAATGGTAGGTGCTGTTCAGTGATTGGCGTCCTATTTTCACTGGTCTGAAGCAAAATGAGAAAAACAGGAACAATGTAGTACTTTGTTCATGAGGCTAAAGTTATTCAGATTTTAAATTCTGAGAGTTTAATTCTTCTTTTTGGTTTTTAAGTTATTCTTTCTTTAGTAAAATAACAGTGAAAATAGTTTTAAAAAAATTATTTAGCAAGATAAAAAGTTGACAACCCTTTTTAGACTCCCAAATATTTCTGAAAATTTCACTCATCTATAAAATGCAGCAATGTTGGGCTCAATGTCTTTTTTCTTTCTTGTACTTTAGATGAAGGTTTACAGAACAAACTAGTTTCTCATCAAACAGCAGTATACACATTGTTCTATGACATTGATTACCAACCCCACAACATGTCAGCACTCTCCCCTCTCAACCCTGGGCTCCCCATTACTAGCTTTCCTGTTCCTTCCTGCCTTCCAGTCCCTGCCCCAAGACTGGTGTGCCTCTTCAATCTTGTTTTGTTCAATCTTTGGCTGAAGGGTGTACCTCAGGGGTGACCTCATGGTTGAGCTTAAAGGGTGTCTGGGGGCCACACTCTC
This sequence comes from Elephas maximus indicus, assembly GCF_024166365.1. Taxonomy (NCBI): domain Eukaryota; kingdom Metazoa; phylum Chordata; class Mammalia; order Proboscidea; family Elephantidae; genus Elephas; species Elephas maximus. Next base: position 107,883,445 of record NC_064823.1, on the reverse strand, counting down.
AGGGTTCCTCCAGTCTCTGTCAGGCCATGAAGTCTGGTCTTTCTTTATGAGTTATAATTTTGTTCTACATTTTTCTCCAGCTCTGTCCAGGATCCTCTATTGTTGTCCCTGTCAGAGTAGTCAGTGGTGGTAGCCAGGCACTACCTTGTTGTTCTGGACTCAGTCTGGTGGAGGCTGCGGTAGATGTGGCCCATTAGTACTTTGGGCTAATCTTTCCCTTGTACCTTTAGTTTTCTTCATTCTTCCTTCCTCCTGAAGGGGTGAGACTGGTAGAGTATCCTGGATGGCCGCTCATAGGCTTTTAAGATCCCAGACGCTACTTACCAAAGTAGAATGTAGAACATTTTCTTTATAAACTGTTATGCCAATTGAACTAGATATTCCCCTAAATCATGGTCCCCACCTAGGCTCAATGTCTTTAAACAAATAAACAAACAAAAAAACCCCATTGCCATCAAGTCAATTCCAACTCATAGAGACCGTATAGGACAGAGTAGAACTGTCGCATAGAGTTTCCAAAGAGCGCCTGGTGGATTCGAACTGCTGACCCTTTGGTTAGCAGCCATAGCACTTAACCACTACACCATCAGGCTTTCCTCAATGTTTTTAGGGACCTATATTTCTTAATGAAAGAGTAACAGGTTGGTAATTATTTGGATATCAAGCTCATTTAATGTGAGGGCAGTAGACAGCAGTGTTTAATTAGGCAGGCCTCAGTTCCAATCTTATTTGTTCCCCTTACAGTGGGTGAGACTATGGGCAAGCCATGTGATTGCTCTAACCCACTGCTGTCGAGTCGATTCTGACTCATAACGACCCTGTAGGACAGAGTAGAACTGCACCATAGAGTTTCCAAGGAGCGCCTGGCGGATTCGAACTGCCGACCTCTTGGTTAGCAGCCGTAGCACTTAACCACTACACCACCAGGGTTTCTGTGATATCTCTAAACCTCTGTTTTCTCATCTGTACAATGGGGATAACAGCACAACATCTATTTCTTAGAGTTAATGTGAGAATGAAATAAGAAATTGAATAGGAAGCAATTAGCACGTTTTAAGTGCTCAGTGGAAACTCTGGTGGCGTAGTGGTTAGGTGCTACGGCTGCTAACCAAGAGGTTGGCAGTTCAGATCTGCCAGGTGCTCCTTGGAAACTCTATGGGGCAGTTCTACTCTGTCCTATAGGGTCACTATGAGTCGGAATCCACTCAACGGCAGTGGGTTTGGTTTGGTTTTTTGGTAAGTGCTCAGTGAAGGAGTCCTGGTGGTGTAACAGTTAAATGCTCGATTGCTAACCATTCAAACCCACTCAGCGACTTTGTGGGAGAAAGACCTGGCCATCTGCTCCTATAAAGATTACAGCCTAGGAAACCCTATGGGGCAGTTCTACTCTTTCACATGGGGTGGCTGTGAGTTGAAAATTGACCCAATGGCACCCGTTCACAACAACAACAAAGTGTTCAATGAATGTTAGCTAGTATCCTTGAAAAGTGTACTCTTAGGAGTTATTTGAGTTGCACTTTTCTTTATATTATCAATTGGCCACGCAAACCTTGCCTGCTGAGATGTTTCCAAAGTTAATTAATCTGGCCCCTATTGAATGAGACCAGCTGCTAGATTACAGTATACGAAGTATTAAGATTTTTGCCTGATTCTCCCCTCTGTAGGAGCAGAATGAAAAAAGTTCTCTCTATTCTCCCCACCCGACTCCCTGGGACCGTACACCTTTGCCGCCATACTTCCTTACAGATGCCCTTCTAGCAAGCGGAGGCACCCTCAGGTTCTGCAGATGCACTCAGGAAAACTGAAAATAGATGGTGCCTGCAGCCCTCTGGGGCTTACCATAGCTTCATGCAGCTGCTCAAGGGAGCCTAGAGACAATGCTTGCCTGACCTTATCATTTTACCCATGAGGCAACTAAAGTCAAAATTGTTGAAGTGATGAGTAGCACTGAAGTCAGAGAGGGAAGGAGCCAAGGCTGAGTGCAAGTTCAAAGTCATTATATTTCCTCACCTTTGAATAACAGCACAAGGTCACTGGGTGGCACAAATAGTTTGTGCTTGGCTAATAACCAAAAGGTTGGCAGTTCAAACCCACCCAACAGCACAGCAGGAAAAAGGCCACAAAGATTACAGCTAAGAGAACTCTACAGAGCTCAGCTGTACTCTGTAACACAAGAGGCTGCTGTGAGTCAGAATCAGCTCAACGGTAACAGATTTTTGGTTTGTGTGTGTGTATTTTAAATAACAGCATGCTGTATGACCATAATAACTTCCTTCACGGAACTAAAGCAGTTCACACACATATGTACTTGTCCATCACCAAACATCAAGGGAGAGTTAAACTCAGAGATCCAGTTGAATTTTATCCAGCTTTCAGCATCGTCTGCCATGTTGAGCCCCTCCCTGTCGCTCCTTCAGCATCTCATTCTTCCCTTTCCCAAACACATACAGTCCTCAGACCACACCATCCTGACCCCTGTTCAGAGCACCTTGTACTTCTCTTTCAAAGATCTTATCACGGTTTGGTTTTACTTTTCCCCTTCTAGACTCTAAATTCTCAGAGGGACTTAGTCTGTTTTTCCGCAATGCTGTATCACAGCACTTTGGCATGATCCCTGGAACATCATAGATGCTCAATAAATGTCTGTTGGATTGATGAATGAGTGGATGGATGGATGCACGGACGGACGGATGGATGGATGGTTGGTTGGTTGGATGGATGGATGGGTGGGTGGGTGGATGGATCGATGGATGGATGGATGAATGGATAGATAGATTGATGGATGGATAAGGTACCCCATGTAAACCTACTATCATCATCCCATGGAATTCTAGGATTAGGGTCTTTCACTCCTTTCTTGTCCCATCAAAATGGATTGGTCCCATTTTCCATGTTCTCATTTCTCTGCTTTATGAGTCTTTTTAACTTATTAAGTGTGTCTGAATAAATACTCTTCAATGTACTGTATGTGTATTTTAACAGGAACCTTTTAAATAAACTGCCCGAGGAGTAATTCCAATGGTGAAACTTCAGGTCTTATGGACCTGTGTAAAAGTAATAGTTTGAGTGAGAACATGCTTTTAAACAAAACCCACTGCCAACAAGTCGATTCCTACTCATAGTAACCCCATAGGGTTTCCAAGGCTGTAAATCTCTGTGGAAACAGACTGCCACATCTTTCTCCCTCGGAGCCGATGGTGGTTTCAAACCACAGAACATTGGGTTAGCAGTCTGTCACTTTTAACCACTGTGCCATCCCTCAATTCATCCATTTATAAACCACTCAAGTAAGTTAGGAAGACAGTATACTAAATGGTTCAGTGTTTGGCTTCTGGAATCTGACTGCATGGGTTTGGATTCAAACTCCACTGCTTACTAGCTATATGACACTGGACATGTTTTTTAACTTCTCTGTGCCTCAGTTTCCTTCTCTGTAAAACTGAGATAGTACTATCCACACCCCATGGAGTTATTGTGAAAATTAAATAAGACAATTCATTTATAACACTTATCTATTATTGTTGTTGTGTGACATCAAGTTGATTTAGATTCTTAGCCACCTTATAGGACAGAGTAGAAGAGCCCTATACGGTTTCTTAGGCTGAAATCTTTATGGGAACAAACTACCACGTGTTTTCCCCAGAAGAGTGGCTGGTGGGTTTGAACTGCCAACGTTTTGGTTAGCAGCTGAGCACTTAACCATTGCACCACCAGGGCTCCTCAGAGCAATGCCTCAATAAATATCAGCTACAAGTTCGGTTTGGTGATTATTTTATACTCGTGTCTTGTTTTTCCACCCAAAACCACATTACTGGGTTGATCACTTGCTTTCTTTATCAGATTTTAGCATCTTCTCAAAATCTAAGCCAAGCTTCGACTTGCCTGCCTCTGAGAACATTCACGAGATTTTGTCTTTATGTGGAGGTCTGTTTCCCAAAGTGGCATTCCAGGGTGACAATGGTGGACAAGATGATGGCTTCCTTAGCACAACTACTTTGAGGAAGGCAACTGCCATCTGAAAGTGTAAATTCTGAAATGCATCCCCCCCACCCCGCCAAAAAAAAGTCAGCTGTACAAAGGAGGAGGGCTTTCTGAGCTGAAAGCATACCCATGGAGCCCATATGTGTAGCAGATGGGGGGTATGTAGACCCCTGTTCGTTTGAGTTTTCCTAACCCTCTCCACACAGAGGCCTGGGTGGTGCTCACACCTTATTCCTAAGGCCCGTTTGTCTGCGGGCACCAGGATAACTGACAATCTGTATCTTTGACCTCTCCCCTGTTGATAAGCCTTGGGCCTTTTTTCCAATTTTCCTGTTTTAAAATGCGTGTTTACCTTTGTGACAAATGCATGTCTCATTAATTTAGGCCCAAAGTGAATGAGCAGCTGCTGTTTCTCACTTTGCTTTACAAGATCTCAAAACCCCCCATTAAACTCATTGGACGTGAGTGCCCAAGGTGCCACAGCTTCCTCACCCCCCACCCCCATTCTCTACCTAGGCCTCGTTTATGTGGAAAATGAAAGAAAATGAAGAGCAGCAAAAAAAAAAAAGGTGAAATCCAAGGAACTAGACACTGCTGCTTTGATCGGGAGACAGAAGAAACACAGTGGCACTTTCTGCCCTTTAACTGAAGCCTGGGTGCTGTGGAAAACCTAGAGAGAGAACCTGCAATTAACTGGTGGGTCTGGGGGAAAAAAAGAATGTGGCTAAATCTTGAATTTCCAGGGACAATTAATATCAAATCTTTTCAAGAAAGGTCCGCTCCTTGGAGAGGAGCTCGTGTTAAATCAGAGCTATGGATGAGATGTGTGGAAGGTGCGTCACTTCCAAGCTGTTTAGAAATTTGTGCCCAATTTAACTTCCACTGGAGTAGCCTCGGTGAAGAGGCTGCATTATAAAAGGCTCTGGGCTAACCACACTGAGGAAAGTTCTGGAAAACATTATGGAGTTAGCCTGTTGCAAAATTGAGAAGAGGGTAAAGTTGGTCTTTCTCTCACCTCTGATTTCTTTAAATTTTCCCTATTTTCAACTAACTTTCACATTGTCTTCAAAATTTCTTCTATCAATGAGCAAAGCAAGTTTTACCAGCTGTTTGAAGATAGAACTGTACTTTGGTCCTTGCACCTGGAAGGCACTTGGTAAATAATTTGTTGAATAACAACCTATTTCCCTTGATAGTAGTGGTTATTTGTAAAATCCCTTTACTCTTTCCAAAGCTCTTTCATTTCCATTACCTCGTTTTTATCCTCAAAATACCTGTTTTGGGTTTGCCACTACCAGGAACTAGGAATGAGAGACATTTGTATTGCCATTTATCAGGTGAGGAAAATGAGGTGTGCTTGTTCGAAGCCGCTCAGACAGTATTTGAAGAAGCAAGCTCTGCATCAGGGCTCCTGGCTGGTATCTAAACGCTCTTGTCACAAAGCCAGCATGCCTCACTCTCAGGGTAATAAACAACAAACAAACAAACACCAAACCAGTTGCCATGGAGTTGTTTCCCACTCATGATGACCCCATGTGTGCCAGAGTAGAACTGGGATCCACAGGGTTTTCAGTGGCTATGATCTTTCAGAAGTAGATCACCAGACATTTCTTCTGAGGTTCCTCTAGGTGGATTTGAACCGCCAACCTTTTGGTTAGTAGTGAAGACCTTGACCATTTGTGCCACCCAGGGACTCCATCTCAGGATAATAGCTAACGTTTATTGAACATTTACTATGTGCCAGGCACCATGCTAAGTGCCTTAGGTATGTTACCTCCTTTAATTCCACAATGGCCCTCTAATGTAGATATTATTACTATCCGTATTTTACAGAGGAGCAAAATAAGGTACAGAGAGACAGAAGGGTAAAGTAACTTGCCCAAGCACAAAGCTAGTAAATGGCACAGCCAGGATTTTAGTCCCAGGTTGTCTGGCTTATATCCGTGTACTTAATAATTACAAAATTACTGTCTGAAGATGAGAGTTATGCAATATTACCCTGCCAAAGGAATTTTTTTTTTTAAAGGAGAATTGAAGAAAGATGGAATGTTTAATCAAAAAGGATGGATCCCTAAGGGTGAACTCTCAGGCATTGTGGGACCAAAGGAGGTATATCAGGGCAAATAGGACGCTATGGAAACTTCTCTGACCCAGAGCCCCCAGTCTTTGAAATCTATTGGATTGGAACAGATTTTATAGAATATGCCCAAATGCATTCCGTTTTATATGGAAAATTCTAGAATGTTACCCTAGTTTTATTGCTCCTGGTTAATCTTTGTTGCCCAGGGTAACCATCTACAAAAGAGCTATAAGGAGACTTTTTGTATTCCAGATTCCACTGAATTTCACTAGTTGTCTCCAATCCATGTCTCTGCTCATTTGATTTTGTTTTGATTAGAACAGACTGGACAATATTAATTTTTTAATTCTTGTTTTCCTTACTAATAACACTACATTCTCATGGTCGTAGGCACATAAAAATAGACAATATTCTTTCTATGAGTATTTAAAGAATAAAAGTAAATTTCAGGTGAATGTAATTAATATCACTGAATCAAACACTCCAAATGGTTAAAATCATAAATATTTTGTTATACATATTTTACCACAATAAAAAAAAGTAAATTTGGAGCGAATATGTCCTTAATACTTTAACAAATAGGAAAAAGGGAATATTTCCTGTGTGGGTTAGGACTTTTAAGGATATAAATGAAAGAAATTCGAATAAAAGTCCCTTAAGCAAGGAAGGGGATTTACTGGTTAATGTAACTAGGAAATTCAGGGGTAGAGCCAGCCCAAGAAACTCCTAAGAGTCAAATAGTGCTGCTTGCTTCCTCCCTCCCTCCCTCACTTCCTCTCTGTCTTCACTGCTTTTTTCTGTTTTCTTTGGTGCCCGGGCCTGTTTCTCCCACTTGGATGAGCCTTCTCCATGTGGCAGGGACAGGGTAAAGAGGAACATGACCTCAAGCAGCTTCAAGCTTAATCATTCCTGATGAAAAGTTCTAGAGGAAACAGAGAGGTCTTCCTCTCTGAGCATATAAATATACAATCCCAAGGATAGATCTCAATTGGTTCCCGTTGGCTAATGCCTAACGCTGGACCAATCACTGTGGTCACTAGTGGATTGACCAGGCTAAGACACATGCTCATGCCCGTGGCAGAGGGCACTGTGATTAGCAGCTTTTCTAGAACTCCCGGGAGTGGGATTTAGATGCTGTTCCCCAAGGGGAATTGGAAGCCGTTAGTGGAAAGAAAAAAATGGATGCTGGACCATGTTTTTATACGGCACAGTTTTTGACATAAAAAAGTGATAATGTTACGTTTAGGGTTTTTTTCCCCCCCATACAATGTGGAAGGACCTGCAATGATTTATCTAATCTTCTCCAATTCCCTCTTATTCTGAGACCACCACATGTTCGTGAATTGGCTAGTGTCATATGGGCACTCTGGGACCCCAGCACGGCATCAACCTTGTGTCAGAGTCAAATCTAATCTGGCCTTAATTATTTGAGCTGAATGGGTGATTTCTTAGAAAAAGGCAAAATAATTGTATTGTGTTGCCAGGACTTACTCTCGCAATCACACAGACACACACACACAGACACGCACACCCAAACTTATCAAGTGTCTATAACATACTAGAAAGACATACAATGTTGTTTGTACTGGAACACAGACTCAGGCTTTTGATTTTGGGCAAGAAATCTTTGTTCTTTTTACTTCAGCTTTCCCTCTTTAATGGGAATAACAACATTTCCTAGCTCATAGGGTTATTGTGAGGATAAAATGTGTTAACATATGCAAAGCAATTGGCATAGAGTCTGGCACATAGGAAATGTTAGGTATTTGCTGTTGTTTGTATTAGTGATGGTGTTGTGTTTGTCTTGACACTTGCATTAGTATTGGTGCTGGCATAGGTATTAGCACTAGTATTAGTATTAAATGACCTTCGGTTGCACATCCCTGTGCCTCACGTTCTTCCTCTGTAAAATGGGAATGATTCAACCATTTCAAAGTGTGAGATTTAGGTAAAAGTAACACATATAGAGCACCAAGCATACTGCAAACAAACAAGTCTGACCATCATCATCAGATGGAAAGTATATTTGCTTTATAAGTCCTGGCCCCATTCATGAGCCCTAACCCTTGAGAGAGAGAACCAAGACCTCCGGGGGTTGGCCAGAGCCCTGCTGGTGAGTCCCTTCCCAGCTTTAATACCTCCAGTGTTGCTCTTGAATATTCAACCACTCCAAGTCCCCCATTAGCCTTCCGCCATCTCTAAACAGTATTAACATTCGATCTAAGTAAATTAGCAAGATTCTCTCTTTCGATAGTAAAAGAGAAAAGACAATATCTCACCGTTTAAATGATAGTTGACTCTTCCCTTTCCTTGCTTCATGCTCCTTGCTCCAATTCATAAAGCCCTGTTTGAAATTTTAGCCTTAAAATTGTCCAGTAAATATTGCCTAAGTCATAGGCCAGAAGAAATGGTGACAAGGTAACCATATGATAGCAATTAAGATGGTGCCCCAGCTAATGCTAAAAATGTTAAAGGTTGTCTAGGAGTGGATTTCAGCTGTCTCCCATATACAGCTTCGTCTTCAATAATTTCTGGTAGAATTGTATCACTTTCCTTGCTTTCTGATGGCAAGCTGCCCTGAAATTCCTTTTCTCAGAAGCAGAATCTGGCTTTGTCTTAGATTCAGAAAGAAGAAAACTTTGTCTGAGTCAACATTATTTCCTTATGAAGTTTCTCTTTTTGTTTTTTAAACTTAAATACATATTTATTAGCAATAGCGCAAGGCAGTACAGGAGACTCTTGGCGCCAGAAATGGAGAATGTTGGACGTAGGTTTGTGTTTTGTTTTAACAGTTTTTTTTTTTTTTTTTAATTAAGCTTGTTGCTGTCCAGACAACATGGCAACTCCATGTGTTACGGAGTAGAGCTACTCCGTAGGGTTTTCTTGGAAGCCGATCACCAGCCTCCTTTTCAGCAGCGCCACTAGGTGGGTTCAGCCTGCTAACCCTTACGTTAGTAGTCTAACGCAAACCATTTGCACTAACCAGAGGCCACTTCTAACAGTTTTCTTGAGGTATAATTTGCATACAACAAGCTGTACGTATTTAAAGTGTTCATTTTGACGATTTTTGACATACGTATACGTCCATGAAGCCATCACCACAATCAAGAGAAAAAACATTATCTGTCATCCCGAAAAGTTTCTTATGGAGTTTTGATGTCTCTTTACTCCTAAAATGTTCCCGATTTTTTTTCCCCCAAGGTAAAGAAAGCATTATTTCTTTACAGCTAGAAGCAAAAATTTGAATACATATGGACAATATCCTAGAGAGATGCTGGGTGTGGAGACAACTCCACTACAAAGCTGATTTTCAGAGCTGGGAGAGGAACTGATAACCCCAATATGGAGAATATCTGTTTGGCTAGCTTCAGGTCAGCTAACTATGAAAGACTTTTTTGATGGGCAAGTGTCCTTCAAGGATTTCTAAGCACACCCAAAATAGGCTTGTCGAACCTGATGGGCTTATTACTACTCTGTGAGTCTCATTATAACCAGATGGGGAAACAAAGCGCACCGGCTCTCTGACCTTTTGGAGCCACCGAGACAGTCACTAGTGAAGTGAACGGCCATGAAGACAGGGTTCCCTGATTTCTGAAGCAGAGTCCAACCCACAAGACCTACAGTTAGAGATAAAGCTCAAGATGTGTACTCAGAAAGTTAAAAAAAAAAAAAGGTAAAACCAAAGGAAGCATTCATCCTCTTCTGAGCCACTGCAGCTTCTGAGCTGGATCCCCTTTTGAAGGACTGAATAATTATGAAACGTTTTGGCTCAGCAGGAGGAAGGAGTGTTCACCAGATTGTCCTCCAACGTGCAATGCAGGAAATTATCCATCAGGTAGGAGAGGATAACACCGCAATTCCATCCAGATGAGACATGAGCAGAAAAATGAAGAGTCTAGGTTGAAAAATGAAATGAGATGAGATTGGGGTGGGGGACTGCGGAGGACAGGAGCATTTGAAAATATGTGAGTTCCATATATACTCCTAGAAGTCCCTGGGTGGCACAAACGGTTAAGTGATCAACTCCCAGCCAAAAGGTTGACAGTTCGAAAACACCCTGAGGCACCTGGAATACAGGCCTAGCAATTTGCTTCTGAGAGGTCACAGCTTTGAAAAACTATGGGGCAGTTCTATCTGCATCCATGGGGTCACTATGAGTTGCAATCAACTCAACAGCAATTAATGATAACAACATACAATCCTGGACATTAGAAATATACTTTTTTCTTTCATTCCACCCCAGAGCTCTGATTCACATCTCTTAAATTCCTTGGAAGTCCAGGAGTGGCCTAAGGGAGAGAAAAAAAAAAGGGAGAAGGGAGCATCAATTGATCAGGCGTCAGGGGTGTAATATGTAATTGTTGAAATGGATTCCATACGACTGAATCTAAATAAACATACAGCTTTATCAGTTGGAGATGAAAGCCTCCTGATGAGCTCTGAGCCTCTTTCCCTGAAAAGCATAGAGATGCCCAAAGGGAACCTTATCAAGTGGTTTTAGAATTCAGGAGATATGGAGTAGGACTTAAAACATATACAAGATAGGATCTGGAGACAAATTGGCCCGACTGAATTCCTTTGGTCTTTCCTTCCACGTTTCTTCTTCTTTCGAAAAAACTGATAAATATCTGTGTGCAGAGACAGTGGAGGATTCAAGAAATATTATATTTCTAAAATAAAAGGAAAACCTATCCTAGAGTATGTGTAGACATGCTCACATGCGAAAAGACCCTTTTCCTTTGTAACAATGGCAGAGTGATTAAGCCTTCGCTAAACCTCAGAATCTCTTGTCTTGCTTATCACTGCTTCAGGGATTCTCTTGAACCCAGAGGGAGCCAGACACAGATACCCAGCATGAAACTAGAAGCCCCTGTGAGCAGTATTTCAGTTCTGTCTTCCCAAAGGAATTGTAGGGACACTCAAAAATGCGACAGAAATGTTCTCCAACCCGTCCCCTCCCCAGCAGAAGGAGGGAAGAATGCCTAGGGAAATGTCCCTGTTACACTAGGCAGTTTAACATTCTGTTGATTCCAACTCACAGCGACCCCATGTGTGTCAGAGTAGAACTATGCTGCATAAGGTCTTCAATGGCTGATTTTTTGGAAGTAGATAGCCAGGCCCTTCTTCCAAGGTGCCTCTGGGTGGACTAGAGCTTCCAACCTTTCAGTTAGCTGCAGAGTGCATTAACCGTTTGCCTCACCCAGGGACTTTAGTTTCTTAGTGTTGCCATAACAAAAATACCACAAATTGGTGGCTTAAAAAAAAAAAAATAGAAATTTATTTTCTCACAGTACTGGAGGCTAAAAATCCAAATCAGAGTCTTGGCCATGTCGATGCTTTCTGCGGGCCTCGCTCCTAGTTTCTGGACTCTGCCGGCAATCCCTGGCATTCCTTTGCTCATAGATGGGCCCTCACATGGCACTTTTCTTCCCCGTGTGTGTCTCTGCGTCTATTCCACTTTGTTTATAACTCGGAAGTGGTTAGGTTCAGAAGCCACCCTACCCTAGTATGGGCTCATTAGCATAACAAAAGAAACCCATATTTCCAAAGAGGCAAATGTCCATAGGTACAGGGGCTAGGACTTCAATACATATTTTGGGGGACAAAATTCAATCCACACACATCCCATACTCTTTTCATTCTTTTTTAATGTTACACAACATTTTTATGCAAATTGGCATAGTAAAAAAGCACTTATGGAAATATTAGCACAGCAGCGCTTACGAAAATGCCTGGGGAGGGGAGGGCGAAGGGCGCAGTTGGCAAACAAATTATTTGCATAGAAATACAGTAATTTAAGATAAATTAGAAAATACAAATGGACAAACATGAAGAAAAACACTGTTACCATTTTCTTGAATATCCTTCAAAACCTTTATATGTAAAACCGATTGGAAGATTATACTATCTTCCGTTTTATAGTATACTTTGTTTTTTCACTTAACAATATATACAATGTTATTATATTTATATTATAACATAATTAACCCACCTGTATTGAATAGCCTGGTTATTTCCAGTATTTTATTATTATAAACAACCTGTAACTAAATCTTGGTGCAAATCCTTGCCTTATTTTCTTAGGATAAACCCCTAGTAGTGTTGAATCATGGGGTATCCATGTTTTGTGGCTTATTAGGATGATTGTTGTCAACTCGCAACCTTCCTGACACCTACCTCCCACTCCAAGTTTTGTCAGTCACTCCTGTGGCTAACACTGGCCTTTATTTTGAATTCAACATTTTATTCTGCCAATCTGATAGTTTAGAAATGGTGTCTTCTTGCTGTTCTAATTTGCATTTCTTTAATTACCAGTGATATTGAATGGTTTTTCATATGTTTGTTGTTCATTTGTTTTTCCTCCATTAATTTCCTCTTTATGCCCTTAGCTCATTTTTCTATTATGGTGTTCATTTTTTTTCTTCATAAGAACTCTTTATATATAAAGGATGTTCCTTATCAGCTTTCCATAAAAGTTACATATTTCTTCAGTTTTCCCTTTAAATTTTTAATAGCTTTTCTTATCTGGCACAGTGGTTAAGAGCTATGAGGCAGTTCTACTCTATAGTAGTACTATAGGGTCACTATGAGTTTGGTTGAGTTTGGGTTACTATGTAGTTTATTTTCAAATCTAAAAAAATGTCTTTTTTTATTGTGGAAAAGTACACGTAAAGTTAAAATTTTCCATTTTAAAGTGTCCAGTTGAGTGGCACTAACTTTATTCACCATATTGTACGAGCATCACCACTATCTAGCTCTAAACCTTTCATCCCCCAAGAGGAAACCCCATACCCGTATTCCTCAGATTTTTTTTTTTAATGAGGCGTGAAATTCATATAATTTTTAAATGGTTTCTGCTTTTGGGATCATGTTCACGAATTCTTTGTCTGCTATCTAGGGGACAACAATGCTTTCTCACACCCATGTGGCTACCCTTTATACATTTTTGAACTAAAAGAAGAGAAGCAGTGAATAGAAGCAGTGACGCTACAACTACAGTGGAAGAAAAGTATTTTTTTTAATTTTTGCTTACTAAAAGGTTACTTGGAGCCCTGGTGGCACAGGGGTTAAGAGCTCGGCTGCTAACCAAAAGGTCAGCAGTTTGAATCCACCAGCTACTGTCTGGAAACTACAGGGGGCAGTTCTACTCTGTCCTATAGGATTGTTTTGCTAATTTGTCACAGAGAATGAAAAGTTGAATGAAGCCCTCAAACACACCATGCATTTAAAGGCTCAGGTTCATTTGGAGCCCTGTTTCTTTAGTGGGCTTATATGAGCAGGTACTTCACCTACTTCAAGCTCCTTTCCCACTTCTGAGAACTTTACCTGCTAAGTGCTCAGTTTCTTAATCTAGTTTGAGTGACTGCCTCTAAAGCAGAGTCTAGGCAAGAACCTCTGTTAAAGGAGTATTTCCCAGAGAATTGCTCAAGATGCAAAATTAATCTATGTACTGGGGGTAAGCACTTGGCTGCTAACTGAAAAGTCTGTGATTCGAACTCACCAGCCACACAGAGGAAGAAAGATGTGGCAGTCTGCTTCCTTAAAGATTACAGCCTTGGAAACCCTGTTGGGGAGTTCTACTTTGTCCTATGGGGTTGCTAGGAGTTGGAATCGACTCAACAGCAATGCGTATGGGTACTGGGGTGAGGAGTGAGAGGAGAAGAAGAGGGGTACTACTTCTACTCAGGATCACCTTCTCCCCCTGACTAAAATCCCAGGAAAACATGGCTTCTCTGAATTCTGTCCTGGACATATGCTTTGTACGTGAGAAGTTCGTTTTACGTAAAGAGGATTATTTCCTATAATAGGATAATAACCCATTGACATCAAGTTGATTCCGACTCATAGTGACCCTATAGGATAGAATAGAACTGCCCAGTAGGATTTCCAAGGCTGTAATCTTTACAGGAGCAGACTGCCACATCTTTCTTCTGCAGAGTGGCTGGTGGGTTTGAACTGCCAAATTTTTGGTTAGCATCTGAGCACTTAACCCACTACTCCACCAGGGCTCCTTGCAACAGGATAATATAGCCACAAGGAAAAGCTCACCAATATTATCTACAAATCCACTCTGTTTTTTGATATAAGTCTCAGAGCATGTAGTAGATCGCAGTTGTTTGTGCCTGCAGAGCACTCATTCTCCCTTCTTGGGTTGATGGAACTCTCAATTTTCCCTCAGGAAATCTTACTGTCTCATTCTCCAAATATATTATTTGGTGATAGAAGTGCTAGACCCATTTCTTGATACCAATAAAGACATATGAGCCAGACCTGGCCAGTCAAAGAGCTCCATTTCACTTGGCTACAGTGATTGGTTCAAGAATGGGCATGTACTATTGTTGTTAGGTGCTGTCAAGTCAATTCCGACTCATAGCAACCCTATGTACAACAGACCGAAACACTGCCCGGTCCTGCGCCATCCTCACAATTGTTATGGCTGAGCCCATTGTTGCTGCCACTGTGTCAATCCATCTCATTGAAGGTCTTCCTCTTCTCTGATGACCCTCTACTTTACCAAGCATGATGTCCTTCACTAGGGACTAGTCCTTCCTGATAACTTGTCCAAAGTATAACAGATGAAGTTTTGCCGTCCCCACTTCAAAGGAGCGTTCTTGCTGTACTTCTTCCAAAACAGATTTGTTCAGTCTTCTGGCAGTCCATGGTATATTCAATATTCTTGGCCAACACCATAATCCAAAGGCATCAATTCTTCTTCGGTCTTCCTTATTCATTGTCCGGTTTTTGTGTGCACACGAGGCAATTGAAAATACCATGGCTTGGGTCAGGTACAACTTAGTCCTCAAGGTTACATCTTTGCTTTCTAACACTTTAAAGAGGTCTTTTGCAGCGTATTTACCCAATGTGATTTGTCATTTGATTTCTTGACTGCTGCTTCCATGGCTGTTGATTGTGGATCCAAGTAAAAAGAAATCCTTGACAACTTCAATCTTTTCTCTGTTTATCATGATGTTGCTTATTGGCCTAGTTGTGAGGATTTTTGTTTTCTTTATGTCGACGTGTACTCCATACCGAAGGCTGTGGTCTTTGATCTTCATCTATAAGTGCTTCAAGTCCTCTTCACTTTCAGCAAGCAAGGTTGTGTCATATGCACATCGCAGGTTGTTAATGAGTCTTCCTACAATCCTGATGCCCTGTTCTTCTTCATATAGTCCATCTTCTTGAATTATTTGCTCAGCATACAGATTTAATAAGCATGATGAAAGGATACAACCCTGATAAACACATTTACTGATTTAAACCACACAACATCCCTTTGTTCTGTCCAAATGGCTGCCTCTTGATCTATGTACCAGTTCCTCAAGAACACAATTAAGTGTCCTGGAATTTCCACTCTTCACAATGTTATGCGTGATTTGTTATGACCCACGTAGTTAAATGCCTTTGCATAGTCAATAAAACACAAGTAAACATCTTTCGGGTATTCTCTGCTTTTGGCCAAGATCCATCTGACATCCTTTATCCCAATTCCTCTTCTGAATCTAGCTTGCTTTTCAGCCAGTTCCCCACTGATGTACTACTGCAAGTGTTTTTTAATTATCTTCAGCATAATTTTACTTGTGTTTGATATTGATGATATTATTCGATAATTTACGCATTCCACTGGATCACCTTTCTTTGGAATAGGCATGTATGTGGATCTCTTACAGTCATTTGGCCAGGTAGCTGTCTTGAACATTTCTTGGCATAGATGAGTGAGCGCTTCTAACATTACATCTGTTGTTGAAACATCTCAATTGGTATTCCGTCAATTCTTGGAGCCTTATTCCTCACAAATGCCTTCAGTACAGCTTGAAATTCTTCCTTCAGTACCTTCGGTTCTTGATCGTATGCTATCTCCTGCAATGGTTGAGCATTGACCAATTCTTTTTGGTATAGTG
The DNA here is from genome assembly GCF_024166365.1 of Elephas maximus indicus. Lineage (NCBI taxonomy): Eukaryota > Metazoa > Chordata > Mammalia > Proboscidea > Elephantidae > Elephas > Elephas maximus. The sequence continues at coordinate 107,867,485 of NC_064823.1, read as the reverse complement.
ACTCTGTATATTCCTCCCATCTTCTTTCGATGCTTCCTGCATCATTCAATTTTTTGCCCGTAAGAATTGTTCAATATTGCAACTCAAGGCTTGACTTTTTTCTTCAGTTCTCCCAACTTAAGAAATGCCAAGCCTGTTCTTCCCTTTTGGTTTTCTAACTCCAGGTCTTTGCACATTTCATTATAGTACTTTGCTTTGTCTCCTCAAGTGACCATATAGAGGAAAAAAAAAAAAAAGACTCAAGCTAAACCAGTAAAATTCAGTTCTAGACTTGGATTACTTTTATTGGGGAAGAGAAATATTCTCACCACCTTAGCCTACCATGGGAGGAACCTGCTTGAATAAAGCTGGCTCAGAGGAAAGCAGATCTAAAAAATAGAGAGAGGCAAGAGTCCCGATGACAACAGTGAGTCCCGAGACTGAGCCATGACTAAAGTTGTTGTTGTTTTGTTAGTAGTCCTAAGTCAGCTCCAACTCATGATGGCCTTATGTATAACATGGTTGTTGGTATGTGCGAGTCCATTGTTGCAGCTACTGTGCAGTGCCTTCTACCCTAGAGATCTCATCTTCCAGCATTATATTGGACAATATTCTTGATCCATAAGGTTTTTGTTGGCTAATTTTCATATATAGATCACCAGGCCTTTCTTCCTAGTCTGTCTTAGTCTAGAAGCTCTGCTGAAATCTGTCCACCATGGTTGACCCTGCTGGTATTTGAAATAGCAGTAGGTAGCATAGCTTCCAGCATCATAGCAACACACCACAGTACAACAAACTAACAGACAGGTGGTGGGCCTGAAATTGGTATTTCTCTAAACTGTTACTTGCACCAATAAACCTCCTTTTCGGCTTAAGTCAATGTGAGATGTGATTTTTGCCTCCTGAGGAGTATTTCTGAAAATGACAGCTTCTCATTAGCTCCAGATACTTTGGCAATAAAGCCAAGTGTGGAACAAACACTGGTCTGGGAGTCAAGGTTTTAGCCCTTCCTCCACTGTTGCTGATGGGTGCCATTGAGTAGGTTCTAACTCATAGCAACCCCATGTGACAGAGTGGAACTGCCCCATTGGGTTTTCTTGGCCGTAATCTTTATGGAAGCAGATCCCCAGGTCTTTCTGTCATGGAGTCACTGGGTGGGTTTAAATTGCCAACCTAACTGCTGGGCACTTAACTGCTGTACCACCAGAGCTTCGTCTATCTCCGTTAACCACTTTTAAATTCTTAGGTTAGTCACTTTGTCTGTGGGGGCTCACTTTTCTCATCTGTAAAAGAGGTTCTTAAAAGAGAGAAACTCTAATGACTCTTCTAGATCCATAAATCCTGGCTTTGTGATAAAACTGTGTCAACACTTCAAGTTAATCTGAGTTTCTGTCTCCAAGTGCCACCACCACAACTCAATGACAAATGATACTCATTTTTTTTTAGTTGAAAACCAGATGAAAAGGACCTCAATATGCTTTAAGGGATAAACAGATAGAACAAGACTATCTCTAAAACATTTTTTTTTTTTTTTTTCTAAAACATTGTAGGAGGTAGATTCCTCCGGAAGCATGTTAATGAGGTGAGTAATATATGAGTACATTAACTATTGTAACTATTGTATAGATGTAGTAATAAATATTTTGCTTTAAAAAGGTCCGCTGTTCCAGTTTTTCTGAGCTAAAGTAAACGAAGATTCTAGTTATGTCAACAGATGACACAAGTGTTCAGAAGAAATGCTCTCTGCCCCTAGTACAGGGACTGAGAAGGCAGGAAGAGAAGCTGGTCACACTCCCTGTTCTTCTTAGTTGGATCTCCATTATTTACTTTGATGACTTGGTACTTCTCAGAACTTCAAACATGGCCACGGGATGATCATTCAAAAATGCAAAATTGACTCTACAATTCCTCAGCTTTGCAGTTCTTCACTGATCTCTAGTGTCTTCAGGACAAAGTCGAAACCCTTTGGCATGGCATACAAGCCCCTCATGATGTGAGCCCTTCTCATAATTCCATATTGCAGCAACATCTTCTGCCACTTCTTCCTTACTTGCACTAAATAAATAGGTTAATGCCCGCAAAACACTAAACACTTAGCATGTTGTTGCTGCTGTAGGCCATTGAGTCAATTCCAGCTCATAGCAACCCTACATGGCAGAGTAGAACTGCCCCATAGGGTTTCCTAGGCTTTAAATCTTTACAGGAGCACATCACCAGACCCTTTCTCCCACAGAGCAGCTGGTGGGTTCAAACTGCTGACATTTTGGTCAGCAGCCAAGCACTTAACAATTGCGCCACTAGAGCATTAAAAAAAAAAAGTGTTTTTTTTTTCCCTGATATTTCATAAATGTTGGTTATCACAATTACAGGTCCCTGGGTGGCACATATAGTTACTAACTGAAAGGTTGGTGGTTCAAACCTATGCAGAGGTGCCTTAGAAGAAAGTCCTGATGATCTCCGTCCAAAAGGTCACAGCCTTGAAAACGTACGGAGCAGCTCTACTGTACAAACCTGAGATCACCATGAGCTGGAATCAACCCAACGGCAACTAGTTGGTTGGTTGATTGGTTGGTATCACCATTACACACTAATTATGCTCACAGTTCCCTCAAAGATACAGTACCAGTATGGGACCTGTCTGCCCTCGAACCCATCTTCACCCCTCCCCTGCTGTTTTTACCCACGTAGCTGACCCCTGCAGACTGTGTTTTACAGACTTCTGCGTTGTGGGCTTTCAGCTGGTTGGGTTAGGCCAGTGGGAGGCACTGGTAAAATAATGGAGGAAAGGAAGAAGGGAAAATCCAGGGTATTTTTCTCCTCCCTGCCTTGCGTGGCTTCCCCAGCCGTGACTATGGCTCTTCTGTGGTTTCAGCTCTTGCCAAACAAGCCAGCTGTGGTTTCAGCTTCTAGCCCTTTTTTTCTGCTCTAGCAGAGTTAGTAGTGGCTTCCTGCAGATGCCAGTCTCTGGATTGCCCCACCATCCTATGTTTAGCTTTTATCAGGTCTCTCTACCACCTAGCCAATCTGCTGCATTAAATTCCCTCTGTCGTAAATATCTGAAGTGGTGCCATTTTCCCGGGGAGATCCTGAATGATTCACACGACTTGCTCGCACATCTCAGGCTTCTGCTTCTGCTCTCCCATTGCCCCTCATCCTCAAGGCCAACTGTTATTCATCCTTTAAGACTTTGTTCTAACATCACCTCATCTTTGAAGTTGTTGCAGATTCTCCTTCCTTCCTTTCTTCCTGAAGGGTAAATTAGGTGCCCCCTTTTTACGCATCTCTCTCATAAGTGATTTATTCTTGGGAAATTCCACTACAGACTTGATTTTCTTGAGGGCAAGCACATTGTCTTATTCACTTGGTATCTCAAAATTACCATATAGAAGATGCTCATTAAATGTTCATTAAATGAATGACAGAATCTTAGTTAATAAAACAGTTCTCAAATCCAGGCAAAAATAATTACAGGTTGTCCTTGTGGCAGATGTTACAAATTTCACACTCAATAGTCACATTCTAGTTCTATTTGCAGCAAAAAATCCTAGTTCTGTTTGCAGCAGCAGCATGCCCAGCCACAGGAAGACTTCCTTGCAACTTACTACGATCATGTGACGGTTCTAGCCAATGAAATAAGCAGAAGACTCCTGCGGAGTTTTCTGGCAAAGTTTTGTTTTCCCGATAAAAGGAGAGAGCCACAGCTGGTACTACACTTTCTTCCTTCCCTGCTTTTTCCGTGCCTTGAGTGTTCGTGTGACGTCTAGAGTTACTGCAGTTAATGTGAAACTATAAAACAAAAAGCATGAGGGGAAAATTCAACACATTTAAGATAGCAAAGCCAATGATAGAAAGAATACGGACCTCTTTTGGCACCACTGGGTTTCTTAGTAGTGGAAAAAAAGAACTCTTCCTTTGAAGTTATTATTTCAATTTTCTGTTGCTTGCAGTTAGTGCATTCCTAATGGATAGAACCTAACATTTGGGCATATTATCTTTTTGTTTTCTTTCTTTTATCATCCTGGATGAAAGGTGGTACTGTCGTAATTAGATTCTCACATACCCATGGCTGGAAACCCTGTGGAGTAGTGGTTAAGAGCCACGGCTGCCAACCAAAAAGGTCAGCAGTTTGAATCCACCCACTACTCCTTGGAAACCCTACGGGGCAGCTCTACTCTGTCCTACAGGGTCGCTGTGAGTTGGAATCGGCTGGACGACAAGAGTTGTTTTGTTTTTTCAACACCTATGCCCAAATTTGGGGGCCCACGGAAAAACAGTAGGATGTTGATTATAAAGAAACTCTAAAAAAGAATGAACTTTTAATAGGGGAAAGGAAAGACATCTTGAGATATATGCCTTGGTGGAAAGAATTAGGAATTGTCTTTCCTCATTTTGTTGAGATATTTACATTTTTCTTTTCCTTTTGCTATTTTGGGTAAAGAAAAAATCTATCACCATTTTCATTTTTGATCAGGGAGTAGACTAAATTCCTTCCAGTCCTCTCTTTAATTAACCTGCAGCACTCCGCTTCTAATTAAAAGGCCAGCAACTCGAATCCACCAGGTGCTCCTTGGAAACTCTATGGGGTAGTTCTACTCTGTCCTGTAGACTCAACAGCAGTGGGTTTGGTTTTTGGGTTTACTTTGCTTTTACCTCTGTGAAGTTGTCTCTGTTAGTGGCCAGCTTCTTCACAAGCCAATTTTCTATCAAATGCAGATGAGAACCTCCAGGCCACAGTGTTCATATTCACTGATCACATTCTCCCATCCAGGGGGTTTCTTTGTTGTTGTCTATGTTAAACTGCAGTCCTATCTTCTGCTGAATGGGATGAAAAATTATGGGATGGGGAAGCCCTCTCAACAGGCGTTGATATTTATGACATGGGATTTTAGCATGTTGACTTATGACCATCTTGCTGGGTTGGATTGCTGAAAAATGACAGTATTTTTGAGTAGTGGAACGAAAGCCCTATGGAAGCGCAGATGTTCATCTGGTTCTCCTCTGTTCTTAGTGAGTGGCTGAATGCTTTGAAACAGGGTGGCCTCAGGCAGAATTGTGTAGTGCAGCATTTCACTCAGTCTTCCAGGTCTACATTATGCCCCTCAGCTATTCAATCCCTTCAATGGGTCCTTTCCCTCTCGTGCATGCCATTGCACCATTGCCATCTCCTCTTCTCCCCTTTCTCCCCCAGATGCCTCCCAAAGCCTTCCTTTATGCACACAGATAACCTAATCAGAAAAACTCTGTGCCTTTTTAAACCTTCATCTAGCAAGGTTGGCAGACTGTGGCCCTTGGGCCAAATTCAGCCTGCGCGGCACTCTCAAGCTAAAAATAAAAAAATTTTTTTTTTAGTGTTGTAAAAAGAAACAGAAGGGGGAGAAAGAGAAGTGACAGAGACCATATGTGGCCTACAAAGCCTAGAATATTTACTATCAGGCCCTTTATAGATAAAGATTACCAACCCCTCTAGATTCTAGAGGAGCAATGGAATTCTAGGCATGAGTGAGGGAACGCAGGAATAATTTACACTGTATAAGGCTTTGAGCAGTCCTGATCTAATATATATATATATGTGTACATGAAAGACACAAAGATACATCCTTGAAACTTCAGGGTTAAATAACTTTGTCCATGGAAGTGGATGCGTTGTCGATAGACTTCTATGGCTGGAGAAAATCTAGTGCCTTTATTCTCATAGATTTGTTAGAAATTAGGCATAAATTGTTTCTGTTGATAATAATATCCAGTTGCCACTGAGTCAGCCCCAACTCATGGCAACCCCACATGTGTCAGAGTAGAACTGTGTTCCATAGGGTTTTCCATGAATGATTTTCCAGAAGTAGATTGCCAGGCCTTTCTTTTGAGGCAACTCGGGGCAAACTTGAACCTCCAACCTTTTAGTTAGCAGCTGAGCGAGTAACTGTTTGCACCACCCAGAGACTCCATAGTACTTTCTACTCACAGAACGAAGACCTTGTACCAGGTATTGCCCAAAGCATTTCCCATACATTTATCCCACTCGATCCCCACAATAACTCTAAGAGTTGGTATAGTTGCTATCCCCATTTTGTGACTAAGAAAAAAAAAAAAATACAGATTGAATTATTTAAAGATACACTGCTGTATCTTTAGAAGACAAATCTGGACTCACATTTGTGACTGACACCAACATGTAACCACTACCTTATGTTGCTTTGCAGTTTTGACAAAGATAGTATAGCAGGTTTTCTTTCCACAACCCCGTAAGAAGGTTCTCAATTCCTGAGCATGTCTACCCATGCTTCTGAGCCCTTCTGTTTCCCATCTTCCAGCCCCAGTCCTCTCCATTCCACTTCCTCTCCTAACACTGGACCCAGCATGGGGGTGGAGGGAGAGGAGGACAGAGGCAGTACAGTCACTTAGCTGTATTATGCAACAATATAATATATCCCAGTCCTTCAGGAAGTTTGACAAACTGGAATATGTGTTTAGATTTCTAAACTCGGAGACATTTCAGAGCAAAGAGGATCTGGCTGTGTTCCCCAGATGGGTTACAAATGGTTTTACTCTTCTGTGTATGGTAGGGTTGCAGCTGCTGCTGGAATACAGCTGTTTACAGAGTTCTTGAAGGGGAATATGCAGGGAATGTCAAAGTTGTGGGCCTGCTTCTTTCTCCCTCAGAAAGAAAGAGTGCCTGGCCTACAAGTTTCTAACGTAAGAACATGCCCATTTGGTTCAGGAAGGCTTTATTGAGGCATCCCTGAGGGTCCAAGGCCCCAACCCTGCACAGCGCAAGCCTGGGATGCAGTGCACCAATGGTGTGTATTAGTTTCCTGTGGCTGCTGTAATAAATTACCACAAACTGGGTGACTTAAAACAACAAAAATCTGTTCCCCAGCTAGACATCCAAAATCAGTGTGAAAAGGTCTGCACTCTCTCTGGAAGCTCTAGGGGAGAATTCTTTCTTTGCTTCTTCTAGCTTTTTGTCAGCATTTTGCAGCACTCCAATTTCTGCCTCCATGCTCACGTTACTGCCTCCTCTTCTGTCTATGCACTCCTGTGTGTGTATCTTATAAGGACACTTGCCATTGAATTTAGGGCCCACCAGGATCATCCAGGATGATCTCCTCATCTCAAGACTGTTAACTTAATTGCAACTGCAAAGACCCTTTTTCCAAATGAGGCCATCTTCACAGGTTCTGGGGATTAGGACACAGATACGTCTTTTTTGGAGGCCTCTATTCAATCCACTATGGTGTATATTAGCATGGGAAAGAGAAAAAGAGAAAGACCAGAGCAGGGAAAGAACCAGTTGCCTACCCAGGGTTTCTGTTGTCTAGCCAGCCAGTCCCAGCTCCAACCACATTTTTTGGTCAGGGAGGAATGCAACAATTGCAGCCCCCCAAAAAATGCAAAAATAAAAAGAGATGAGCATCAAAGATTGAAAAAAACAGTGACATAAAGCAGGTACTTTATTACACAATAAGGATTAAAAGGGTAGGCCGCCCAGGACTAGTATGCTGCTCTATCATCATCTGGGACCCAGAAACCATTCTAATGCTTCTACTCATTGTCTAGCTATCCCTTGGTACAAGGCTTCCATCCTTAAAATCACCACAGGATTCAACCAGGCTGCTGAAGCTTCAGCTATCACATCTACATTCAGGCAGGAAGAAGGAGGAAGAGTGGCAAGGGCAAATGATGTGTGCCTGCTGAGTCCACTCACTTAAACAGCTTTCTGGATGGTACACCCTGTGTCTCCATTTCATTGACCAGAACCTGATAACCCCTAGCTGCTAGGAAAGATAGGAAAAATAGTTGTGTGTATGTGTTTAATCTGGGAATACTGCTATATTGAATAAAATCAAGGGTCAATCAATAAGGAAAAAGGGAAGAATAGATATTGGGGATCAATTAACACTCAATTACAGTGGCCTTAAAAGTCATTTAAGTCTTACTACCTACATGGCAGAGCCCTGGTGGTGCAGTGGTTAAGAGCTCGGCTGCTAACCCAAAGGTCAGCAGTTCAAATCCACCAGCTGCTCTTTGGAAATCCTATGGGACAATTCTACTCTGTCCTATGGGTTTGTTATGAATCAGAATCAATTTGATGGCAATGGTTTTTTTGGGCACCAGAAAACACCAATATCCCCTCCTCTTTCCTGTAATAATAATAACTAACCTTTTTTGAGTAAAGTGCTAAGCCCTGGGCTTGGTTCATTACCTCATTAAACTTACAACAACACTTTGAAGTTGACACTTGTGATGGTTAATATTATCTGTCAACTTGGCTAGGCCATGATTCTCAGTGGTTTGGCAAACACTGGACTAATTGCTCTTTCATAATGTAATATAATGTAATCACCTCCATGATGTGTTTTGACATTATCAGTCAATCAGCTGAAAGAGGAGTTTCCTTGGGGGTGTGTCCTACCTCCAGTGTATAAATGGATGTTTCAGCAAGGCTCACTCTCTCTCGACCCTGCCCCTTTTCTCATTGCTTGACCTCAGGTTCTTGTGACATAGGCCTGCAGAAGTCTTCAGCTTGATACCCGACCTGCAGATTCTGGGTTCCTCAGCCCCTGCAACCACATGAGCCAGTAGAAGTCTTCAGCCTGTCATTTGATCCATGAATTTGGGACTTGGCTGTCCCTACAGCATGTGAACCATTTCCTTGAAGTAAATCTTTCTATATGTATTTATGTATATGCTTCACTGGTTTTGCTCCTCTGGAGAACCGAGACTAAGCCAGTACTATTATAGTATTCTCATTTACAGATGAGAAAACCAAGGCTGAGGGAGGTCAAATAATTTAACAAAAATTACATGGCTGGAAAGTGTCAGAGCCGAGGCTTGAACCAGATCTGGCTATCTCTAGCCCAACCTCCATGGTTGCTACACCAGACAGCAGATCTGTTGTGAGATCTTAAAGAGGCTTGAGGGAAGGATTTAGTTCATTCTGTAAACAGAGTGACTGTAAGCATGACAACCAGACTTCCTTGTCTTACTTTGCTACATTACCTAGCTACACAGTATTGACTTGGCAACTCTTTCTGTGTATTTTATTACTCCTTTCATATTTAAGTAAGTAAAAATGTTTTCTTAATCCCCCCACGTAGCTCATAGCCTTGCACATGTATGTAAGACTCTGTCTTAGTTATCTAGTGCTGCTGTAACAGAAATACTACAAATTGATTGCTTTAACAAAGAGAAATTTATTCACTTACAGTCTAGGAGGGTAGAAGTCTGAATTCAGGGTGTTAGCGCCAGGAGAAGGCTTTCTCTCTCTGTTGGCCCTGGGGGAAAGTCCTTGTCATCAATTTTCCCCTGTTGAGGAGCTTCTCAGGGCAGGGACTACAGTTCCAAAACCAAAAACCAAACCCAGTGCTGTCGAGTCCACTCCAACTTATAGCGACCTAATAGGACAGAGCAGAACTGCCCCATAGAGTTTCCAAGGAGTGCCTGGTGGATTCGAAGTGCCGACCCTTTGGTTAGCAGCCATAGCACTTAACCACTATGCCACCAGGGTTTCACAGGTCTAAAGGACGTGCTGTTCTCCTGGCCCTTGTTTCTTGTTGGCCTGAAGTCCCCATGTCTCTCTGCTCGCTTCTCTCTTGTATATCTCAAAAGAGATTGACTCAAGACACAATCTAATCTTGTAGACTGAGTCCTGCCTCATTAACATAACTGCCACTAATCCTACCTCATTAACATCACAGAGGTAGGATTTACAACACATAGGAAAATCAAATCAGATGGCAAAGTGGTAGACCATCACACCATACTAGGAATCATGGACTAGACAAGTTGCCACACATTTTTAGGGGGATGCAAGTCAATCCATTGCAGACTTTCATTACTTTTTATTGATTGCTGACTGATATGTGAGGTGGTAAGTGGACTCTCCCAGAAACAGCTAACTGGTCATGGAGCCACTCCCAGCATCTAAAACCCATGCTCCTTCTCTGTGCCTGAACATTCTGTACTCTTTCCCATCTCCATGCCTTTGTACATACTGGTCCTTTTTGCTGGAATGCTCAGCCTTCTTTCTGCTTGCCCTAAACCTAAGCATCCTCCAAGACCCAGATCAAGTGTCCTTTCTTCACGATCCGTGCTTCTCAGGCTGCCCTTGCCAATAACACTCTCTCACTCTTGCTCTCACTCTTGCTCTCTTTCCCTCTCCCCATACCCCCTCAATTCTCAGTACCTCTTTTCTGGACTACTCACTGGCCTTGGGTTGTCCCATGTTTTTGTCTTTTTGATCCACATTAGGCTGTGCATGTTTTGAAGGCCAGTAGTGTAGCCTATGTTTCTTCATGTCCCTTGAGTCCCTCAAGTACAATCACCTTCACCCCCACCTCCCTCCCACTCTGTAATACAGTCACAGTGCCTTATAACGCTAGATCATTGAGTATGGACTCAGAAAAGATTTCACACACAGACTTGTTGCATGCACTTGTACACACTGCAGTGCAATTTATTTAGCCAGGATAGGGAAGAGGAGTAGTCATGCTAAGCAGGGGCAGGTGCAGTGTATCTTAATGGGGTTTCTCCTTTGATCCTGGGTTCCTTACTATGCATAGCTGCTGGCAACACTCTCTGTCCAGATAGGGTTCTGCCAGAGTTGAGAAAATGGTCCAGAACTTGCTCCACCACTCCCTTTTAGCTTCAGGCTCACCCCACCATGTAGGAAGAAGTTATATCAACAATCTGTGTGCATGTGGGACTGTTTACAAACATCAGGCTTTCCTGGTTCTTGTGCTGAACTCAGCACCAGTGAAACCACATCCTCATCTGACGGGGGGAAGGGATGAGGACAGGGCCAGTGCTCAGTAGACCCTGGATAAATCTTTGCCTCCAACTCTCCAGCAACCTGGAAAGCCCATTTCTGAACTTACCCAGGTGGATGACGTTTCTGCATCTCATCATCACTTTTGAAGAGGACTCTAGATAGAGTGGAGTGGAACTCGGGTGCCTCAGGAAGGACTTGAGGCTAAAAGTAGAGCAAGGCCAAATGAATTGTTCTTCTCCAGACTCTTCTGATGCTGACCTAGAAAGGTGAACCTTTATGCCTACAGTGGGCTTGCTGCCTCTTTCAACCTTTGCTTTCTGTCCTGGGCTTCTGAATTGGATGCACAGATCAGTATTGGCAAGAACAGACTCTTTGTTAACCCATTGAATCCACCACCACCAGTTGCCATCAAGTCAGCTCTGACTCATTGTGACCTCATCTATGTCAGAGTAGAACTATGCTGATAGGGTTCTTAATGGCTGGTTTTTCAGAAGTAGATTGTCAGGCCTTTCTTCCAAGGCACCTATGGGTAGATTTGAACCTCCATCCTTTACATTAGCAGCTGAGCCTCTTAACCATTGTACTACCCAGGGACTCCACCATCTGAAAATTTTTGTGTGTCAATTCCAACGTGTAGTGACCCTATATGACAGACTAGAACTGCCCCATAGGGTTTCCTAGGCAGCAGTCTTTATGGGAGTAGATTTGTCAGGTCTTTTCTCCCAGGAGCAGCTGGTAGATTCAAACCACCAACATTTTGGTTAGCAGCCAAGTACTTAACCACTTCGCCACCAGGCACTAAGAAGTCTATTATTAAAGAATTGCTTCCTAATTTTATATATATTAAGAAAATTTATCTCTGAAACACATCTGAAAAGTTTCAAACCAACGATTAGGAAGAGATCTATTTTTTTTTTTATTAACTTTTATTGAGCTTCAAGTGAACGTTTACAAATCAAGTCAGACTGTCACATATAAGTTTATATACACCTTACTCCGTACTCCCACTTGCTCTCCCCCTAATGAGTCAGCCCTTCCAGTCTCTCCTTTCGTGACAATTTTGCCAGCTTCCAACTCTCTCTATCCTCCCATTCCCCCTCCAGACAGGAGATGCCAACAGAGTCTCAAGTGTCCACCTGATATAATTAGCTCACTCTTCATCAGCATCTCTCTCCTACCCACTGTCCAGTCCCTTTCATGTCTGATGAGTTGTCTTCGGGAATGGTTCCTGTCCTGGGCCAACAGAAGGTTTGGGGACCATGACCTCCGGGATTCCTCTAGTCTCAGTCAGACCATTAAGTCTGGTCTTTTTATGAGAATTTGGGGTCTGCATCCCACTGATCTCCTGCTCCCTCAGGGGTTCTCTGTTGTGCTCCCTGTCAGGGCAGTCATCGATTGTGGCTGGGCACCAACTAGTTCTTCTGGTCTCAGGATGATGTAGGTCTCTGGTTCATGTGGCCCTTTCTGTCTCTTGGGCTCTTAGTTATCGTGAGACCTTGGTGTTCTTCATTCTCCTTTGACCCAGGTGGGTTGAGACCAATTGATGCATCTTAGATGGCCGCTTGTTAGCATTTAAGACCCCAGACGCCACATTTCCAAGTGGGATGCAGAATGTTTTCAAAATAGAATTATTTTGCCAATTGACTTAGAAATCACCTTAAACCATGGTCCCCAAACCCCCGCCCTTGCTCCGCTGACCTTTGAAGCATTCAGTTTATCCCAGAAACTTCTTTGCTTTTGGTCCAGTCCAGTTGAGCTGACCTTCCATGTATTGAGTATTGTCCTTCCCTTCACCTAAAGCAGTTCTTATCTACTAATTAATCAGTGAATAACCCTCTCCCACCCTCCCTCCCTCCCCCCCTCGTAACCACAAAAGTATGTGTTCTTCTCAGTTTATACTATTTCTCAAGATCTTATAATAGTGGTCTTATACAATATTTGTCCTTTTCTCTTTTGCCTCTGACTAATTTCCCTCAGCACAATGCCTTCCAGGTTCCTCCATGTTATGAAATGTTTCACAGATTCGTCACTGTTCTTTATCGATGCGTAGTATTCCATTGTGTGAATATACCACAATTTATTTAACCATTCACCCATTGATGGACACCTTGGTTGCTTCCAGCTTTTTGCTATTGTAAACAGAGCTGCAATAAACATGGGTAAGCATATATCTGTTTGTGTGAAGGCTCTTATTTCTCTAGGGTATATTCCGAGGAGTGGGATTTCTGGGTTGTATGGTAGTTCTATTTCTAACTGTTTAAGATAACGCCAGATAGATTTCCAAAGTGGTTGTACCATTTTACATTCTCACCAGCAGTGTATAAGAGTTCCAATCTCTCCGCAGCCTCTCCAACATTTATTCTTTTGTGTTTTTTGGATTAATGCCAGCCTTGTTGGAGTGAGATGGAATCTCATCGTAGTTTTAATTTGCATTTCTCTAATGGCTAATGATCGAGAGCATTTTCTCATGTATCTGTTAGCTGCCTGAATATCTTCTTTGGTGAAGTGCGTGTTCATATCCTTTGCCCACTTCTTGATTGGGTTGTTTGTCTTTTTGTGGTTGAGTTTTGACAGAATCATATAGATTTTAGAGATCAGGCGCTGGTAGGAGATGTCATAGCCAAAAATTCTTTCCCAGTCTGTAGGTGGTCTTTTTACTCTTTTGGTGAAGTCTTCAGATGAGCATAGGTGTTTGATTTTTAGGAGCTCCCAGTTATCTGGTTTCTCTTCATCATTTTTGGTAATGTGTTGTATTTTGTTTATGCCTTGTATTAGGGCTCCTAAGGTTGTCCCTATTTTTTAGGAAGAGATCTATTTGTAAGAATTTTCAGCCTAGTGTGGCCATAAGTTGGCAAATATATTAGTCCTTGAGTGTACAGGGATGGGGGGGCAGACAGGCAAGGGTGGTGGGGAGTGTGTAGGCTATTCTCAAGCATTCAGGTGATTTGAACCCACCTAGAGGTGCCTTGGAAGACAGCCCTAGTGATCTGCTTTCAAAAGCTCACAGCCTTGAAAACTCTGTGGAGCACAGTTCTACTATGAAATGCAAAGGATCACCAAGAGTCAGAATCGGCTCGATGGCAACTGCTTTTTAATCAGCCCTGAGCCAATCTTTCTGAGGACCGTAATACTTAGAAGGCTGTAGAAGAAAGAAACATTGAGAAGGCATTTTAGCAGACCCTGTTGCCTAACTCCAGCAAACTCAGCCTTGTAGAATTGCCTTGTGATGTTTTACAGTCTCTTTTTTTCTTTACTCCAGTATTTTCACTACTTGATGACAGATATTTGATTTCTGTCTGTGTGGACCAAGGTGTGATCAAAAGGAATTATTTCTGCCCTCCAATTTTCCTCTTGGTTTGAAACTCAACTAATCTAACCAAGCCCTTGATTTACCAAAAATTAGGTGGGTATGATGTCGCTTTTGGATGCCAAGTTCTAAGTTTTGTCACCAAAGAATGACTTTGTAGGACTCTGCCCACCAACCAAGAAAATTATGCTCTGCAGGGGAACACAGCCTTCTTTGTAATGCCCATGTAAAGACATTTCATCTCCCCTATGGGCTGCCCTTAAGAGATGGGCTGTAAAAGCATCCTCTCATTTCTAATGAATACTACCAAAACAAATATTTCAGAGAAATGCTAGTTCAATGATTTCTTAGTTTCAAATTTTAATCCCAAAATATCACCTGTCTAACAGAGAAGGACGTCTTGCTTGGTAGAGGGTCATAGAATAAAAGGAAGACCCTCAACAAGATGGATTGACATAGTGGCTGCAAAGATAGACTCAAGCATAGCAACAATTGTGAGGATGGTGCAGGTCGGGACAGTGTTTTGTTCTGTTGTGCATTGGGTCACTGTGAGTCAGAACTGACTCAATGGCACCTAACAACAACAACAACAACAATGGTCTGAATATCAACCTTAGTTCTCAAGCAGGAAGGAAAACAGTAAAAATCTGCTTATGAGGTGATCTCCAAGATGAGACTTGTTATTATGAATGAATGACTTTTCTGGGAGAAATAAAAAAGATGATTGATTGGTTTTTGAAACAAAGTTCACAGACCCCACGTATGAATCCTACCATATAGCTTAACCACAGTTTGAAGGATCATATACTCTGTAAGGAGTTCCTGGGTGACACACACAGTTAAAGTGCTTGGCTAGTAACTGAAAGGTTGGAGGTTTGAGTCCTTCCAGGGGTTCCTTGGAAGAAAGGTCTGGTGATTGCCTTCTGAAAAATCAGCCATTGAAAACCCTATGGAGAGCAGCTCTACTCTGGCAGGCATGGGATTGACATGAGTCAAAGTCTAAATGATGGCAACTGGTTTTATTTATTTATTTTTTTCCATATCCTGTAGAAAAATGTTCTCGGTGCTGTAGGGGAGGATATGGAGATGAATAAGTTGTTCCTGCCCTTATTTCATGGTATGGAAGCAAAGGTCACCATGTTAACTAACTTATAAAAGTGACAGCATCTGTTACATGATAAAAGAAAAATTCTAAAATGGAGAAAGTGGAAGTTAAAAAGCTATAAATAATTAAGCCACACCTTTAACAACAAAGAAGTAAAACATAAGAAAAGCTGGACCTACTTTGATGTGGCATGACTCAAAATGAGAAGAAACAGCTGCAAACATACGATAACAATAATAATAATAAAAGACCAACCCACTGACTCAATAGGACATGGAATTTACAAAGTATGAATCCAGGAAATTTGGAGGTTGTAAAGATGAAACAGAATGTTTGAAGATCGATATTCTAGGCATTAGTGAGCTGGAACAGACTAGTTTTGGCCATTTTGAATCAGGCAATCATATGCTCTACCGTGCCAAGAATGACAAATTGAAGAGGAATGGTATCACCTTCATTGTCCAAAATAATATTTCAAGATCCATCCTGAACTACATGTAATTAGTTATATGATAATACCCATACACCTCCAAGGAAAATAAGTTAATAAAACTATTATTCAAATTTACTCACCAACCACTAATGCAAAAGATGAAGAAATGGAAGATTTTTACCAACTTCTACAGTTTGGTGATAGAAACGATGCCAGAGATCACATGATTGAATTTTGCAAGATCAATGACTTCTTCATTGCAAATACCTTTTTTCATCAGCATAAACGGTGACTCCACACATGGACCTCACCAGATGGAATACACAGGAATCAAATCAACTACATCTGTAGAAAGAGACAATGGAGAAGCTCAATATCAGTCAGAACAAGACTAGGGACGACCACGGATTGGACCACAAATTACTCATATGCAAGTTCAAGTTGAAACTGAAGAAAATTAGAACAAGTCCACAACATCCAAAGTATGACCTTGAGTATATCCCACCTGAATTTAGAGGCCATCTCAAGAATAAATTTGATACATTGAACACTAATGACCAAAGACCAGATGAGTTGTGCAAGGACATCATACGCGAAGAAAGCAAGAGGTCATTAAAAAAAAGACAGGAGAGAAAGAAAAGACTTAAATGAATGTCAGAAGAGACTCTGAAACTTGCTCTTGAATGTCAAGTAGCTAAAGCAAAAGGAAAAAATGACAAAGCAAAATTGCTAAACAGAAGATTTCAAAGGGTGGCTTGAAAGACAAAGTAAAGCGCTAAAATGACATGTGCAAAGACCTGGAGATAGAAAACCAAGATGGAAGAACATGCTCAGCATTTCTCAAGCTGAAGGAACTGAAGAAAATTCAAGCTTCAAGTTGCAATACTGAAGGATTCTACAGGGAAAATATTAAACGACACAGGAAGCATCAAAAGAAGATGGAAGGAATACAGAGAGTCACTATCCAAAAAGAATTGGTAGATGTTCAACCATTTCAGGAGGTAACATATGATCAGGAATCGATGGCACTGAAGGTAGAAGTCCAACCTGCACTGAAGGCATTGGCGGAAAACAAGGCCCCGGGAATTGAGACATTTCAACAAACAGATACAGCGCTGTAAGTACTCATTCTTCTATGCCAAGAAATTCCGAAGACAGCTACCGGGTGAACCTACCGGATGAGGTCTGTATTTATGCCTATTCCCAAGAAAGGTGATTCAAGTGAAGGCAGAAATTATCAAATTATATCATTAATATCACATGGAAGAAAAATTTTGCTGAACATCATTCAAAAGCAGCTGCAGCAGTATATTGATGGGGAACTGCCAGAAGTTCAAGCCGAATTTAGAAGATGACATGAAACCAGGGATATCGTTGCTGATTTCAGATGGATCCCCGCTGAAAGTAGAGAATACCTGAAAGATGTTTACCTGTGTTTTATTGACTATGCTAAGGCATTTGACTGTGTGGATCATAACAAATTATGAAAAACATTGTGGAGAACAAGAATTCTGGAACATTTAATTGTGCTCATGAGGAATCCGTACATGGATCAAAAGATAGTCCTTTGAACAGAATAAGGGATACTACAGAGTTTAAAATCAGGAAAGGCGTGCATCAGGGTTGTATCCTTTCATTATACCTATTCAATCTGTATGCTGAGCAAATAATCCAAGGAGCTGGATTATATGAAGCAGAATGGGGCATCAGAATTGGAGGAAGACTCCAACAACCTGCGTTATGCAGACGACACAACCTTGCTTCCTGAAAGTGAAGAGGACTTGAAGCACTTACTGATGAAGCTCAAAGACCACAGCCTTCAGTATGGATTACATCTCAACATAAAGAAAACAGAAATCCTCACAACTGGACCAATTAGCAGCACCATGATAAACGGAGAAAAGATTGAGGTTGTCAAGGATTTCATTTTTCTTGGATCCATAATCAACATCCATAGAAGCAACAGTCAAGAAATCAAAAGACGCATTGCATTAGGCAAGTTGGCTGCAAGAGGTCTCTTTAAAATGTTAAAAAGCAAAGGTGACTGAGGACTAAGGTGCACCTGACCCAAGTCATGGTGTTTTCAATTGCCTCATGCGCATGCGAACGATGGACAATGAATTAGGAAGACTGAAGAAGAATTGATGCCGTTGAATTACAGTGTGGGAGAAGAATATTGAATATACCACGGACTGCCAGAAGAATGAACCAATCTGTCTTGGAAGAAGTACAACCAGAATGCTGCTTGGAAGCAAGGATGTTGAGACGGCATCTCACATACTTTGGACTTGTTGTCAGGATAGACCAATTCCTGGAGAAGGACATCATGCTTGGTAAAGTAGAGAGTCATTGAAAAAGAGGAAGACCCCAAATGAGATAGGCTGACACAGTGGCTGCAACAATGGGCTCAAGCACAGCAACGATTGTGAGGATGGCACAGGACAGGGCAGTGTTTCCTTCTGTTGTACATGGAGTCTCTATGAGGTGGAACCGACTTGATGGCACCTAACAACAACAACAACAGTTTGAAATTAATCAAACATGCAGTCAGGATGCATTGATAGTTACTGGTGGTTGAAATATGAAAGTTGGAAACAAAGAAGGATCAATAGTTGGAAAATATGTTCTTGGTGACAGAAACGATGCCGGAGATGGCATGATAGAATTTTGCAAGACCAATGACCTAATCATTGGAAATACCCTTTTTCAACAACATAATGGCAGCTACACACATGGTCCTTGATGGATGAATATACAAGAATGAAATCGGCTATATCTGTGGAAAGAGGTGATGGAAAAGCTCGATATCATTTTAGTCAGAACAAGGCCAGAGGCTGATTACAGAACAGACCATCAACTGCTCGTTTGCAAGTTCAAGTTAAAGCTGAGAAAATTAAAACAAGTCCATGAGAGCAAACGTACAACCTTGAGTATATCCCACCTGAATTTAGAGACCATCTGAAGAATGACTGAAAACCAGACATGTTGTGCAATGACATCAAGAACATCACACAGAAGAAAGCAGAAGATTATTAAAAAGGCAGAAAAGGAAGAAATGATGAAGTAAAGAGCTGCACAGAGAATCTCAAACGGCAGCTCAAGAAGACAAAATAAAGTATTATAATGAAATGTGCAAAGACGTGAAACTAGAAAACCAAAAGTACACTCAGTATTTCTCAAGCTTAAAGAACTGAAGAAAAAATTCAAGCCTTGAGTTGCAATATTGAAGGATTCTATGGGTGAAAAATTGAAAGACACAGGAAGCATCAGAAGAAGATAGAAGGAATACGCAGTGTGACTATACCAAAAAGAATTGGCTGATGTTCAACCATTTCTGGAGGTAGCATATGATCAAGAACCGATAGTGCTGAAGGAAGAAGTCCAAGCTGCACTGACAGCATTGGAAAATAACAAGATTCCAGAAATTGATAGAATACTAATTGAGATGTTTCAACACAAAGATGCAATGCTGGAAGCACTCACTCATCTATGCCAAGAAATCTGGAAGAATGCTACCTGATCAACTGATTGGAAGAGATCCATATGTATGCCTATTCCAAAGAAAGGTGATCCAAAGGAATGCAGAAATTATTGAACAATATCATTATTATCACACACACACACAAAAAAACCCAAACCCATTGCCATTGAGTCAATTCTGACTCATGAGAATGAGTTACTATCACAAGCAAGTAAAATTATGCTGAAGATAATTCAAAAACATTTGGAGCAGTACCTTGACAGGGAACTGGCAGAAATTCAAGCCAGATTCAGAAGAGGACATAGAACGACCTATATCATCGCTGATTGTCAGATGACTCTTGGCTCAAAGCACAGAATGCCAGAAAGATATTTACCTGTATTTTACTGACTATGCAAAAGCATTCAACTGTGCAGATCAGAACAAATTATGGATAACATTTGGAAGAGTGTGAATTCCAGAAAGCTTAATTGTACTCATGAGGAACCACTATATAGACCAGGGGGCAGTCATTTGAACAGAACAAGAGAATACGCTGTGGTTTAAAATCAGAAAAGGTGTGCATCAGGGTTGTATATCTTCGCCATACTTATTCAATCTGTACGCTGAGCAAATAATCCGAGAAGCTGGACTATATGAAAAAGAACAGGGCATCAGAATTGGAGGGAGACTCATTAACAACCTGTCATATGCAGATGATACGACCTTGCTTGCTGAAAGTGAGGAGAACTTGAAGCACTTACCAATGAAGATCAAAAATGACAACTTTCAGTAGGGATTACCCCTTAGGATAAAGAAAACAAAAATCTTCACAACTGGACCAAAGAACAACATCGTGATAAACAGAGAAAATATTGCAGTTGTCAAGGATTTCATTTTACTTGGATCCATAATCAACACCCATGGAAGCAGCAGTCAAGAAATCAAATGATGTATTTTATTGGGCAAATCTGTTGCAACAGACCTCTTTGAAGTATTGAAGAGCCTAGATGTCATCTTGAAGGCTAAAGTGCACCTGACCCAAGGCACGGTATTTTCAATCTCCTCATATGCATGGGAAAGCTGGATGATGAATAAGGAAGACCAAAGAAGAACTGATATATTTGCATTACAGTGTTGGTGAAGAATACTGACTATACCATGGACTGCCAGAAGAACAAACAAATCTGTCTTGGAAGAAGCGCAGCCAGAATGCTCTTTAGAAGTGAGAATGGCGAGTCTTCTTCTCATGTACTTTGGACATGTTATCGGGAAGGACCAGTCCCTGGAGAGAAACATCATGCTTGGTAATGTAGAGGAGCAGTGGAAAAGAGGAAGACCCTCAATGTGACGTACTAACACAGTGGTTGCAACAATGGGCTCAAACATAGCAATGATGGTGAGGACGACACTGGATTTGGCAGTGTTTTGTTGCACTGTACCTAGGGTCACTTTGAGGGGGAACCAAGTTGAGCGCACCTAAAAACGACAATACAACTTTGAAAGTTAGGGCCCATTTCCGAAGTATGCTGAAGAGCACTGTAATGTAAGCACAGGAATCTTTGCATCCTTCCACCTTTTCACTCTCTTCACCCTCAGCCTCCTTGGTCTAATGGATTGACACTGTCAGTATCCAAGTAGCACCACCAAAATAGAATTGGGCTGATGAACCAAGTCACATGGAGGAGTTAATGAACCTGTGTCAAAATGAATGTGTTATCCCCTGTGTTACACAGAATGGTGATTCGCAAAAAGATATATCTGCATCCTAGTCCCTGGAATCTTTGATTATGACTTTATTTTGGAAAAGTTGTGTTTTCGGATGTAATTCATTTAAGAATTTTGAGATGAGGAGATTATCCTGAATTATTTGCATGAGACCTAAATTCAATGACAAGTATTTTTATAGAAAACACAGAGAGGTGAACACAGACAGAAGAGAAGGGTGCAATGGGACCATGGAGGCAGAGATTGGAGTAATGTAGCCAAAGTCAAGGAATGCTGAGAGCCACTGGTAGTTGTAAGTTGGCAGAAAAAAGAACTGCTTGAGTTCTTTGCTTCTTCTCTTCTCCCCTCAACCCCATTTCCTATATTAAACACCACACACTCATCCAGGTCCTTCCCTTATGGAAAGTGACATTGATATGGAAAAAGACTAGAATCATCATTTGATGGAGAAGACTATTCATCGTGGACATTCAACGTAACTCTGAAGGTTACACTCAAATGGAAGCTCCATGAGGGCAGGGACTTTGTCATGTTTACTACTGTATCCACAGAGCCTAGTACCATGTTTGGGGTTGTTACAGCCCTTAGTCCATTCTGACTGATCCACTCCTTAAATCTTCAGTGACATCTTCCCCAACTCTCACAGGAATAAATGAAACCCATCAAACAAGTATTGTTAGCAACAGCCATTCCCAGAGACAGGAGAAAGTGTTGTGATTCAAATGGCATGGACTCTTCTTACCTGGAGTATTTTTGGCCAGCTGGCATTGCCAATAACCAGTGCATCAGCAGAAGAGTCCCTGCAAGCTGGCTCAGTTGCAAGCACCACAGCCTTGCCGCTGCAGAGTCTGATCTCACAACAGATACTGCCAGAGAGGAAATAAGGGCTTTCTACAAGGTCCCACTTAAAAAAAAAAAAAAAAGGTTTAGAATGGAGCCTATTTTATATGGAGCGTCTGGTATAAATTCACTTACTAAAAAAGGGTAAATACCAAATTATCTCCTCTCCTCCTCAAAACATCAAAGTTGTCATCTTTTCTTCCACTCCTAGGTAACGTAAATACCAAAGCAGAGTTCTTTTGTTCTCATTCTCCAGGAATTTTCACACCAAGAGGCATCATTATGAGTCTGGGTAAAAAGCAATTTTTACATGAAACCCTGAAATACCATTTTTATAAGTCAATCACTCTCTTTTCTTATAAATTGCGACCACTTGCTTAGCAACATTCACTGGAAATTAAACCTGATAACTGAACTGTAGTATGCAAATGACAAACACTTCGGAACTGTGGAGTTGGTGTTTAAAACGAAGGTTTCTATAGCGTTATTTCTCTACCACCTAGTAAACAAAAAGTGCATACTGATGTTTTTAAAACACTCAACCATGATAAAACAGCACAGGGACTCATTAGGCAACCAGTGTTGTTGTTTCACCCACATAGAGATGTTCGCCGCTGTTAATATCTGTCTCAGTTACCTAGTGCTGCTGTAACAAAAATAGTACAAGCGGATGGCTTAAAAAAACAGAAATTTATTTTCTCACAGTCCTGGAGGCTAAAAGTCCAAATCAGATCTCAACAGTGTTGCTTCTTTCTGTGAGCCTCTCTCCCGATTTCTGGCGTCTGCCAGTGATAATTGGTGTTCATTTGTTTACAAAAGTGTCGTCATATGTTGTCTGTTTTCCCCTGTGTGTGTGTGTCTGTGTCTATCCTGCTCTTTTCGTAACTCAGAAGTGATTAGGTTTAGGACCCACCCTACTCTGATATGACTTCATTAACATAACAAAAGAAAAACCATATTGCCAAACAGGGATCACATCCACAGGTACAAGGGCCAGGAATTCAACACATATTTTGGAGTGGACACAACTCAATCAATAACAGTGTCTCTCTCTTTAAGGAATCGTCTCTTGAAATCAAGAAGATACTCAGTTCTTGAAGAGGACCAGGGAGATATCAGATGAGTTCTCACTCTATTTCATAAGGATGGGGACCTATTCCAGTTTGCACAGCAGCCTTACCCACAGCACTTAGGTTACTACCTTAGTTTTTCCAGGGGAAACAGTGACTAGATGAGTCTTCATCCTTCCTAATTTTGTTTCAAGCGCTTTCTAGAATCCTCATAACATGGAAGGTCAAGTAGAGTGTACATCTTTCATTCCTGGTCAGACATAATGAGATTTATTCCCCCAAATGTTCCTTTTCTGATATCCAACCCCTAAGGGTGAGAAAAGTTTTGCCCTTTCCCAGCCTGGAAATTTGGACTATTAGGAGATCTGAGAATTCTTCCATTGGAGCCCAGCATCAGTTGATGTCTTTCAATACATCTGAAGTGAATGTTAAGCTTTTCCATCTGAACTGAGCAATATTTAAAAGGGGCCATTTACGTGGAACGTGGTAGGAAGCAGTAAATAGCTTTAGGGAAGAGGCAGGGTTATCTTGGATTTATAGGTCTTGCAAATATTTACTCAAGGTGCTAAAAAGTAGCATCTCTCCTTTTAAAAATTATTGACCAAAGTGAGCTTATGCCTTTACTTTGTAAGTAAATATTGCTGCAACTTTCTAAACAGATTTATTAGGCCTGTCACCAGCAGCCAAATATTTATGTAAGCCCCATGGGTTGAAAAGGTAGGCTAAGGAGACTGGTTTAACCACAGCTTTGTAAATGTTTAAGGTAATATCCTGCCTCTTTGAAGCCATCCCACCTAGCCATATCACCATATTTATAATAAAAAGACAACATGTTCAAAGTGATGCATTATTTCCTGCCGTCCAAAGTTGGGCTCCTATCCTTTTATCAACGCTAAACAGAAAAAGAGATGACTTCAGAGAGATCCTGCTCTGCATAGTTGGGGAGAAACCATCGTAAATGTTGCTAGTGGGAATGGGAAGAGAGAAAATGTAACTGTTGTGGCAAATTTAAATACGAAGGAATCATTTTAAGTAATAAGATTAAGTCTTGTTTAGGATCCACAGATATATTTACAAGCTGTATTCATTTTTCAATCAATCTGTTTTGTTTTAGAAGAACCTCAATAACTACTAATGAAGTTTGGTCCTCAAGTCTGGTGGCTCACAATAGACAGTGTATGTGTGATTAGCTGGGTGAATTCTGGGCTTTGCTAAGCTCTGGTCAGTCTCATTTGCTTGTGATCCTATTGGTTTCAATATCAGGCTATGATATATCAATAGGACTCTCTCAGATGCAAGAAAAAGAAGTCAAAATGAAACTAGCTTAAAGGACAAAGGCTATGCATTGTCGTACATAATGGAACTCCTACGTAGTGGAAAAGTCCCGGGGATACACCTTCAGGCACAGCTGGATCCAAGCACTCAGGGTTGTTGCAATATCCTTTGCTTTGCTTTCCTTTGTCCTGGCTTCTCTATCAGGCAAGCTTCAGCTACGTTGGTAGCAAAGGTGCACTCTAGAAGCTCCAGGGTTTCATTCTACCAGGTTAGAAAATACTACGGAGGCGTGGTTCCAGACTGGGATACACTGCAACTTTATGTGCCTCCTATGGAGGGAATGGAAACCCTGGTGGTGCGGTGTTTAAGAGTTTGGCTGCTAACCATAATGTCAGCAGTTCAAATCTACCAGGCGCTCCTTGGAAACCCTATGGGGCAGTTCTATCCTGTCCTATAGGTTGCTATGAGTCAGAATAAACTGGATGGCAATGGGTTTGGTTTTTTATGGAGGGAACAGAGCCCTGGTGGTGCAGCGGTTAAGAGCTCAGACTGCTAACCCAAAGGTCGACAGCTCCTTGGAAACCCTATGGGGCAGTTCTACTCTGTCCTATAGGGTCTCTATGGGTGGGAAACGATTCTATGCCAACAAGTTTTTTAACAGGGTGGAGAGAACCAGGGTTAGCACATGGGAGTTGGGGTCAGCATTGGCATAATCCTATCAGTTAAAAGAGGGGAAGAAGTGATTAATAGGGGGGAAAATCAGAGTGAAGTAGCAAAAGAAGGAGTTTAACTGCTGAATGAGCAAAAATGATAGATACACAATCCCAAGAAGCTCATTTTCAGACTTTAAAGATGATGCTTAGATATATGCACTGAGAGAGTGTCCAGAGACCAGCAGCTACCTGCAAAGCTGGTAGTCAGTCAGTGACATGGCCAAGATCTTGCTTCAGTCAGGAGTGAGGAGGATAAAAGAAATCAGAGAAGTAATTCAGTTGTGTAGAAATTTACAAAATACCCATTACTAAGAATTTCACTGGATCCGCCCAAATTTGCTAGCATTCTGGTGCTGATTAACCCAATGGCATAGTTAAGGACTAGGACAATGTATCTCAAAACATGGTCCTTGTTTCACCCAAAGTGCTTGTGAAAATACAGATTCCTGGGCCCTGGACCATCTCGTCATGCTGTCTGGGAGAAGGATACCTGCATTTTAATATGCTGTGTCTCTGCCTATTAATATACTTTCCAAGAAATTTTAACAAACT
The DNA here is from genome assembly GCF_024166365.1 of Elephas maximus indicus. Lineage (NCBI taxonomy): Eukaryota > Metazoa > Chordata > Mammalia > Proboscidea > Elephantidae > Elephas > Elephas maximus. The sequence continues at coordinate 107,842,255 of NC_064823.1, read as the reverse complement.
GGCATGCATCCTAAAATTTGAGAATTTTAGACTATGTTTCCATTTAATTCCATTTGGTATTTGCTCAGTACCTGGTTACTTGGCATCCAGTTGGTGCTAGATGACTGCAGTAGAGATAGGATATTTTGGATAACAGGACTGGTGTGGTAGATTGAATTATCGCCCTTAGTACTTCACCTCTAGAGCCGCATTCTTGCTATGACGTCGTATTGGCAGAGAATACTTCCCTACCCCTTGATTTTGAATTTGACCATGTGACTTGCTTTGGCCAATGGATTGTGGAAGGATGTAATGGTATATAGCTCTTAGTCTAGGCATTAAGAGACCTTCTGTATCTTCACTTGTCCTCTTGCACTTCTGCCAAAGCCATGAGAGGAGCTTCCCCTGAGCAGTTGCTACATTTCAGACTGGGCCAGGGTGAACATGTGTGGAGCACAGCTCCCCAGATAAATCCAGCTGGACTTGCAGTTTGAAGCAGAGCCTCCCAGCCAAGCCAAACCTAGATCAGCTAACCTCACACTCACCAACAGATTCATAAGAAAAAGTGATAGCTGTTTTAAGCCACTGAGTTTGAAGGTAGTTTGTTACACAGTATTGCTGTAGCAACAGCTAGCCAGTACAGTTATCAAACCAAAACCAAACCCAGTGCCATCGAGTCGATTCCAACTCATAGCGACCCTATAGGACAGAGTAGAACTGCCCCATAGAGTTTCCAAGGAGAGCCTGCTGGATCCAAACTGCTGACCCTTTGGTTAGCAGCCGTAAAACTTAACCATTACACCACCAGGGTTTCCAGCCAATACAGTTATGAATTGTAAATATCTTTGGGGGATTGGTTTGTTTTGGGGGAGCTGAATGCCCACCTTTATTGTAGAAAGCAGTTTGGAAAATATGCAGTTGCAACTTCACGAGAAGGGACCCTAGAAGAAAGTTTAGGTCTTTTGCAAATAGTCATGGTGTCAATAATTTTAATGCTAACCAAGTCCATTAACTGAGCTACTGATTCCAGAGTCTGTGACCTGAATTCTTGAGATCAATTTGTTCTTTTACTCATTTGAAAAATGTTTATGCACATAATGTGTGCCAAACCTTGTGCTAGGCACAAAGGACGCTCTGATGAAAAGGAAAGAGACATCCTCTGATCTCATGATTCCTCTAAAGTAGTGACAGAAACAAACAAGGAAGTGGGCATTCAGCATTCACTCATTCAACAAATATGAAGTTCTACTATGTACCAAGCTCGGTCTCAGGACAGGGTGATAAACTTGTTCGTTTTGCCTGGGACTTTCCCAGTTTTAGCACTAAAAGTTTCATGTACTAGGAACCCTATCAGTCTTGGTCAAACTGGGATGGGTGGTCACTGTCATGAATTGAATCGTGTTCCCCCAAAATGTGTGTCAACTTGGCTGGGCCATGATTTCCAATATTGCGCGATTGCCCACCATTTTGTCATCTGATGTAATTTGCTTGTGTGTTGTAAATCCTACTTCTATGATGTTAAGGTGGCAAGATTAGAGGCAGTTATGTTATGAGGCATCTATAAGATTAAGTTGTGTTTTAAGTCCATCTCTTTTGGGATATAAAAGAGAGCAGGGAGCAGAGAGACGTGGGGACCTCATACCACCAAGAAACAAGAGCTGGGAGAATAGTGCGTCCTTTGGACCTAGGGTCCCTGAGCTGAGAAGCTCCTTGACTGGGGAAGACTGATGATGACAAGGACCGTCCCCCAGAGCCAACAGAGGGAGAAAGGCTTCCCCTGAGCTGGCACCCTGAATTTAAACTTCTAGCCTCCTAGACTGTGAGGGAATAAATTTCCCTTTGTTAAAGCCATTCACGTGTAGTATTTCTGTTATAGCAGCACTTAGATAACTGAGACAGTCACCCTACTGGGCATAAAGCAGTGGACAAAGAAAGTCCTTCCATCTTCAGTTTACATTCTAGGAAATTGAAATTGCAGGTAAAAAAAAAAAAAAAATCTGTTGCCATCAAGTCAATTCTAGCTCATGGCAAGCCCATGTGTCTCAGAGTAGAGCTGTGCTCCTTAGGGTTTTTAGTGGGTGTAATCTTATAGAAGTAGATTGCCAAGTCTTTCTTTTGCAGCACCCCTGGGTGGATTTGAACCAACAACTTTTCTGTTAGTAGTCAAGCACAAATTGCACCACCCAAGGACCTTGGAAATTACAATAAAGCAAGCTAAATGAAACAAGAAAGTAAGTACAAAGTGATTCAGGAGTACGTAATAATCATAACAGCTGCCATTCATTGAGCTTTACTATAGGCCAGGTACATTTCTAAGTGTTTTATTTGGATTAACTTTTAAAATTTTCTTAACAACTCTATGGGTTAGGTACTATTATCTGCCCTTTACAGTGAGGGGTGGTAAAAACTTATTCATGGACACAGACCTAATGAGTGGAAGAGTTGAGATTCAAGCCCAGGTGTGTCATCTCCAGAGCTTGTGCTCTTAACCACTGCTCTCTGTACATAAAAGGGGTCCCTGACCTGTCAGAGCCGAGGTATGGAGCATCAGGAAAGGGTTCCTAGTGGGAGGAAAAGCTGAGTCAAGACTTGAAGGATGAGTAACACACGTACACACAGACGTGCACGCACACACAAGGTGGGGCTGGAGGTGAGGAAAAGGGGGAAAGTTGTTCCAAGCACGGGGGAATGGGGTAGTGCAAAGGCCCCAGTGAGAGAGTGTGGTGTGTACAAGGAACATGGAGAAGGTGCCTTGCAGGGTATGAGGAGGGGAGTGGAGGGCTATGGATCAGGGAAAGTAAGGCAGGGCCACATCCCTTCATCGTCTCTGAGAAGTTTCTTTCCAGGGAAAGGAGAAGCACCCAGAGCCAAGTCTGTTCATCTGGACTCCCACTCTAACTTGTCCCCAGCTTCTCCATCTTGTGTTGCTCTCGCCTTCGAAACCCATGACGACAACGTCCACCTCCTACTCATTGTACAAGCAACATTCTGAATAGTTTCTCCAGTTTAGGTGTAAATTTCAACTGGTCCGTTCATATTTAGGCTCATAGCTCTACTCCTCGTGGGATTTCCTGGATGATGAGTGGCTCTAGCTCTGACGAAATCCAAAGGAGGTGAAGATAAAACTGTGTTCATTGACAGCACCATCATCATTAACAACAAACACTGAGTGTACCTGTCATATGCCACTCGTCTGTCAGTGAGGGCTTATGTGTTGCTATGATGCTGAACAGGCTTCAGCAGACCTGTCAGACTAAGACTAGGGAGAAAGGCCTGGCTATCTATATCTGAAAAATCAGTCAGTGAAAACCTTATGGAGCACAACAGTCTGATCCACAACCAACCATGAGTCAGGGGCTGACTTGATGGCAGCTAACAACAAAAGTGTTTATAAGGTGGATGTGGTACAAATGGTTAGTGCACTTAGCTGCTAACTAAAAGGCTGGAAGTTCATGTCCACTTAGAAGCAACTAGGAAGAAAAGCCTGACGATCTACTTACAAAAAATCAGCCAACGAATACAATGGTCTGATCTCGTCATGCATGGGGTCATCGTGAATTGGGGGCTGATTCAATGGCAGCTAAGGACAACAATTATATGCCAAGTGCTGGGGATTCCGGGAGCTACAAGGTAGGGCCAGGGCCCTAAAGACAATATGGAGGGACAATATGGAGGTCTCATTAGAAATACGGGCAAGATGTATTGACTCAGATTTATCTCAGGGCATGCTAGTTTAGAAATGAGATCCTTAATTCTTTTTGAATTTACCTACTGTTTTAAACTTTACATCCTGGTCTTTGATGAAACTTTATCAAAGAGGTTTCAGAGGAGCCAGGAGTTGAGTGGATTGACTTGTCATTAGTGAACTTGAGCAATCCCTCCTCAGTGGCAGTTCCTGAGGGTTTCACAATAACAAAGCTGAAAGCTCATTTGATGTATTAGGTATAATCAAAATCCGTTTCTACCTTGATGCTTCTATTAATACATTCAGGCTGAGAATTCCAGCCAGGGCCAGATACGTAATTTTCAGGGCCAAGTGAAAAATGAAAATTCAGGGCTCCTTGTTGAAAAATTGTTCAGAATTTCAAGATGCCAACCACAGAGTATTAGGCAAGTGTGGGCCCCTCTGAACTTGAGGCACAGTGAGACTGCAAAGGTAACATGCCACCCAGAAGGCCAGTGTCTACACATGTGTTAAAGGATCCATCAGCGAGGGGTTCACTCCTGGGTAGAATCAAAAGAGGACTCCACAGATAGGCATTCAACACAAACTCACTGGGGGCCGATCACCTCTAGACCTCACCTCACACACAGTGGTTAACTCAAGTGAGTAAGAAACAACCCCACAAAGAAATAGCTGCCGCCTCCTGCCCAGCCCATCCAGGTGCCGAATGAAGAGGATGGCACAGCAGTGACTGGGAACCATTCTGCAGCCCCAGTGCCCCTCTGGCTGGGCTTTTCTTCACAATCTATCAGAAACCACTTCTCTTTGAGTTCTGCAGAGTGCTCCAGATGCAGCCCAGACTTGCCATCGGTGTGAGTGATCTCAGCTCTATTGTACAAGGTGCATAATGAAGTGCAGCGGCTTTTCTCCTGCCAAGAGGGGTCTTGCCCAGGACTCAGGATAGCATGGAAATGCTGGTGCCAGACTCTGCCAAGGTACATGAATAGCCCTGATGCCGCGGCAATTCTAGGGCTCTCTGACAGGCCACGGTCACTCATCACGTGCAGACATTTGGTGAACAGGCTTTCCTTTGAAGTCCAGGCAAAACTGGGGCAAACTCTCCTGCTGGGGAACATGTGACTGTCAACAGGGGGAAGGGTAGAATGGAGGCGTCATCTATACCCCAAAGTTTAAGAGTTGGCGCTTCTCTTTCTGCAGTGTGAGAGCTTCTGTGTTCATGCAAAGGCTGATATAGTCCTTTGGGTCATCTTTAAAAAACCCAACACGATGCTAAAAGCCAAGGTAACAGTGCCTGATTTGTACGCTCCTGGTTTTCCTGGAAAGAAGAAGAAAGGGGATGATTTCACTAATGGCATACTAGTCTATACCAGCAGTTCTCAAAGTGTGGTTCCCAGAATAGCAGCATAAGTGTAATCGGGGAGCCTGTTAAAAACCAAAAACCATGACAGTTGTCCTCAAGTCAGTTCCGACTCATGGCAACCCATGTTTTCAGAGTAGAACTGTGCTCCGTGGAACTTTCAATGGATATGGTATTTCAGAAGCAATATTCTGAAAGGCAAGAATTCTATCACTAAACCACCAATGCCCCTCAAGATAATATACACCGTTATCTTCACATACACTATTACATGCTATTATGTGCTATATAAAGCAGCCCTGGTAGTGCACTGGTTAAAGCGATCGACTGCTAACTGAAAGATCGGTCGTTCGAAACCACCGGTGGCTCCATGAGAGAAAGACGTGGCAGTCTGCTTCTGTAGAGATTTACAGCCTTGGAAACCCTATAGGGTCGCTATGAGTTGGAATCGACTCAACAGCAGTTTGTTTTTTATATATATTGTTATCTTAGATGACATACACTATTATCTTAGTAAGGCGTCTAATACAGGCCTTGGCCCTTAAATGGTTAAAAAAAACAATTGATACAGTCGATTCCAACTCATGGCGACCTCATGTGTGTCAGAGTAGAACTGCGCTCCAGGAAGTTTTCAATGGCTGTGATATTTCAGAAGTAGACCACCAAGCCTTTCTACCAAGGCACCTCTGGGTGGATTCAAACCACCACTTTTCAGTTAGTAGCCAAGTGCTTAACCATGTGCACCATCCAGGGACTCGGGCCCCACCCAAGACCTGCTGAATCAGAAACTCTGGGAGAGGCAGCCAGCTCTCTGTTTTAACAGGCCGTTCAGGTGATTCTGATGCACCATGGGTCCCAATAACAGACCCTCATTGCCCAAAACCATCACGCCTCCGGTTTTCAACATTAAGCACTTTAAGGCCGTAACAATGGTAATAATCAACATGTATTAAGCATTTCTAATTGTCAGGTACTATGCTAAGTGCTTTTACACGCATGACTACCTTTATTATTATCTTACTTTGCCATTTAGGAAACAAACTCAGGCTGTTAAGTAACTTGCCAAGCCTCACAGCTGGTGGCAAAACCAGGCTTCAAACCCAGGCAGTCTGGCTCCAAAGTCTGAGGTCTTGACCTAGTTAGGGCGGTAGCCACGCTACCTGCCCCCCGCTCCCCACCCCCCCCCCCACCTTTCCCAACCAAACACATGGGGGCTTGTATGGCGCTGGATTTCCTTCTGTTTCTGTAAGTGATGAAATGGGAACAGGCATTGAAAAAAAAAGTGGAATGAAAAGAGAAATGCAAGGCTTAAGTAACATTCATAGATAGTCATTTGGTGCTTAGTAGGTATAGTTCAAGGCCTCAGCTTTCAACCCTCTAGTAAGCTTCTGCTGGGGAAGCTCTGTCCCACCCATTACTATGATTTTGGAAATCATTGTAGTTACTCTCAGATTGCTTTGAAAAGTCAGAGCAATTCTTACATCAGTAGACTTTAAGCTCCACGAAGGGTAGAGGGCCTGAGAGTCACTAACTACTGAGCTTCCCGTGCCTGGTGCAGTGCCTGACTCGTGGATACTCAGTAAGGAATTAATAATTCAGGCTGCGTGCCCTTTTGTCCTTCCTGAGGGGACAGAGCCTTCCTTCCTATGGCTCAGAACATTGACTTACATGCTTTGTTTCTGATAGTAAAGTTAAGAAAAACCTTTATCTCTTTGCCACTAACTGTAGATGCTGGAGAAAAGTTTACTAAGAGTTCTTTGGCTACTTACTGTTTATGAGAACCTGGGGAAACTTAAGAAACTCAAGCTCAAACTAAGATTGATCACACTGGCTTAAGCTATTAGTTTTTGAGCCAAGCTTTTATTTAAAGGTGACCTGATCACAAGATAGCCATGTTTGTTTTAGCCATGGCATGGATAAAAGGTAAGAAAAGAACTGCCTTTAGCTCCTCCAATGTCTATAATAGAAAGCGAAAAGGCAATACCAATTAACTTTTTAGCTGTAGAGAAACAAGTTTCAAAAAACCTAGAGTAGAAAATGCTCTGCAGGCTAATGGAATTGTGTTTATTTTCAAGAAAGACATCAAGGAATGCAGAACCAACCTGCTTCCTGGGTTAAAGAATTCAGCCCCAAGGGTAACAGCTCAAGTCCCCAGCTCCAGCAAGTAAATGTGTTGGATGGGCAAGATCTTGTTTCCCAAACACCAGGTTTCCACAGCCCTCTTACTGGGGACCCCTAAAAGAAGGCTGTCAGGTTTTTATGAGGCACATTTGGGTTGTAGTGTGCTCCTAGTCAGCATCAGTGTTCACCTTAACATTTACCATATGCCTACAGCTCTATGCTGGCCCTTGACATCTTTGTCCAACCAAGCTGGATACACAACCATAATACACTGGGACATAGTCAAAAATAGGGCATAACTCGGACATGTGGACATGTCCCTTCTCTCAGCTAACACTTACTGAGAACATGGTACTGTGGGCCAGTGAGCATTTTACAGGTATTAACTCATTGACCCTCTCAGCTACCCTCTGAGGCAAATACTGTTGTTACCTTACTGAACAATAGGGGAAACTGGAGCTCGTATTGGTCGACTTGTATCTTGTTTGCTTCAGGTTATACAGCTAGTAAGGGATGGTACCAGAATTCAAACTCAGTAGAGGCTGGGCCCTTAAGCACAACCCTAACGCCTTTCAAAGGCAACCTAAAATGGAGTTTGGCTACATGGAGAAAATGTCCCCAGTGTCCTCCCAGACTCAATCAACAGCAGAGACCAGCACCTTTAAGGAGCCACAACCCAAGAAAATGTTATTATTGATAGATGAAATAGCAAAGGTTCTTAGGTTGAAAATACTTGCCTGATTTTATTCAGCCAATAAAAGTGGTGGCTAAATCAACAAGCATTAAAAAATGTGTGTTCAGTTTGGTGGGTGCCCGGGTGACTTAGTGGGGCCTCCTCAATTTGGGCTCAGTTTATGCCACTTCAGGCCTGGGGACACAGTTCTGTGTGAGCCTGGCTGTGCCACACAGAACTCCCAGGGCCTGGCATGCTGCTTGTTTGCTGGTGGTTGTGCTAGCATGCTGGCCTGGAAGGTGGCATGTTAGGCTTGAAGGTGGCTGTGGGAACATACCAGTGAGCAGCTGAAAGGCTCTCCATACACACACCTACCTTCCCGTGGCTCCGTGCAGCTGGGCTCAAGACTGCTGCCAACATCCTGTTGGTGCTGACAACCACCATAAGAAAGAAGGGCCTTGGGGAAATGGTCCTTGTGGATCTGGCTGGGTTATGGGGACTCCTGCAGAGAGGAGGCAGGTCATAAACTACCAAGGAAGTGGACGGCCAGCCCTGGCCACGAATTTGTGGGGAGAACATCTGAGCCAGGCCTCCTCTTGTTTGGCATGATATGAACAAGGCTGATGGGGACTCCCTTGTTTAGTGTTTAAAGAGACCCACTATGAGGATTGAGCTTTGTTCCCTGGAATTTGGGGGAACCAGTATTCGCACCTAAAATGTTTGAAAGTACAGGGCCAGCTGGAGCAGCCTGCGGACCAGTACCTTGCCTGGTAAAAGGCTGCACTTCCAGAGTTTGGAATGGGAAGGACGAGGATGCATGCATGCTTCCAGGGGGAGATGTGGATCCTGAAGAAGCTCATCTCCAGATGGTTTTTGCACAAGAGGGCCTCCTGGAGGATGAGGTGACCCCAACAGAGGGGTGGCCAATCAGAAGACAAGGACTGGGGCAGGAAGCAGTTACAGCCAGTCAGAGCAGACATCACCTCAAAGGAACTTCAGATGGGGGATCCTCAGTGATGGCAGCTCCAAAGAATCCAGAGGGAGAGCAAGCTTTGGGACATGCAGCACAGAGAGGGCCCTAACACTAAGTTACAGCAACAACGTTCCCCTTATCCTCTAACTTCCCCAATTTCCCCAACCCCCAGACTTCACTCTGACCCTAGAGAATCCAAAAACAAAACCAACAGTGGAGGGGGAAGTGTAGAGAGGAAGGGAGAAGAAAATGACTATGCCCTCTTCTACTGCAGGCCCCTGGCCTGAAGCAAGCCAGAGCGAAAATAGGAGAAAAAGTTCTGATTGAATGAGAGTTCAGAGTTTTAATATTTTACAGGACTGAACTTTAATATTTGAAATTGACTGGAAAAGCTATGGGGAATTCCTGAGGTTTTACCCAACAGAAAGCAAAGAACAATTTAAGTTCTCAGTGTGTGTGATAAGAAATGGTGAGAAAGGAAAAAGTTGCTTTCTACTTGGAATTTTTGATGTTCATTTCATTCAGTTGTATACGTACACATCTACACACACACACACAGTGCAAGTAATTGAATATATGTTCATAAGTTTAAGGAAGTCCAAAAAAGGCACATGGTTTAGAGACGATGAAGTATTGTAATAGTTGCAAGAGAAAGGTCTACTCATAATGAAGCAAATGCCAAGGTTACTTCTTGGATTCTTTGGAGAAAGATCATAGTTGTTTGTCAAGAATTTGTCATAAAAAGTTAACAGATGATGGTGTACAGAGCATGGGGGGTAGGTACCCAAGCTAAAAATGTGTGTGGTCAATGCAGGACCAAGTATCCATTGGGTAACAGAGGATCAAATGATTTCATTTCTTTTAGTGGACATTTTGTGGGCTTTCATAAAGTCCTGGGAACCATCAGGATGAATAAGTATTCTATTTAAATAATAATCATTTCCATTTTCTAAGTGGAATTTCTTACTTTGTTGCCTCATTAAAAAAAAAAAGAAAGAAAAATAGATTGCCTTCACTTAAAATACTCTATCCTTTACAGAATAGATATTTTGTAGTAGTCATCGAACCCTAAAGATTTATGGACGAGGAGCAGACTAGAAGATATGCATTGGCGATGGTTGTCCTTCACTCTACTCAAGGATTGTCTTAGGGAATTTTTTAGTATCCATCTTTTAAAATACTTTAAACACTTAAGGTTGAATATTAAACATTTTTAGATTGTACACACAGACCTAGAAGAAAGGAAAACTTTTTTGCTTAAATAATGTCTCAAGCTTAGTAATGACACTAAACCTTAAGTATTATTTAAGGTACAAACGAACCCGTTGCTGTGGAGTTAATTTTGACTCATGGTGACCTGATGTGCACCAGAGTAGCACTGTGTTCCTTATGGCTTTTAATGGCTGACTCTTCAGACGTAAATTGCCATGATTGGCGCCAGCAGTTAAGTGCTCAACTACTGAGAGGTTGGCAGTTCGAATCCCCCCAGAGACATCTCGGAAGAAAGACTGGTGATCTACTTCCAAAAGATCACAGCCATTGAAAATCTTATGAAGTGCAGTTCTACTCTGACACGCACGGGGTTGCTATGAGTCAGAATCTACCGGACAGCAACTGGTTTGGTTTTGGTTTTTACAATAGATCTTGAAACCATGGATTTGCCCTATCATACCTGATCTGCTTACACTTCAACTGTTACATGAAATAGAAATAAATGTTCATCTTTTTTATATTGAAACCCTGGTTGCGTAGTGGTTAAGTGCTATGGCTGCTAGCCAAAGGGTCAGCAGTTCGGATTCACCAGCCACTCCGTGGAAACTCTTTGGGACAGTTCTACTCTGTCTACAGGGTCACTATGAGTTGGAATCGACTCGACGGCACTGGGTTTGGTTTTTTTTTTTTTCTTCTTTATATCTAGGTCTTTATTACAACAGCCAAATGTGTATCCTAAATGATAAGTGTTGAATTTGTTTTACTCTGTAAAACGTTTTCCCAATTAATTAGGCATTTTCTGGAAAATCTCTCTGGCAATATCCCTTTCTCCACCCTTCTTCTACCTCCACCCTCTTCCCCATTCCAGGGATTTCTACAACCACTTTTGTCAAATTTGTCCCTCCCTGAATCCATTCATCTAATTAAAGAAGGGTAAAGAAGTGACCTAAGGTGAGCCAAATCTTTCTCCCAAGAATTTGGAAATGGGACCCGAAGACCCTGGTCATTGGCTGTTGAAAGCTGGAAATCACATGACGCTGAGACTGTGAGTGAGTGTGCATGGGAAAGTGAGAAGGCCAGTTGGCAGACAGAGAGAAGGAAAAGGCAGATGCAGACAGAAGCAATGTTGAGAGTAGGCTCAGTTCATGGCTTCCTCTTCCATGTCCTGCTGAAGGCTGGTTCTACCCCCTGCCTCAGGGGTATGAGATACTTCATTACAAACACTCCCTCTTTTTTTTTTTCCCCCTTAAACTAGTTTGGCTAGGCTTTGGTTCTTTGAAATTAGGAGACCTCTAAGTAAAACAAGTCTTAATTTGTGAGTTTTCGATGTCTAACCTTAGTATTGCCTCCACCGGCTTATGACAGTCTGCACTCTCCTACATCCCTTCCTCTGACAAAACAATGAAGTCTTTCTGGAAAATACATGGAGAGGGGTCAACATGACCCACTGGGAAAGAACCAGGTATCTGAGGATACCATATTAATATAGGAAACCCTGGTGGCGTAGTGGTTAAGTGCTATGGCTGCTGACCAAAAGGTCAGCAGTGCAAATCCACCAGGCACTCCCTGGGAACTCTATGGGGCAGTTCTACTCTGTCCTATAGGGTCACTATGAGTCGGAGTTGACTCGATGCCAACGGGCCTTTTTCTTGGGGGGGGGTTCGGAATTGATATATGTCTGGGATTTGGTCCTTTATTGGGGGTCAGGAATGGATGTTTTAGTGTTTGGGGTGACACACTTACATAGCAAAAAAGGATCAAAGAAGTCATCTTCCCTTGCCTTTACCTCCTGTTTACATGTTGCTTATCTAAACCAAAAACAATTGACCCCATATACTTGTTACTGAGTTGTTAGAAAGAGCCCCCCACTAAGTGTCACCCCTGCACCCTTCCCTGGAGTGGCTTTGCTCTTGTTAATTTTGAATTTCTTAATAGAGTCCTAAGAAGCAGAGTCTCGGCTTGTTATCTGTGCTCTGAGAAAACTTATCTTGCCACACATCCCCTCGTGACTCTCTGCAATTCCCTGTCTGGATCTTGTTTACTGCGGAATCCAGGCCAGGGTGCTGGGGATGAGTTGAGTTGTATTTCTTTAGTGGAATTCTGCACTCCTCTTCCTGAGTCACACTCTGCATTCCTTTTATGCCTCCTCCGAGCTGACGGGTCACTTTGCAGCCAAGCTATTGGCTGCACAAGCCCATGGAGGGCTTGCACCCAGCCTTGTTCACGTAGCTGACCGTCTTGTGTGGAAGGAGGCAGAGTGCAATATGGTAAACAGGAAGACAGCAAGCCCTGGCTTGGCCTGGGGAACAGGAAGCATCAGCCACCACGCTCAGCCCAGATCACAACCTCCTGGGCTGGCAGCACCTCCCAGCCTGGATCAAGGATTACTCTCAGCAGCTTGGAATTGTCAGTGTAGCAGGAGGAATTTTTTCTAAGATGCCACCTCAAAAATTTCATGGTTTCTGAGACTGGTGTGATAGATGGATACACAGATGGATGAAAGGAGGAGAAGAGGGAATTAGAGAGTGAGAGAGTTTGAGTGATGGATCTACTGCTCGCCACCCTGTTTTAAACTGCTACCGGCCAGATACAACATTCCCAATCCTTCCTGTTGTTGTTATTATTAGCTGCTATCAAATTGGCCCCCAACTCATGGAGACCCATGCATGACAAGATAAGACCATTGCGCTCCGTAGGGTTTTCGTTAGCTGATCTTTCAGAAGTAGATTGATAGGACTTTCTTCCCAGCTCATCATAGTCTACAAGTTCTGCTGAAACCTGTTCAGCATCATAGCAACACACAAGCCTTCACTGACAGACAGGTGGTGGCTGCACCTGAAGTGCATTGGCCTGGAATCAAACCCGAGTCTCTCTCATGGAAGGCAAGAGAATTCTACCATTCAAACATCACTGCCCTCAATCCTTCCTTACCCTGCTTTATTTCTTTGTTTATAAAAAGTCTGTCTCCCCATGCTAGAATAGAAACTCTGTGAAGGCAGGGGTTTTTGTTCCTTGATGGATTTTACGAGAATGAAGAGTGCCTGGCACACTGTAGGTATTCAACAAGTATTTGTTGAATAAATGAAGGAATGGATGGATGGATGGATGGATGGATGGATGGATGGATGGATGGATGGATGGATGGATGGATGGATGGATGGATGGATGGATGGATTTCCTGTAGGGATGCTTTTAAAGATTTTCTTTCCACGTTTCTTTCACTGTTTCCTGCTGTTCTCCAAACCTGGAATGCCCTCTTTCAACCCCACCTATCATAATCCCATTCATCATTCAAGTGTCAGTTCCAATACCATTACTGCAGTAGGGCCTGGTGGTTAAAAGCCAGGCTTCCAGGATTCAAATCTCTATGCAACTACTTGTTCACTCTGTAACTTTGATTAAGTTACTTCATACCTTTAAGCCTCAATCTCCTTACCTAATGCAATGACTGAAAATGAAATAACACAATGTCCAAGGCATGCTTAGTTATCACGAGTCTTCCCTGATGTTCCCCATTGGGTGTCTTCTCTCCCTTCTTTGTGATTTCTTCCTTTACATTAGTCTCTGAAGAACTCCTCACATTTTCTCTTGTATTCTAGTGTTTCTCAAACATGTAGTATTATCCTCCAGCAAAGGGTCCTTCTAACACAGTGGTTTGCAAATATATACTCTTAGACAACTTCCTTGAATCTGTATCTGTATGGCACTTAGACAAAGAAACACCAATGCACAGGAGAGAATATTGCTATCAAGAAATTGTGGGGAGGGATTAGTACTCATAATCTGGAAGAGATGCTGTCTGGAAGGGCTTGAAGGACGGGATATTGTGATACGGTCACACACAATCAAAAAAACAAAAACTTTCATCCAACACAGTCATTTCATATCATGAGCTCCAACTTCATAAAAGTTTTCAGGCCAGAGAACAGGAATAGGAATTGTCCATTTCCTCTGAATCAGAAGCCCCAGTTCAGAGGGAGGTGGTGAAGGAGTAAGAGTCAGGCCCGGACTTGAAGCAGCAAAGACAGCTTCTGAAGAAAAGGACCTGCCCCTTTCTGTTACAGGGATCCCCTGGAAAGTCATTCATGATAAACACTGGTGTGTTTCTGCAATCTGGCTTTTATCCCTTCAAAGGTTCCTGAACTGGGGCAATTAACAGAGCCGGGGAAGCCAAGAAAATGCACTGTGAGTATAAACAGCTTGACAGGACATTTATACAGCAGCTGTCAGAGTACAGTCCTCCTTCCCTGGTCGTGGTGGAGGCCAGAAGGGGAGATTTTGAGAACCAGAGATACCTATTTTTTTTTTTTCTTTCTGGGCTGGATTTCTTCTGCCAGTTATGAAGGATCCTGGTTGAGCTGCAAAAAAGGATGAGTGACGAGTTGGGATCACAGGGTAGCAGTGGACAGAGGAACCTACACATACTGTCATTCAGGACCACTGAAGCAGTTTTATGGGAAGCAGAAAGGGAGAAGTCACAGTCTAGCTTTTGAAAGCTGAATGAGCCAACCTGAGTTCACTGGATTATCCGGTCAGGAGTCAAATATCGTAAACCCGATCATGGATTTCCTCCTTTCCAGCGTGTGAGGCAGGCAGAATTGTTAGCCCTGGAAAATATTCATAAGGACATAAAAGTATATGCCTCAGAGAGAGACAACTTGAGAGCCAACACTGGCTCTGCCGTTTACTGACCATCAGACAATAGGCAAGTTACTAACCGATCTATGATTTTCTTTCTCTTCGTGTAGAATGGGAATAAAGTTAGTACCAACCTCTTTGGGATTGCCATTAGGGATGATAAACAAATAAGCACAATTCTGGGCTAGAAAATGCCCTCAGTGAAAGGTGATTATTGTTATAATATGAAATCTACATTCTGTGGTGGGAGAGGAAGGTGCCCTCATTCAGAGAAGGGAGAGCCACCAGGGCTCCAACACCTCCCCAAAGCTGTTAAAAAAAATAAAAATAATTAACTTTCAGGACAGCCACAAAAAAAAAAAAGACCATAAATTAATGGTGATTTTCAGGCAGATGATTACAAGGAGAGGGGCGTGTGGGTAAAAGAAAAAGCTAATTTGAAACAACACTTTACACATGGCTATTTTTTTTTTATTCCCGGCAGTTTTCTAAATGGCCCTACTTTCTCTTCCCCTTCAACCAGCTCCTTTATCCTTTAAGCCTCAGACCAAATCCCACCTCCTTTCAGAAGGCTTCATAGACCTTTCTACCTTCTAGCCTGTGTCCTATGATTTCTCATGTAAGCATCACGACTTTCCTTGGGTTCTTATTCTCTTATTTAAACAGTTATTTAACTTCATATGTGTTTGTAATGATGTTGTTTTTGCAGAACAGGAGACACATCTTTTGTGTGTTTAAGCACATAGTGCTGAATAAGTATTTCCTTATCAAATGATAAAATGTAGAGTTCTACCTCCTAGGCTTAACTCTCATTATCATGAACTCCAAAGAATAATCCCCAATCTTCTATTGGATAGGAATTTTTTTGTATCAAACACTGCTCGCCAGGATCAGGCCATCAGCTGGGCCTTGAGTGTTTATCGTTTATTTTCACACAAGGATTCTATTTTAACTGTTTTGTTTGTATTCTTCCACAATGGCTTTTTACTCACAACTCAAGGCTCTCAGACTTGGAAACCCAAAAGCCTGGTTTGAATGCAGCAGACTTTAAAATACTTGTTCCAACCCCTTCCACATGTGAACATAGAAAACCCATTGCCGTCGAGTCGATTCTGACTCATAGCAACCCTAATGGGACAGAGTAGGACTACCCCACAGGGTTTCCAAGGAGGGGCTGGTGGATTCGAACTGCCAACGTTTTGGTTAGCAGCCATATTTCTTAACCACTGTACCACCAGGGCTCCACATGTGAGCAGCATGGTTCTAAATTCTAGCCAAGCTTTGGTCCAGGAACGCAGGGTGCTTGGGAACAGCTACACAACACCACCAGAGTGGCAGACCTCATCCTATTCCATTATCCTAAGCCTTTCCATTTTCTGTTTGTTTGTTTTCAGCTCTCCTGAAAGTCTAATGAAGTCAGATATCACATCTCCTAGGAAAGCCATGACATTTATAACCCCCTTCTGCTCCTGCAAATGGAGAGGTTATCTTGGGATTCTCCCATCAGAACTCTCCGGTATCTCAGGCAGCTTCTTAGGCTGGTGCCCTTGGAGTCAATTCCAGGCTGCTGGTTTAGGCAGCCGGTAGTCCAGGCCCAGGTTTGAGAGTTAGCAGGACAGCCCTAAGTACTCTCTTCCTGTTTCAGAGGGTTGTTGGCAGGTTTCTGAAAACCTGCAGCTTATTTATGTCTTTAATGCTGGGCCCTTCGCCACCGTTCATTTCGGGACTGGATGTGGCCCTGTTTAATATTAGGCTGCTCCTCCCAGCCCCGATGCATCTGAATGAGAAAGGATGGGCTCCATCAGGTTTAGTGTCTGCCAAGGAAGCCGAGTCACTGGGGACAATCACTGGCTGTGCTCTTGGGAAGCAGTGAGGAGGGTTCCATTTCTATGGTGTCTAATAGAAGACAGAGAGCAGCTCTTTGGGCACTAAAAATACGGGAATAATTAGAAGGAAATACTCTGTCCCCAAAATGCTTTTTGTGGTTTTGTTTTTCCTTTAGATATTAATTCATTGCTGAATGAATTGTTGACATTAGCATTTTCTAAACTACGTTCCGTAATATTTTTTTTTTTAAATCTTGACTTCATAAAAATTAAAAACTTTTATGCATCAAAGGACTTTATCAACAAAGTAAAAAGACGACCTATAGAATGAGAGTAAACATTTGAGAACTATATAGCTGGTAAGAATATATAAAGATCTCCTACAACTCAACAACAAATGACAAACAACCCAATTAAAAAGAAGTCAAAGGACTTGAGTAGATCTTTCTCCATAGAAGGTATACAAATGGCCATAAGCACATAAAAAGATGTTCAAGGTCATTGGTCATTAGAGAAATCCAGATCAAAGTGACCTTTTCACACCTACGGGGATGGCTGTAATCAAAAAGACAGATAATAAGAAGTGTTGACAAGGATATGGAGAAATCAGAACCCTTAACTATTGCTGGTGAGATTGTAAAATGATACAGTTACTGTGGAAAATAGGCTGTTCCTCAAAAAGTTAAACCATACCATCTACCATACGACCCAGCAATTCCACTCCTAGATATATACCCAAAAGAACTGAAAGCAGGGACTCAAACAGACACATGTACACCAGTGTTCATAGCTACATCATTCATGATGGCCAAAAGGTGGAAACAACTCAAATGTTCATCAAAGGATGAATGAATAAAAGTGTGGTACATACGTACAGAGGAATACCATCCATCTATAAAGAGAAATGAAGTTCTGATCCATGCTATGACATGAATGAACCTTGTAAACATTATGCTCAGTGAAATAAATCAGACACAAAAGGACAAATACTGTATGATTCCACTTATATGAAATACCTAGAATAGAAAAATGCATAGAGACCAAAGTTGAAAAATGCATAGAGACCAAAGTTTACTAGTGGCTACCAAGAGCAGGTGGGAGAGGGAAACGGGGAGGTGTTGCTTAAGGGGTACTGAGTTTCTGTTAAGGGTGATGAAGACATTTGGAAATGAAAGTGATTATGGTTGCGCAACATGGTGAACGTAATTAACGTCACTGAATTGTACACGTACAAGTATTTGAAATGGCAAATTTTTATTATATATATTTCACCACAATAAATTAAAAAAAAAATCTTGGAAGCATCTAAGATGCCCTTTGATAGGTGAATGGATAAACAAAATGTACATACATCCATACAATGGACTATTATTCAGTGATAAAAACAAATGAGCTATCGAGCTACAAAAAGGCATGGAAGAACCTTAAATGCACGTTGCTAAGTGAAAGAAAAGGAGTCTCGGTGGTTCAATGGTTAAATGCTTGGCTGCTAACCAAAAGGTTAGCAGTTGGAACCCACCAGCTCCTAGCGAGAAAAGACCTGTGATATGCTCCCATAAATTTTACAGCCTAGAAAACCCTATGGGGCAGTTCTACTCTGTCCTATAGAGTCACTAGGAGTTGGAATCGACTCAACAGCACACAACAAGTAGAAGAAGCCAATCTGGAAAAGCAACGTACTGTGTAATACCAACTACATGACGCTCTGGAAGAGACAAAACTATAGAGACAGTAAAAATATCAGTAGTTGCTAGGGGTTTAGGGAGCGGGATGAACTGGTAGAACATGGGGCTTTTTTAGGGCAGTAAAATTATTCTGTATGATAGACGTGGTAATGGTGAATACATGACATTAAATATTTGTCAAAACCCTTAGGACTCTTCTACACAAAAAAAAAACAGAGATGGGCTTTAATTAATAATAACGTACCTATATTGGTTCATCAGTTTTAGCAAATGTATCACATGAATGCAAGGCGTTAATATTTGGAGAAACAGTTTGCAGGATGGAGGGAAGTATATGGAAATTCTCTGTATTTTCTACACAATTCTTCATAAGCCTAAAACTGCTCTAAAAATAAAGTCTTTTTTTTTTTTTTTTAAAGTGTAGGTTGGGAGTTCCATGATCAAAAATTTTGGAAAATAAATGTTTGGAGAATACAGGCTCTAGAACAACAGGAACCGGGTGATATAGATTGCAGCGGTTGAGAAGGAGGTGACGTCTGAGCCAAGCATGATTTAGATCAGGCAGAGAAGAGATGGATTCCAGGCAAAAGGGACTGACAACTAATAAAATGAAAATGCTCAGGGAGAAAAGAGAGACCTATGGCTCAGAGAGATAGGTGTAGACTAATTTTTATTTGTGGAATTCCAGGAAAGTTTCCTCCCTTCTCATTGCTTTCAGGGGAGATATTGCAAGAAGCCTGTGGTGGCAAACCTTGATGTTTGCATCTCTTGAGAGTTCACACATATGCACATACACATATGCACACACATACATACATGCGCACACATACACATACATGTGTACACACATTGCACACATGAAATTCTTCCTTGTTAGTTGTTGTTGTTGTTGTTAGTTGCTGTCGAGTTGATGCCAATGCATGGCGACCCCATGCGTGCACAGAAGAACAGCTCCATCAGGTTTTCAAGGCTGTGACCTTTTGGAAGCAGATCAAAAGGCCTGTCTTCTGAGGAGTCTCTGGGTGAATTCAAACCACCATTTTCACTTGTCAAATGTTTCACCATTTGCACATCCAGGGATGCTTTCTTTGCTGGTAGAGCATTGATTTTGTCTAAACGTCCTCCATTGTAGTCAAGGAAAGGAACCCCTCACCTTCATCCCACAAGGTGAAAATCGGTTAATCTAAGCTAATCATAGTAATTCCTTCCCCTTTGCCATGATTGGTTTGTGTGTGGTCATATGACCCAATCTTGACAAATGAGACAGGAAGGGCAGTCCTTTGGGGCCTTCTGGAAAGATTTTGCTCCATATTAAGGAGAGGCAGAAACGCCCTCTCTTCTTTGCTGGGTATGGATTTTCTGCATGAGATGTCAAGAATTACTGCAACTATCATGCAACTAAGAGGGGGCAGGACAGCGGGGGCCGGGAGGTAGTTATTGTGGACATTTAGGAATAGCAGAACAGAAGGAAGTAAAGCACCTGGGTTCTTGATGAAAAGGTTAAGTGGCTAAATTTACCCTGGAACCACTCTATCTCTGAACTTGGTTCTAAGAGAAATAATAGACTCCATTCTGCACTTTTAGTCAAGTCTTCAGTGCCTTGCAGCTAGATGCTTCATGATAAGAGTTTTCCCCTGGACAGGACCCTTCTGACAACTTGACCCATTACATCTCCCTCTCCTCCCATCCAATTCTTTGGCCACGCTCTTTACTTAGCCCATTCAGAGTGTGACGTTTGGCCTCTCAGGTTACCCTTGATCAATGCCGAGCTTCACTCTCCCCACTGTCTACTCCTTTGTGCATATCCTAATCCCCAAACCACACCAACCCCAATTGCCAAGATGTGTCTGGTATCATTTGATGGTTCAGAGCAAAGGTTTCAGAATCCAATAGGCCTGGATTTTAATCCTAGCTCTACCACATATTCATTGTAGTCTTGTAAAAAGTAACATCTCTGAACCTCAGTTTCCTCCTTTGTAAAACAGGAAAAACATCTCATCTCACAGGCCTATTTAAAGAATTAAATGAGGTGATAATGAATAGAATCTAACACAGAACCTGACATGTAGTAAATGGCCTATAAGTCATAGTGTTCAAAGGGATAATAATCATTATTTACTTAATTATTTTTATTAAAATTAATAATCGCTCTGGATTGACTAAATCTACCTAATTTGGATTGGGTCATTCAAATAGTAGTGGATTTTTCTTTCTTTCTTTTTTAGCTAATGCAAAAGAATATTAAGAAAAGGTGATAAGAACTAAGGGGGCAGTAGTGGCTCGGTGGTAGAATTGTCATCTCCCTTCAGGAGACTCAGGTTTGAGGCCCAGCCAACGCACCTCGTGTGCAGCTGCCACCTATCCCACAGTGGACACTTGCAGGTTGCTATGATGCTGAACAGGTTTCAGGGGAGCTTCCAGACTAAAATGTATGAGGAAGAAAGGCCTTTCAATCTACTTTTGAAAATCAGCCAACAAAAACCCTACGAATCACAACAGTCTGCTCCGAAACCAATCGTGGGGATGGTGCAGGACCAGACAAGCATTTGGTTTCATTGTGCGTGGAGCCATAACGAGTCAGGGGTCCAACTCCATGGCAGCTAACAACAACAGCAACGATAACTAACATCAGTATTAAAAAACAAACAAACCAAACCCCAAATAGGACAGCGCAGAACTGCTCCATGGCGTTTCCAAGGAGCGACTGGTGGATTCGAACTTCCGACCTTTTAGTTAGCAGCCAGAGGCTTAACCTCTGTGCCACCAAATTGACTTACAATTTGGTGATTTACTAAACATATTTATATGGTAACCTTATTTACTCCCAACAAGAATTTTTTTTTTAATGTCAGTATCATTCTCGTTTGACTTATGAAGTAACTGAGGCTAACAGAGCCTGGTAAGCGCCTCAGGTCATATAACTGGTGATTTAAACCCAAATCTTAACTGTTTCCAAAATAAATGCCCTTTTCACCACATTTCTGCTCTCAAACATCCCACTGTAGTCCACTGCTCTGATCTTCTAAAGTTTTGGGATTGTCCTCTAAAACTTCCTAGATGGGTTGGTTTCCACTTGCTTAATAATGTACATGAAAATTTTCAGCGGTTCTGAGCATTTCTGTGTTGGGGGAGAGGAGGAGTAGTATAGGGTAGAGGAGAAGAGAAGAGTGGCAAACGGCCCAGAGTTCTAGCATCCTCTAGAGAAGACTGGGTTTGCTGCTGCACGTTGTATAAGCAGCTCCTGTTTTTGGCAATAAGTTGAGTATTCAGACTACTTCTTAGCCTTTCTTTGTTTACCCAGGGGGTGAGACTCTGTGATAAGGAGCCTCTAATGTGGCTTACGTGACTAGGAGTGGACATGTGCTGTTAAAACTGTTTACCATTTACTGAGCGTCAACAGAATCCACTGGGTAGCTGTCAAGAGACGCTTCTTCAAACAGAGAAGATAGTAGCCAATGAGGGGGAAATAAAATGTTTCTGTAGAGTCAGTTCCAACCCATAATGACGCTATAGGACAGAGCAGAACTGCCCCACAGAGTTTCCAAGGTGCCGCTGGTGGGTTCAAATTGCCGACCTTTTGTTTCGCAGTTACAGATCTTAACCACTGCACCACCGGGGGGAAAAAAAGGAGTATTTCTATCCAGAGAAAATAGGGATGGTTAGAAAATAGAGGAGAAAATACTTCAACAATTCATTATCAAAGAAACAGCTAAGCTTAATGATTGGTTTAACGGCTTGGGTGTGTTTATCAAAGTTACTTCTTACTGGTGTTCTTACACATTTAAGTTTAAATTGTTCTCTCCCAGTAGCCACTCACACGTTTAGAGCTCTTTTGGTATCTTCCTTCTTTTCTAGAATGTGCCACAGTCAAACCAAGGTAGGTACTTAAACATAAAAGATTGGTGTCTTTCGGTGTTGCATGCTGTTTTGCAGTATTTGAATAGGGGCTGGGGTGATCACTGATCAGGGATCCTTAGAATGGGTAGTTCTGAGTGGGAGGTTTAATAAATTATCATTTATGCCCTTTCTAGCTCCAAGACTTAACTGTGAAAAACAACCTTAGCATTGGTTGGATGTTGGGTTAGTCCAATGTTCTTTGTGCCTGGGGCAGCTATCTCTCACGTAGCTCTTGAGTTCATTTTATTTTTTAAAGCTTGAAGTAAGGGCATGACCTCACTCAGATATTATTCTTTAAGGGAAGTCTTGGTCTAGGTTTCACAAGAAATGGACCCAGAGGCAAGAATTTGAATGAAAGCAGTTTACTGAAGACACAACAATAGAGGCAGAGGTTCATTATTGAGTGGGTTACCACGGTGGGAAACTGGGGTTCAATCCTGCCAGGAAACTCTGAGCGATCATGTAAAACAAGCTGTTGTTTTTAGGTGCAGTCGGGTTGATTCTGACTCACAGTGTCCCTAAGTAAAACAGAACGAAACACTGTCTGGTCTTGTATCATCTTCACAAATGTTGCTATGTTTGAGCCCATTGTTGCAGCCGCTGTGTCAATCTATCTTGTTGAGGATCTTCCTCTTTTTCACTGACCCTCTGCTTTACCAAACATAATGTCCTTCTACAGGGACTGATCTCTCCTGATAACATGTTCAAAGTACGTGAGATGAAGTCTCACCATCCTTGCTTCTAAGGAGCATTCTGGCTGTACTTCTTCCAAGACAGATGAGTTTGCTCTATTGGCAGTCCACAGTACATTCAGTATTCTTCACCAACAACATAATTCAAAGGCATCGATTGTTCTTCAGTCTTCCTTATTCATTGTCCACCTTTCATATGCATATGAGGTAATTGAAAATACCATGTCTTGGGTCAAGCACACCTTAATCCACAAGGTGACGTCTTTGCTTTACAACACTTTAACGAGGTCTTTTGGAGCAGATTTGCCCAATGTAATGTGTCTTTTGATTTCTTGACTGTTGCTCTCATGGGTCTTGATTATGGATCCAAATTAAATGAAATCCTTGACAGCTTCAGTATTTTCTGTGTTTATCATGATGTTTCTTATTGGTCAAGTTGTGAGGATTTTTGTCCCCTTTATGTGAGATGTAATCCATACTGAAGACTGTAGTCTTTGATCTTCATTAGTAAGTGCTTCAAGTCCTCTTCACTTTCAGTAAGCAAGTTTGTGTCATCTGCATATCCCAGGTTAATGAGTCTTCCTTCAATCCTGATGCCAAGTTCTTCTTCATATAGTCCATCTTCTCAGATTATTTGCTCAGCATACAAATTGAATGAATATGGTGAAAGGATATGACCCTGAAACATAACTTTCCTATTTTAAATCACACAGTATCCTGTTGTTCTCTTCCAACGACTGCCCCTTTGTCTATGTACAGGTTCCACATGAGCACAATTAAGTGTTCTGGAATTCCTCTCTTCGCAATGTTATCCGTAATTTGTAATGATACAGTCGAATGCCTTTGTATAGTCAATAAAACACAGGTAAACATTTTTCTGATGTTCTCTGCTTTCAACCAAGATTATTCTTACATCAGCAATGATATCACTCATTCCATGACTCCTTCTGGATCTGTCTTGAATTTCTTGCAGTTCCCTGTCTATATATTGCTGTAACTGCTTTTGAATGATCTTCAGCAAAATTTTACTTGCTCGTGATATTAATGGAGCCTGGTGGTGCAGTGGTTCAGAGCTTGGCTGCTAGCCAAAAGGTCAGCAATTTGAATCCACCAGCTGCTCCTTGAAAAACACTATGAAGCAGTTCTACTCTGTCCTGTATGTTATCTATGAGTCAGAACCAACTCAACAACAACAAGCTGTCTTTTGAGTGCTTTCCATCCTGAGGGGCTCATTTTCCATCAGTGTATCAGACAATGTTCAGCTGCTATTCATAAGATTTTCATTAGCAATCTTTTTAGAAGTAGATTGCCAGATCCTTCTTCCTTGTCTGTCTTAGCCTGGAAGTTCCACTGAAACCTGGCCACCGTGGGTGACCCTGCAAACATCTGCAACTATACTTCTTTTTATCCAACTGCAAGATCAAGCTCAGCTTTTGCACAGAAATACCAAAGAGTTAATACCTTTGGGAATCAGCCTTCAATCAATGACTGATGGGGGGATACTAGCTTCCTAGCCTCCCAGTTGGAATAACCCTGAGGCATGTTTTATATCCACCACTCATCTGTCAGTTTGTCATACTGTCGTGACCTGCATGTTACTATGATGCTGGAAGCTATATCACCAGTATTTGAAATACCAGCAGGGTAGGCAGTTTGAATCTGCCAACTGCTCCTTGGAAACTCTACAGGACAGTTCTACTCTGTCTTATAGGGTTGCTATGAATCAGAATCAGTGTGAGGGTGACAGGTTTAGAGATGCCTCAGAAGAAAGGCCTGGTGATCTAGTTCTGAAAAATCAACCACTGAAAGCCCTATGAAGCACAGGTGTACTCTGACATACACAGGGTTGCTATGAGTTCTGGTCAGACTGCTAATATTCCTCTCCTAGCCCATGGAGCCACGTGATAGGCTCTCCCCTACCATGGAAGAAGACAGAGGTTAGTCTTTGAAAAAAGCAAATCATAGTCTCTGGACTGAAGGACAGTAGCCATGTCTAAGGGTGGAGATAGTGTAATAAATATAGGACAATCAATGAATGTTTATATACTGAATGTTTAAACTCAAGCAGTCATTTCCCCCTACTTGGCTCCCCAAACACTGGAAATCAAGTTTATATCCTCCATGCAGAAGATTAGAAGAGGCTTTTCTGTGGAATATGACCAACTCACAAGAAAAGACATAAAGATCTTAGGGTTCCCCCAGAAAATGTCCCAGCCAGCTCACTCTACCATGAAGCCCACAGCTGATGAGCCCCACCAAGGCAGTTTCCAATCAGCTTTTGAGCTTTACAGTCTTAAAGGGGGCATACTAAAGCCTCAATCATGAACGATGAAGGGCAAAGTCAATAAACAGAAGAAAGCAATTTGGAGGAAACAGAGATGATGAAGAAAGAGAAAAACTGAAGAAAAAAAGGTATTATTAACATCCTCAGGGAAAGAAGATACTGCAAGGACAAAACAGAAGCAAAATACTATTAAAATAATGGCTTCAGAGCAAAGATAAGGTCTTATAAATTATAAATAAGATAGCAGAAATAAAAATTTAAAAGAAAGGTAGAAAGAGCAAAATGAGAGAAAATAGGAGAGGACAGATAAGAAAATATTAGAGAACCAGTCCAGGTGCTCCAACATCTGTATAATAGGAGCTCCAGAGAAGAGAATATCATTGACAAAATTGAAGAAAATTTCCCAGAAGTGAAGTATATGAATTTCCAGAGTGAAGAGGTCTACTGAAAACACATGTTGAAGACTATCATCATGATATTTCAGAAGACGTGTACAGAACTTTGCTAGTGCTCTGTCCAGATCCCCTTTACTGGGCTCAAGAATCCAACTGCTTGGAGTGTTGGTTGCCAATGACTCACAGTCCCTTCTCTGGAGAACTTCCCGTAGTCAAGTGGGAGCTGTGTCTCCTGGGAAGTTATACCCACCAACTATGGTTCCTGTACAGGAACGCTCACAACCAATCGCTAACTGACTTGAAAGTTCAAAATGTCACTCCATCTGCTCAAGGGGGATGACTCTGTGGTATAATTCATGCTCCAGATTACCCTCCTTGGAATCAGGCCAAAACTAAAGTCCAGCTGAGAACACATTCTTGCTTAGCTCCTTCCCTCACTTAACTTCTCCTGAGATTAATCCCTCAATTAGTCACATGAACTCAGACCCCTGTCTCAGGCTCTGCTTCTAAGAAACACAGCCTCTGACAGTAGAACAAAAAGAGGATTCTAAAAGCTTCTAGATGAAAAAAAACCAGCTTTTATAAAAAGGATCAAGAATCAAAATAATATCAGACTGCCTCAACACTAGAAGCTAGAAGATGATGGAATAATTCCTTAAAAATTCAGAAGGAAATTGATTTCCAACATAGGATTCTATGTTGAATACCTGAGATAAATGAAGTTGAAGGGTAAACCAAAGACATTTCAGAATCCAAGATTTCAAAAAAAGTTACCTCCAATGTACTCTTTTTCAGGAAGCTAATTTTTTTTTTTTTTTTTATTACAAGAGGTACTTCACCAAAACAAGGGAGTAAGCCTCGAAGTAGGAGGACACAAAATGTAAGAAAGAGGAGATCCAACAAAAATGGGAGGAGAAGGGAATCTCCAGGAAAATGATGATGCGAAATTCCAAGATAAAAGCTGTAGACAGGCCTACAGGGTCAGGCTCCAAGAGAGACCACTTCAAGGACATGAAATTGGAAGAATATCTAATGTATGGGAAGATATTGAGAGAGTGATACCACTAGGGGAAAGTTTAGGAATGTAGTAGTGTTGTGCCCATTATAGGAGTCCCCGGGCGGTGCAAATGATTAAGTGCTCGTCTACTAACTGAACGGTTGGTAGTTCAAAACCACCTGCAGTGTCTTGGAAGAAAGTCCTGACAATCTGCTTCCAAAATGTCACATCCATGAAAACCCTATGGAGCAGCTCTACTCTTTAACACATGAGGTCATCATGAGTTGAAAGTGATTCGACTGCAAATGGTTTGGCTTTGTGTGTGCGTATTATACTTTGGAATATACGGTATTTTTAAGCATATAATGCATGCCTTCTGTGTTCGTTTGTTGGCTGTGCCTTCCGCCTGCTAGGTATTTTTGTAAGTGTGCTATATTAATTTTTTTACAGCAATATGTAGAAGAGAATTGGCATGGCAGCACTTGTGAGGGTGCCTCATGGGAGGGGCGCAGCTGGCAAACAAACACTGAAGGCGTGTGTTATTTGAGTAAAAATATGGTAATAGTGATAATTGCTAAAAACTAGGCAAATATAAAAATAATTACTTTCAAGGAAAACAAAAATTTGTGCAGGGGAAGAAATCATAGCTATATAAACAGTTCACATAGTTATTACATAAGTGCTACATATCAATCTAACCAAAATTATTATATACTGGGAAGATCCTGAGACAAAAAGTATATTTGTGGCACAGTTGATAGAGATTGTTAAAGAGGGATAAATCCTCATCTTCCATCATTGGCAGTCTATAGATAATGCTTTAAATGGAAAAACCAGAAAGTTGCAGCAGAAACATTATTTAAGGATATGGAGGTAAAGATCATAAAAAAGAACCCAAAGTATTGAAAGTAGGGGTTTTAGGGGAGTGATAAACAGATGGGGAAGAGCTGCTATATGTTTTAGAAGCCCTGTAGATGTCTTTGATTCTTTGAATAATGTGCAGTAAAATTTTGATTTAGTTTAAGTGCCTCCAGGAACAGAGGCCAGAGGACACTGACTCGGTGGTTGAGTAAAATGCTCTGAAGAGAGTGCTTTTAATCAGGTGCTGGCTTGGAACCCAGGTTGGGGGATGGGGGGGATTCCTCAAGGGACCTCAGCTGCTGAGAGAAAAAGCTGACTACAGACCCAGAGGGTGGAAGTAGAGTTAGGAACCCTAAGGAGCGTAAAAGCATCCCCTATTTATTTCCTAGGGCTGCCGTGGCAAAATACTACCAAGTGGGTGGCTTTAAAAAACAGAAATGGACTGTCTCACAATTCTGGAGGCTAGAAGCTCAAATCTGGGCATCAGCAGGGTCATCTCTCTCTGTCTGCTCTAAGGAAAGACCTTTCCTTGTCTTTTTCCCCAGTAACTCGTAGCTCCAGGCATTTCTTGGAGTTCCTTGGCTTCTAGATGCATCTTCAAGAATACTCAGGGAGAAAAAAAACCATCTAGCTGAGCAGCACAGTTTCTCATTTTAAATAAAACCGTTGGTTGAAAATTCATTTATATAATTTTTTAAATAATCAAAGAAAGTTTCATTAGATTAACCGGAGTAATTCCTAAAAGATTAACTGAAGTGCTGAGTTCCCCTTCTTTATCTAGAAAATGAGTCAAATTACAAAGTATAATGGACACACCACTCCTCAGAGTCTGTGAAGCCAAGTACACCAGTAACAGAGCTACCAATTCTAAGGGTCTTGGCAGAAGTCCACAGAATGGGTTTTTAGAGAACTGAATTCATCTTTTACCTTAATGGAAACCAAGACTCAGAGAGGTTAAGCAATATGCCCAAGACACAAAGCAAGTAAAGAGCAAGTCTGCACATTTCCAAGTCTACACATCTTTTTGCTCAATTTATCTGCCCCTTAAAGTTTTGAAGATGGATATTCCTAAATCCAGTATCATACTCACTGTAGCACCTTATAGCTGTAGATTACTCAGCTTAGACATCAAATGTTGATATAAACCAGCGGTCCCAGATTCCTGCCTACCTTAGAATCTTTCTATACCCAAGGGAGTGGTTGGGCAGGCAGGAGCAGGAACAACAAAAAGCGATGGGACCAACTGGCTACCTAGCTTTGTGCAGGGAGAACAGATAAAGAACTCTGATCAGGGAGCATAAGCATGATCTCTGCAGCCAGGCAGCTCATCAAGATGAATGGCCAGTAGATTCCACAGCCAACATTACATTACCAAATGACACCTGGGAGATCCAATCTCCTCTTTCTCCTCAAGTAATCCCACCAGCCTCCATTCAAACTTTCTAATCTCCTCCACCCACCCACATTTAAATTTCTCCTCCCTATCTCAGCCCCATCTCACTTCTCATTGTTCTAATCTGACAAGAGACCAAAGCCAAATTCCTCCCATTCCTTTCACTCCAGGTTAATTTTGCAGCATTCCTGGTAAACGCTTTTCCAGCAGTCAGGCCAGCGCTGAGCAAAGGAAAGTTGTCAGACCTCATAGAAAATGGGGATCTGCCCTTCACATTGTCCAGTCACCAACAGGGTCAGGAAAGGGTTTTGAGCATTGATCTAAGGCCATGAAGGAGACACCAGCTCTAATAGTGGAGTTGAAAGGGAGCCTTGGAACCTACCTATGGGGCCTTTCTTTGGAAAAGGAACTGTCTGGTGTGCCTGGTGGATTCGAACTGCCGACCTTTTGGTTAGCAGCTGTAGCACTTAACCAAGAGAGACCAAGACATTGGTTAAGCCAGCAGGCTTTCCATATAAGGGTTAGTCCTGAGAAAGTCCTGCCCACCATACCCCTAGATCAATTTCTTTTATAAAGAGTAAATGAAAATAACAACATCTCACATAGCTGAGAAAATGAGAAGGAAATAGTCCTTGAATGTCAACAGGCATTATTAGAAAGGGATTACCTTCTCTTTAAGGTCTCTGGGTGGTGCAAGCAGCTTTCGATTGACTAACAACTAAAGGTTGGCAGTTTAAATCCACCCAGCTGTGCCAAGGAAGAAAGGTCTGATGACATGCTTCTGTAAATATTACAGCCAAGAAATCCTTATGGGGCAATTCTACTCTGTCACACATGGGGTTACTGTGAGTCAAAATTGACTCTATGGCAACGTGTTTGGTTTTTTGTTTACTCTCTCCTTAGGCTCTGATCACTGTTACGGATGCCACCTTCACATTGTTGACCAGGGGGGTAATGTTCCCCCTTTTCATGATTTACAGTTTTTTTTTCCTATGTATATATGTATGTATAGAAATATACTTAAAAAGTTATAATCTCACTAATGAGTGGTAAAGCCAGGATTTGAACCTATGCCTACCTGACTCCAGAGACACATTAAGACTCTTATGATTGAGCCCTAAAAACACAGGGATGTTATGCTCAGGTGACCCAAGTGCCAACCACACAAAAAGGAAAGGAGGTCTTCATTCCTCTCTCCCCATCTTCCCACTGACTTCCTTCCCATCCTCCTTCCAAACAAAGAAGGACGATCTGTTACGATTGGTGAGAGACCAAGGCATTGATCAAGTCACACTGACCAGTAAGCAAGGTTGTTGCACCGGTTTTCACTCATTCTGTTGCTCCTTCTTTCTCCTTGAAAACAGGCTGGTGGGCAAGATGAGCTAGATCATGCTCTGGCTTCCTCAACTTCTTTACTCCATGGGTCTAGCTAGAGGGTGGAAAGAATGCGAGTGGCTAAAGATGTAAGCAAAGAAAGTGAATTTTTTCAAAATGTTTTCCTGATCAACTGTGATTATGTTCAGGAGACTGGGTGAAGTCTATCAATGGCAGATTTGGCATAAGCTATTTGTTTTTTTTATTTTTGATGAGGAGGGCTTTGGCTGTTCAGTGGTAGAATTCTCACCTTCCATGCAGGAGACGTGGGTTTGATTTCTGATCGATGCGTCTCATGTGCGGCAACCTGTCATCTGTCAGTGGAGGCTTGCGTGTTGCTATGATGCTGAACAGGTTTTAGTGGAGCTTGCAGACAAAGATGGACTAGGAAAAAATGCCTAGTGATCTACTTCTGAAAATCAACCAGTGAAAACCCTATGCATCACAATAGTCCAATCTGAAACCAATCAGGAGGATGGCGTGGCACCAGGTAGCGTTTAGTTGTGCTGTGCATGGTGTCTTCTGGAGTCAGGGCTCAGGGGCAGACGTGACAGCAGCTAACAACATAACAACGTTTTTGATAAAGCTAGAATTCCAATTCAGCATTCCAGCCCTCCTGGTTTTGCACGTCTATAGTTACATTTCTAACTACTGAGGTAAACAGAATTATGCATCCTGACTTATCTTTCCACCTTAGGTACCCAGCTGGCCTCTAACTCCTGTAAAAGCTACTCAAGAGCAGCAACTCCCTCGGCTACTAGTCTATCTCTTTAAAGTCTCAGACATAGCGGGTGTTGAATAATGTCTTTTCACAGGCTTCCTTTACGAACTTCTATGATAGGCAACATTTATAAATAGTATTATATAGTAGTTAAACATTAAAGATGTTACCCCATGAATCAAAGTCAATTACAGATTAATAAAAATTCAATGTAAAAACTCAAGTCACCTACCATTGAAGAAAATGTGATATTTTTCAAACCTCTAAAATAGGAGTAATTTCTAAGCTTAGAAGCAATAAATAATAAAGGGAGAAATTGGTTTCAGCTATATTTGAAAATGTAGAACTTAAAAATAATTTTAAAGACTCAGATAAGTTTTGAAAGTTTGAGAAAAAGCTAAGTTTTCTATTCAATAAAGAGTTCACAAAAATAGGTAACAAAAATTCTAAGACAAAAAAGTAAGGCAAATTACATGGACCAAAAAAAAAAAAAGAAAAATCCAAAAGAAGATAAGAATCCACACAAAAACCTGTATGCAAGTATTTATTTATAGACTTATTTTTTTTGGAGCCCTGGTGGTGCAGTGCTTAAGAGCTATGGCTGCTAACCAGAAGGTCAGCAGTTTGAGTCCACCATCTGCTCCTTGAAAACCCTACGGAACAGTTCTACTCTGTCCTACACGGTTGTATGAGTCAGAATTGACTCGCCGGCAATGGATTTCGGTTTTTTTGTTTTTTCGCTCATAATGGAGCCCTGGTGGTGTAACCATTAAAAGCTTGGCTGCTAACCAAAAGATTAGCAGTTCAAATCCACAGGCTGCTCCTCGGAAGCCTTATGGGGCCATTCTACTCTGTCCCATAGGGTTGTTATGAGTTGGAATCAATTGGATGGTAATGGGTTGATTTTTTACTCACAATCGCCCCAAGTTGGAAACATCTCAAATGTCCTTCAACTGGTGAATGGGTAAACAAATTGTGGCACATGCAAACAGTAGAGTACCACTTCTCTAGAAAAAAAGAACAAACTACCAATGTAACAACACGGCTGAATCTCAAAAGCATTGTACGAAGTGATAGGAACCAGGCATACACAGTATGATTCCATTTCTATGACATTTTGGAAAAGGAAAAACTGTAAGAATAGAGAACACATCAGAAGAAACTAGGGGCTGGGAGTATGGGGAGGGAATTGGCTACAAAGGGGCATAACAGAATTTGGGGGAGTGAGGGCTATTTTATATTTTGTGGTGGTGGTTACATGACTATGTTCGTCAAAATGGTACACTTAAAATTCTTATGACAAATTTTATTGTTTATAAGTGATATCTCAATAAACCTGACTTATAAAAAATGTCATTTTGGTGTCACTGAATAGTAAACGTGAAAAATGTTGAAATGGCAAATGTTTTACATAGATATACTTACCACAATCAAAAAAAAAAGTCATTTGGAAAACGTTTCTTATGACTGGTAATCAAATAAAAGAAAAATTAACATGAGGAATCACTCTTAACCTATTAAATTTACAAAAATAAATAATGCCCAGTACTGGCTGTTTTCAGTGAATCTGGTATTCTCATACAGTGATGTTGGTGAAGCAAATTGAAATTACCTCCTTGGAAGTTATTGTTGAAATATGTATCAAGAATCATAGAAATATTTAACCTTTGACCCAGAAGTGTCGTTTCTGGGAATATTTGCCAAGAAAATTATGCAAAATGCCTTGAAAACAATCATGTTCATGGAATAATTTATTAGAGATTATTAATAATTTTAAATAATTCAAAAAACCAAACCAAACCTGTTACCATCAAGTTGATTTCAACTCAACAACACTGTAGGACAGAGTAGAACTGTCCCACAGGGTTTCCAAGGAGCTGCTGGTAGATTCGAACTGCTGACCTTTTGGTTAGCAGCTGAACACTTAACCACTGCACCACCAGTGCTCCTTTAAATAATTGTTAGGGGAGCTTAATTTCCAATAGTGACGGAATGGTTAATTAAGTTATTATGGGAAATTATATGGAATTATTTTGCAACAATTAAGCAATTAAAATGGTCTGTTCCATGACATGGTGGCATTCAGTGAAGCTTTGACTTGGTTTGGTTTTGGTTTATAAAATCTGTTGGAATATATATGTATGAAAGTATGCATATGACGTAATGTTAGTGAAGAAAGTCAAAATAGGCTTATGTGTGCATTCTGGAAACACAGTAAGTATAGTGGTTAAGGGCATAGATTCCAGAGCCAACTGTGCTACCTGCTAGCTATGATGTTGGGCAGCTTGCTTAAACTGTCTGCAGCTCAGTTTTCTCATTTATAAAATAGGAAACATAATAGTTGCTCCCTCATAGGTTTTCCTCAAGGGTTAATTGAGTTAATATATCACATAAAACACTTAGCAAACTACATGGCACAGAATAAGTATTTTATATAAGTTTTCTATGCTGTTTTACCTACAAATGAAAAAGAACTGGACAAAAATAGACAGCACAACTATTATCTGGTATATTTGGTTGTGGAATTATTATATTAGGATGGTAAGATTGTGGGGCAATTTTGGTCTACTGCTTACATTTTTGCATTAAAAGTCATTTTGATTTTTAAAGGCTTACATAGATCTCACTGAAGATTTATATAACAGATTTCATTGAAAGGATATTTTCTCAGTCTTTTTTTATTTTTTTGCTTGCTTGTTTGTTACTGGTTTACCAAGTGATAGTGCGACTAAGGGCTAAAGAGTGTGTCCATCAACAATTCACGTAAATCCCACTCACTGATAGACACGCTCTGAAAAACAGGCAACACCGCAAAATAGCTTGAAAGGCAATCATGTACATGGAAATATTAATTATGGATTATTTATCATGTTAAACAATTAGAAGGCACTCAGTTTCCAATAGTAATGGAATGACTAATGAATTTACAAGGTAGCTACTTAAGAGATTATTATGCAACAATTAAAATTATGATTACATATTTTATAACTGCAGTTTTTCTTCCAGTTGCCATCAAGTCAATTCTGACTCAGTGACCCCACATGTGTGTCACAGTAGAACTGTGCTCCACAGGGTTTTCAATGGCTGACATTTTAGAATTAAATCGCCAAGTCTTGAAGAATCCAAGGTGCCTCCGGGCTAACTCGAACCTCTGACCTTTTGGTTAGTTAGCATCCATGCTCATTAACTGTTTGCATCAGGTCCTCTATTCAACCACATAAAACCAAACCAAGCCTGTTGCCGTCGAGTTGATTCCGACTCATAGTGACCCTATAGGACTGAGTAGAACTGCCCCACAGGGTTTCCAAGGAGCGCTGGTGGATTCAAACCACCGGCCTTCTCGTTAGCAGTCGGACTCTTAACCACTGCACCACCAGGGCTCTGATACATACATGGAAATGTGTGTCGAATACAATGTTAGTGAAGGAAGTCATTATTTCAATATATCTTGAACCAAAGCTTAAGATGCATGGGTTCCTTTCTCATGAGTCTCAATCACACCTCTGTTTCTTGGTACATCTTATTCTGGCATTGGGGGTAGGTAGAGTCTGTTCAAGGAGCCCTAGCTGTGTAACAGTTAAGCACTTGGCTGCTAACCAAAAGGTTGGTGATTCAAACCAACCAAGTGGCTCTGTGGGAGAAAGATCTGGCAATCCGCTTCAGTAAAGACTATAGCCAAGAAAACTCTATGGGCAGCTCTACTCTATCACATGGGGTCGCTATGAGTCAGAACTAATTCGATGGCACCCAACAACAGAGACTGTTCTAAAGCAGCAGATACATGGCTCTGCTTTATCTCTTCAGCACTGGGTGTACACAAGTACAGCCCTTTCACACAGGAAAGCTGGTCAGTACCTCAGCATCTTCTCCATGTGTGTTCCAGGCAGCACTGCAGGCCAAGCCCATTCTCAAAGCAAATCGGGGGAAATTTATGCTGACACTTTTTTCCACATCTGGAAACACTGAGGGTCAGTTATGATTCTTAGCATTGTGGTCATTCTGTTCTTGAGCAAAACTGCAACATACCTCACAGGCAAGCTCTCTTCTTTCCAGACACTGAAGGCATTCCAGCCCTCTCCTTCTCGAAAACTGAGTGGGTTTAAATGCTCAGGCCACAAAGCGGCTGAATTTTCCATTGTTTACAGCTGGAAAAATCCAGACCTGTGTGGACGTACTACCTGCTGAGTCCTGGCCATAAGATGACATATTGCAAATAATACTACCTGGATTAAATATACCATTGTAAAAGAGTTTTTTCTCCAAAGACTGTGTGTCTTTTAGGAACTGGTTAAACCTGGCAATTTAGAGCCTGTGCCTTAGGCCTTTCTGAGGGGAAAATGTTAAAAAGAAACAAAGTTTTTGTACATTTAGAAGACCAATGGAAAATAGAAGTTGAAGGAAAATTTTATCATTTTGTCCTACATAAAAGAGAATAGACGGCTAAAGAAAACAGAAGTGTCTACTTTTTTCCCCCTTCACGATGCAAAGCAGATTACAAAATGCAGGTAACTATGTTTTTTCCTGTCTTTTGCTTATAGGAGAATACAGATTTCATAGTTTGTATAATTTGTCCTTCAGGAGGAAATAAAACATTATTTATGAATTGGCCTAGATAGAGAAAAAGGAATTCAGTGAGAATATTTAAAACATCATGAAGTACTTTGTAGACCAATAAACTGCTGTTCAAAAATGCTGAACTGTATTTTCCTCTTTATTTTTTAATGTCATAATTATTTACTATTTATCGGGCCAGTTGCTGTCTCAGTTCTGCTAAAATCATTTCTGCAAGGACTCTCAGCCCATATCCCAGGCACAAATACTGATCCAAATGTTTGTTCACACGGCTCCTGCCTCAGACGTGTGTGTGTGTGTATGTGTGTGTGGCAAAGGCTACACTTGATCCAGGCTTTTCTGGAACATCTTATTAGATATTACAGCTGAGCATTAAGTGAGACCCATTTTATTACCCTGTGCCAATAAGATAATCCTGATACTGTAGGCAGACAGACCCCCCACCCGCTGTCTGCCAAAACGGGAAGCTGGTGGGAATTTGATTCACCATGGCCGACGAAATTAGACCACCCCTGAGAAGAGCACATGTGGTCTGTGCGGGGTCAAGAGATCCTCATCAGATATAGACATCCAGGTCTCCTATTCCACGACATGGTGGCATTCAGGGAAGCTTTGAAAATCAGATCTTGCCTGAAGTGCATCTGACGTTAGGCAAGTAAACACTGTAAAATCAGACCATCTGACCCAGCTCCCTAACGGGGCATTGTTTTAGACCTCAAGCAGTCTGATCAAAGAACATAGCACAGGGGTTAAAAACAGGAACTCTGGAGCTGAGTGCCTGGGTTTGAATCTCTGCTCTGCCACTTCCTCCCTGGGTAACTTTGGGCAAGTTACTCAACCTCTCTGTTTATTTTTCTATAAAAGGGAGATGCTACCAATACCTACCTCATAAGGTTATTAGGAGGATCCACATTTGCAAAGGGCTTAAATCAGTGGCTGGCAAGTGCTCTGTAAGTATTTGCTGAGTACAATTAATAGATTTTCAGAAATGATTCTACTCTGGGTTATACCTGTTTTCATCTAGAGATTCTATTTGATTAAAAACTGTAGTTAGCGTTTCTTGCTTGTCTGAGACTTTTATCCTTGACTTTCAAATTAAATCAATTTGAATGGTGACAACTTTGCCATTGGAAGCAAGAGTATTGAACCTAAAAATGCATGATGAATTTGGGTTAAAATACGAACTCAACACTAACCCTAGGGGCTTGAGAAAGTTTCTTAACTTCTCAGAACTCAACTTATTATCAGCAAACTGGGAATATTATGAACCTCTCAGGGCCGTTAAGAAGATTAATTAAAGTTACGTATGGAGAGTACTGGGCACATAACCAACCAACTAGTGGCCATCAAGTCGATTCTGACTCATGGAGACCGTGTGTGTGTCAGAATAGAACTGCGCTCCATAAGATTTTCAGTGGCTGATTTTTCAAAAGTAGATAGCCGGGCCTTTCTTCCAAGGTACCTCTGGGTAGACTAGAACTTTTCACTTAGCAGCCAAGAGCTTAGCCATTTGCACCACCCAAAGACTCCGCTTGGCACATAGTCAGAAAAAAAAAAATTTCTTCTTCTTAATAAGATCCAAGCTCTATTCCTTTTGCTCTAACCTCCCTGCATCCAACTGGTTCTTGCAATTTTACTAAAGCCTGGCTCAGTGATTCATGGTAGATTTGGGGTTGTCTTCTGATCTAAAGAGTCAAAGCTGTCTTTCCATTCTTTGAGTTTTTTTTTTTTTTTTTATCATGTGTTTTTTCTGTTTGCTTAATTAGAATCACTCTTCCTATGACTGATAAGATCTGAAGAACTGGTGAAAATTATATTGATTGGTAAGGATGTTTTGAGAACAGTAGGTTTCCGGGAAATCCTCCAGGCCTGGGTTGTTGCTCTTTAAGATCTATCAGCAGCTGTGTCTTGGGCACCCTCTCTTATAAGTCATTGTTGTTTGCCTCCACGTCATTAGGCCACGTCACCCAGGACTGTTCATCTTTTTCCACCGGTCTCATTTGGAAGGTGAGTTTTTAAGGGACGGTTTTTGTATTTCATATTTTCAAAATTAAAAAATGTGTCAGAATTCTCCTTGATTTTTGGCTGCCCAAGACTTGCCTCACATACGTTCTTTCTTAACATGGATTTATTTTTTTTTCTCCTCAGTGTCAAGTTTAAGACTCTAAATCCTCCTTTAAGACTGATTTAAAATACTGAGCAAGTGACTCTCAATGGGGTTTGCTGATGCAGGGCCGTCTGTGTTTGCTTTTACAAAGGAAAGACTGTTCCTCTGGTCCTGTTACTTCACTCTCTGAATGTTTCCTTGGAGAATTCACCAAACTGACAAACTGTCCTAGAGGGAGAAATCCAATAGCTGTCAGTGTTTTTGCCGTGATATGTGTCTGTCACAGATACGCATGCAAACCCCAAGCTCCTGGGGCCTCTAGGACCTCCTCCCCTCTGCTGTGCCCCAAGAGGCATTTTCCACCACAGATGGACCCTCCAGAGACAGTTTACAATCAGCCCTGTGCTGCAGGTGCTTCACGAAAAATAAAAAGGTTTCGGTGACCAAAGAGGCTAAGGCGAATCTTTGGGAAATAGTTTGAGAGACGTTGCAAATTGTGCTCCTTTCCTGGAGTCACAATGCATATTAGCATATTCAAGTCGTGGTAAGGTTCTGACTAAAGAAATTTGTTTAACCTTACCTCGCGCTATCTAAATCTATTTGACCTGTTTATTAGTTTCTAGTTCCCTGGAAGTGCTTTGTGCTTGACTACTAACCTAAAGGTTGGAGGTTCAAACCCAACCAGCAGTGCTGTGGAAGAAAGGCCTGGTAATCTGCTTCCATAAAGATTACAGCCAAGGAAACCCTATGGAGCAGTTCTACTCTGTGACACATGGGAACCATCTCGACGGCAACAGGTTTGGCTTTTGGTTTTTCATTAATTTCCCAGGACTGCCATAAGGTACGACAAACTGGGTGGCTTCAAACAACAGACACTGATTTTCTCACAGTTCTGGAGGTTGTTGTTGTTAGGTGCTGTAGAGTCAGTTCCAACTCATACCCACCCTATGTACAACGGAACAAGTCACTGCCCCATCTTGTGCCATCCTCGCAATTGTTTTGCTTCAGCCCATTGTTGTTATGCTGGCTGCTAGGAGTCCAAAATCAAGGCATCTGTGAGATCAAGCTCTCTGAAGGCTCTAGGGGAGGACCCTTCCCTGCCTTTTCCTAGCTGCTAGTGGTTGCCTTAGCAATTCTTGGCGTTCCGTGACTTGTAGATGCATCACTCCAATCTCTGCCTCCATCTATATGTGGTGGTCTCCCTGTGTCTGTCTGTCTGCATGTGACATTCTCCTCACTGAGTCCAAAAATCCCTCATCTTATATCAGTCATTGGTTTAGGGCCTACCCTAATCCAGTAAGACCTCATCTTAACTTGATTTCATTTCAAAAACCTTATTTCTAAATAAGGCCCCATTCATAAGTATTAGGGGCTAGAACTTCAATATATATTTTTAGGGGGCACAATTCAACCCAGGAAACCCTGGTGGCATAATGATTAAGAGCTATGGCTGCTAACCAAAAAGGTCGGCAGTTTGAACCCACCAGGCGCTCTTTGGAAACCTTATGGGCGCAGTTCTACTCTGTCCTATAGGGTAGCTATGAGTCGGAATTGACTCAATGGCAATGGGTTTGATTTTTTTTTTTTTTTAATTCAACCCACAACAGCTTGAAACCCCTTTTTTTCAATAATATCTATTGAACATCTGAGAATTTGATGTTCCATGCAACATGCCTTGGGAAACAGTGCTTTACGTTAAAGGGCTTTCTGACTCCAAAAGTCAGCTGTGATCAGGCAAGTGGACCAGAAAGTGGCCAAGCTGCCCCTTTTCCCATCTTCATCACAACTCGCCTCCATCTCCTTGGCATTTGCTCAGCGGATGCTACTCCTTTCAGCCTTATGCCGTGATCCTTTATGAGTGGGTATGCAAATGAGTAAGGAGCCTTGGTGATACAGTGGCTAAAGCACTCTGCTGCTAACTGAAAATTTGGGGGTTCAAACCAACCAGCTGCTCCTCAGGAGAAAGATATGGCAGTGTGCTTCCTTAAAGATTACAGCCTTGGAAACCCTATGGGGCAGTTTTACTCTGTCCTATTGGGTCACTATGGGTCGGAATTGACTTGATGGCAACGGGTTTGGTTTTTTGGTCTATGCAAGTGAGTGTGTGTGTCTGAGTATGCTGTACGTGTGTGCACACATGCATATGCCTGTTTGTGTAGTAACATTTCAAAGTTAAGGTTTAGTGGATGCTTTAGGATTATCTGGAAACCCTGGTGGCATAGTGGTTAAGTTCTATGGCTGCTAACCAAAGGGTCAGCAGTTCGAATCTGCCAGGCGCTTCTTGGAAACTCTGTGGGGCAGTTCTACTCTGTCCTATAGGGTCACTATAAGTCGGAATTGACTCGACAGCACTGGGGTGGGTTTTTAGGATTATCTATCACTTCACAATATTTACTCTTCCTCTTCACCTTGTTAGAAGAAATAATTTAGAGTGGATTAGGTATCTGGAGAGAGTATCAGTAAGAAATGGAACAAAATTGGCACATGGCAGGGGTATGGAGGAAAAGACCTTTCAGCAAACCGGTCATGAGGAGCTCTAAGTCTCCACATTCTCCTGCCAATGCCAACGCCAAACTCCCCAGTGTGTGTTGGATTTGGTTAGGCTTCCTGGCTTCTTAACCTTCTTTTTGTTCCACAAAAATAGGACTTATTGAGAATTCCCACTCTTGGGATAAAGTCCAGCCTCTCTCACATGTTTCCCAAGGCTCCTCAAGATCTGACCTCTGCCTTCATTCAGTTTTACTTTTTAACATACCTTGCATCATGTATTAGAATGTAGTCATTTGTAATTTTCTCCCAATTCCCACATACGCCATGCTTTCTATGCCTTCCTCTGCTTAAAACTCTCTACTCCATTTGCTTGCCTTGCCTCTTCCTGATCCCTGACCCCAGCCTTATGCTTAGTTCATCGCCCCTCACAGTTTATGTCTCAGTCTAGACATCATTTCTTACAAGAAGCCTTCCTGGATCTTTCTACCAAGTTGGGCTGGCTGACCCTCCTCTGGCCTCGCTTAGCAACTATACTACCCATTTCATAGCATTCACTACATCCAACTGTAATCGAGTTTGTTTATTGATCTGTATTTTCCACTGGACTGTAAACTCCACAGGGGCAGAAATTCTCTGTATATTGTTTACTGTTGTTTCCCCACAGCCTAGCCCAGAACCTCCAATGTGGCAGCTGTTCAATAAATGTGTATTGAATGAATGATCAGTCAGTGCATCTCACCCTTGTTGCAAAACATAATAGTAAAAAGAAAAGATGGCACTTTTCGGATGAAGCTGCTCCTGACCCAAGCCATGGTCTTTTCAATTACCTCATATGTATGCAAAAGCTGGACAATGAAAAAGGAAGATAGAAGAAGAATTGGTGCATTTGAACTGTGATGTTGGTGAAAAATATTGAATATACTGTGGACAGCCAAAAGAACAAACCAACTATACTTAGAAGAAATACAACCAGAATACTCCTTAGGAGCAAGGATGGTGAGTCTTTGGCTTGCTTAATTTGGATATGTCATCAGGAAAGATCAAGAGCTAGAAAAAGACATCATGGTTGGTAAAGTAGAGGCTCAATGAAAATGAGGGAAACCCTTAATAAGATGGATTGACACAATAGCCATAAAAATGGACTCATGCACGTCAATGATCATGAAAATGACACAGGACCAGGCAACGTTTTGTTCTGGTATACATAAGGTCACCATGAGCCGGCAACAGTTTAATGGCAACTAATAACAAAATAATTTTTATTACCAGATTCCCAAATCTCATTTTCAGATCTTTCAAACTATACGGTCTCTCAAGATGGGGTGGGGTGGTAGGTAGGGGGGAAGGACTTCACTCTAATTGGCAAAAATAAAGTACAATATCATGTTGCCTGCTCTTCTATGTTTGAAAGAGTCAACCAGTTAAGGGTTATGCCTCATTCTTCCTCCTTGTCAGCTTTTATATACAAATTAGCAGATTCAAAACAGAGCTTAAGCTGGGCCTATCCTCAGCCTTACCAGAAAACCTGCTTCCCGTTTTCGTGACAAATCATGCATGCTCTAGGGCTCTGAGAATCTCGGTTAGATTTTTTCAGTCTCATTGCATAATAAAAGACAGATACACACAGTCACACACAGGCTCAACACCACCCATGTTCTCTACTATCATTTTGCAAGCTGAACTGAAATCTTACCCAGCTGCCAAATTCATATTCTAATAGGATGACAAGAAACTATTTCCCTAACGCAATAATGAATCAGTCTGTGTCAGACAGGACTGTTTGCCGCAACGCCCTTCCTGGTTGGAAAGCAAACTTGTAAGCTGGATGGTTTCAGAGAAACAAATTGCTCCTGGCTGCAGAATGAGATGACTGTGTAGTTGACCAAGAAAAACACAAAAACACCCCTAGGAGATGAATTACTTGAAATGAGGAGGCCTACATTCCTGGGGCCAGATAACAAAACTATTTCACCCCCTCGAGACATGATGCCCAAGTTAGTCAGACATTTCCAGGATTTGTGCTTTGTGGGGGAAATACGTTGACCCCATTGCCGAATCTGCTCCAAAGGGGACAAATTGTAAGCATATATACTGCGTAGAAACACTTTTGAGTAGTATTAAGAGAAGGTTCTCTCCACAAACCCTACCACAACTTCAATGACTGTAATTGTGGAAAGAGTTTTAAGGTTATCAGGGGTGGTTCAGGAGTGGAATTGGAAAAGGACTGTCTGCCCAATAGCTGCGGAGTGATCAGTCATCTATGCTTTACCCTTTTCAGTTCTCTGGTTTGTCCAGATCTCAGCAATGTAATCTACTTTTTTTCTGTACTATACATTGCCCAATTGTAAAAGCTTTTTTTGCTCTCTGTACCAGAGGTATTGTTATGGGTTGAGTGATCCCCCTTAAAGATGTGTTGAAATCCTAACCGGTAGTACTTGTGAACCTTACATTGGTAGGAAATAGAGTCTTTGAAGATATTATCAGTTATGTTAACCTGAGGTCATGCCAGAGTAGGGTGGGTCCTAATTCAGTCTGAGGGCTGTCCTTATAAAAGAAGAGAACAGACACAGAGACACCCACAGAGGAAAGATGGCCATGTGAAGACACATCCATAAGCCAAGGGGTGCCAGAGATTGCCAGGAGCCACCAGAAGCTAAGAGAGAGGCATGCAAGGGTTTCTCTCTCAGAGAACTCAGAAGGAACCAACACAGCCGATTCCCTGGTTTGGACTTCTAGCCACTAGAGCTATGAGACAATCAATTTCTGTTATTTAAAGCCACCCAGTTTGTGGTATGTTGTTACAGCAGCCCTAGGAAGCTAAGACAGGTATGTAATGTAAGTTAGAGAGTACCGAAGATGTAGGTGGAGACTTGTAGTGGAGGCTCGTGTATTAATTAAGGTAATACTAGCTGCTGAAACAGAGAAACTCTAAAATCTCTGTGACTTAATACAGTGGAAGTTTATAAAGTGCAATCAGCTGGAGGTGGAGGTGTGGAGAGGTTTCATGCAGTCATTCACAGATCCAGGTCAACGGAGGCTTCCGAAACCACCTGGGCATTGACTTTCAGGCAGCATATGGATGAAGACAGAACATGGAAGATCATGTATAAGACTTCAAAGGCCAGGCCTAGAAGTGACATAAAGCACTTTCATTCACAGAACTCAGGCATTTGACTGCATATAACTCCAAAAAAAGCTAGGAAAGTGATCTGGGTATGGGTCCAGGAGGAAGAGGAAACAAGTTTATCATTCTCTGCTACTGTCTACCACTTTAGTCACCAAATACTCACTTCACCCCTCCTCCTATATCATAAACAAACTTTCTTTCCTCAAGAGAGACAACCCAAAGTCCCAGCTAGTCACTGCAAAGTCCAGGACCTCCAGAAGATGCATATTTTGTTCTGTCATATCCAGATATGGCTCCTTGTGATCCAGTCACCTGTGAACCAAATATCACACCCAAACACACACATACTAGACAATGGGGAAGATAGTTAGGATAGCCATGATAAAAACTTCCATTCATAAACGGGAAGCTTGGAGAACACTCAGCAGTCACCAAAACTAGCAATGATAGAATCCTGCTGGGCAGGTGTTATGAAAACCTCCACTCTGCAGATAGGAACAGTTTCTTGATTAGACAATGATTCTACTGCCTAAGTGGAACATCTTTGTTTGTTATTCTCCATAATCCATAGCTCACTCTCTGGGAAATCTTTCCTTATCCATTATCCTTTTATTTATTTATTTATTGTACTTTAGATGAAGGTTTACAGAGCAAATTAGTCTCTCATTAAACAATTAATACATATATTGTTTTGTGACATTGGTTACCAATCCCATGAAGTGTCAACACTCTCCTCTTCTTGACCTTGGGTTCCCCATTATCAGCTTTCCTGTCCCTTCCTGCTTCTAGTCCTTGTCCTTGGGCTGGTATGCCCATTTGGTCTTGTTTTGTTTTATGGGCCTGTCTAATCTTTGGCTGAAGGGTGAACTTCAGAGTGACTTCAGTACTGAGTTAAAAGGGTGTCCACTATCCTTTTTGGAAACATTTAAGTGGGCATTGGAATGTATACCCTACTTAGGGATTGCCCAGTTGTCAACGCTTATTCCTGCATGTTCAAACTTTGAGGGCAGATGTTGTTTTAAGCCTCAAACAGAAAAAGGATTTTTCTGTTTCTGTCCAGGTTCATCATTTCTTTAGTAATAAATTTCCTTAAAAATATAGTATGTTTCCCATCTATCTGTTTCCAGAGCAGTTTCATATGTCAGTTCTTAGATACAATTCTCAAGTCTGATAACTTTCTTTCCTCTCTTGTCTTCATGACTCTCTTAATTTAATGACAATCAATTTGAGGCCATCCATCCTGGATAAAAAAGCCATATACTAATCTGAATTTTGCTGTAAATTTGAATCTTAATTACTCTTTGTTGCTTAAAGAGTTTTTTTTTTTTTTTTTTT
This sequence comes from Elephas maximus indicus, assembly GCF_024166365.1. Lineage (NCBI taxonomy): Eukaryota > Metazoa > Chordata > Mammalia > Proboscidea > Elephantidae > Elephas > Elephas maximus. The sequence goes on along the minus strand of NC_064823.1, from coordinate 107,797,861 downwards.
TTCCTCCCAATCTTATTTCCTACTGTTTGGGGTCTAGTATCTTTCAATACTCAAGTTTCTGGATTCATCTATTCCTTTTTATTTCTGCCTAAAATCAGCAAATCTTTGTTTAAACTCATCTCTTTCTTCTGATACTTTCGTAAACACAACCAGCACACACTATAAACATTCTATTTTCCAATCTCTTTCCTTAAAGTAAAAGGGTTAATAGATATTTGATCTTCCAGCTGTATAACTCAAACACAATTTTAACAAATGTTTTGCCACTACAAGACATGAATCACTATCTTCCCAACCTCCAATATCACTGCTTGCCTTATGACTACTAAAACAATAAGACTTAATTTCATTGGAGTAGTCTGGAATCGACTTAACCGGGTTTGGTTTTTTTTTTTTTTTTTTTTTTTTAGTCCATTTAGGTTTAGTGTAGTTATATTGGAGATTTTTTACCCTATTGCCATTTGTTTTGTATTTGGCCCATTTATTTCTTTATCTCTCCTTTCATGCCTTCTTTTGAGTCGTCAAATATTTTATTATTCCATTTTTCTCTTAACTTGCTAGTTATGCACATTTTATTATTCATTCGTAATTACAGGTAAAAAATTTACCCTTAATTTATTATAATCAAATACATATTAATATTTTTACCACTTCCCATATAATCTAAAGCTTTAGAAAACTTTAACTACATTTTCCTTCTTCCCAATTCTCTTAGTTATGTACTGCCGCTATGACAGAGATACTACGAGTGGATGGCTTTAACAAACAGAAATTTGTTTTCTCACAGTTTGTTGTTGTTGTTAGGTGCTGTTGAGTCGGTTCCAACTCATATTGACCCTATGCACAACAGAAAGAAACATTGCCCAGTCCCACGCCATCCTTACAATCATTGTTATGCTTGAGTCCATTGTTGCAACCACTGTATCAATCCATCTCATTGAGGGTCATTCTCTTTTCCGCTGACCCTGTACTTTACCAAGCATGATATCCTTCTCCAGGGACTGATCCTTCCTGACAATATGTCCAAAGTATGCAAGATGCAGTCTCACCATCCTTGCTTCCAAGGAGCATTCTGGTTGTACTTCTTCTAAGACAGATTTGTTCCTTCTTTTGGCAGTCCATGGTATATTCAATATTCTTCACAAACAGAACAATTCAAAAGTGTCCATTCTTCTTTGGTCTTCCTTATTCACTGTCCAGCTTTCACATGCATATGATGCTGTTGAAAATACCGTGGCTTGGCTCAGGCGCACCTTAGTGTTCAAGGTGACATCTTTACTTTCAACACTTTAAAGACGCCCTTTGCAGCAGATTTGCCCAATGCAATGTGTCTTTTGATTTCTTGGCTGCTGAGTCTACGGGTGTTGATTGTGGATCCAAGTAAAATGAAATCCTTGACAATTTCAATCTTTTCTCTGTTTATCCTGATGTTGTTTATTGGTCCAGTTGTGAAGATTTTTGTTTTCTTTATGTTGAGGTGCAATCCATACTGAAGGCTGTGGTCTTTGATCTTCATCAGCAAGTGCCTCAGGTCCTCTTCACTTTCAGCAAGCAAGGTTGTGTCATCTGCATAATGCAGGTTGTTAATGAGTCTTCCTCCAATCCTGATGCCCCATTCTTCTTCATACAGCCCAGCTTTTCAGGTTATTTGCTCAGCACACAGATTGAATAAGTATAGTGAAAGGATACAACCCTGACACACACTTTTCCTGACTGTAAACCACTCAGTGTCCCCTCGTTCTGTTCTAACAACTGCCTCTTGATCTATGTACAGGTTTCTCATAAGCACAATTAAGTGTTCCAGAATTCCTATTCTTCACAATGTTATCCATAATTTGTTATGATCCACACAGTCGAATGCCTTTGCATAGTCAATGAAACGCAGGTGAACATCCTTCTGGTATTTTCTGCTTTCAGCCAGGATCCATCTAATATAAGCAATGATATCTCTGGTTCCACATCCTCTTCTGAATCTGGCTTGAATTTCTGGCAGTTCCCTGTCAATATACTGCTGCAGCCAATTTTGAATGATCTTCAGCAAAATTTTGCTTGCATGTGATATTAATGATGTTGTTCAATAATTTCTGCACTCGATTGGATCACCTTTCTCAGGACTAGACATAAATATGGATCTCTTCCAGTTCCTTGGCCAGGAAGCTGTCTTCCATATTTCTTGGCATAGACAAGTGAGCACTTCCAGCGCTGCGTCCTTTTCTTGAAACATCTCAGTTGATATTCTGTCAATTCCCAGAGCCTTGTTTTCCACCAATGCCTTCAGTGCAGCTTGGGCTTCTTCCTTCATTACCATCGGTTCCTGATCACATGCTACCTCTTGAAATGGTTGAACGTCAACTGATTCTTTTTGGTGTAATGACTCTGCGTATTCCTTCCATCTTCTTTTGATGCTTTCTGCATCGTTTAGTATTTTCCTTGTAGAATTCTTCACTATTGAAACTCGAGGCTTGAATTTTTTCTTCAATTCTTTCAGCTTGAGAAATGCCAAGCACGTTCTTCCCTTTTGGTTTTCTATCTTCAGCTCTTTGCACATGTCATTATAATACTTTACTTTGTCTTCTTGAGAGGCCCTTCAAAATCTTCTGTTCAGTTCTTTTACTTCATCATTTCTTCCTTTTGCTTTAGCTGCTCAGCTTTCAAGAGCAAGTTTCAGAGTCTCCTCTGACACCCATCTTGATCTTTTCTTTCTTTCCTGTCTTTTCAATGACCTCTTGCTTTCTTCAAGTATGATATCCTTGATGTCATTCCACAACTCGTCTGGTCTTCACTCATTAGTGTGCAAGGGGTCAAATCTATTCTTGAGATGGTCTCTAAATTCAGGTGGGATGTACTCAAGGTCATATTTTGGCTGTCGTGGACTTGATCTGATTTTCCTCAGTTTCAGCTTGAACTTGCATATGAGCAATTGATGGTCTGTCAGTTTGTTGTACTGTGGGGGCTTGTGTGTTGCTGTGATGCTGGAAGCTGTGCCACTGGTATTCAGATACCAGCAGGGTCACCCATGGAGGACAGGTTTCAGCTGAGCTTCCAGACTAAGACAGACTAGAAAGAAGGACCCGGCAGTCTACTTCTGAAAAGAATTAGCCAGTGAAAACCTTAAGAATAGCAGCAGAACACTGTCTGATATAGTGCCAGAAGATGAGCTCCCCATGTTGGAAGACACTCTAAAGATGACTGGGGAAGAGCTGCCTCCTCAAGATAGAGTTGACCTTAATGACATGGATGAAGTCAAGCTTTCAGGACCTTCATTTGCTGATGTGACACGACTCAAAATGAGAAGAAACAGCTGCAAACATCCATTAATAATCAGAACCTGGAATGTCCAAAGTATGAATCTAGGAAAATTGGAAATTGTCAAAAATGAAATGGAACACATAAACATTGATATTCTAGGCATTAGTGAGCTTGAATGGACTGGTATTGGCCATTTTGAATTGGACAATCACATGGTTTACTATGTTGGAAATGACAACTTGAAGAGGAATGGTGTTGCGTTCATTGTCAAAAAGAACATTTCAAGATCTATCTTGAAGTACAACGTTATCAGTGATAGGATAATATCCACAGGCCTACAAAGAAGACCAGTAAATACAACTATTACTCAAATTTACACACCAACCACTAAGGCCAAAGATGAAGAAATTGAAGATTTTTATCAGGTTCTACAGTCTGAAATTGACTGAATATGCAATCAGGATGCATTGAAAATTACTGGTGATTGGAACATGAAAGTTGGAAACAAAGAAGAAGGATTGGTAGTTGGAAAATATGGCCTTGGTGATAGAAACAATGCAGAGATCAAATGACAGAATTTTATAAGACCAACGACTTCTTCATTGCAAATACTTTTTTTCACCAACGTAAATGGTGACTATACACATGGATCTCACCAGATGGAACATATGAGAATCAAATCAACTACATCTGTGGAAAGAGATGATGGAAAAGCTCAATATCATTAGTCAGAACAAGCCCAGGGGCAATTGTCTCACAGTTTAGGAGGCTCAAGTATGAATTCAGGGCACCAGTTCTCGGGGAAGGCTTTCTCTCTCTGTTGGCTCTGGAGAAAGATCCTTGTCTTTTCTGAGTTGCTGCTCCTGGGCAATCTTCATGTGGCTTGGCACCTCTCTTCCCCCATCTCTGCTTCTATGTTTACTTGTTTAATCTCTTTTATATCTCAAAAGAGATTGACTTAAAACACGTCCTACACTAATCGTGTTTCATTAACGTAACAAAGACAACCGACTCCCAAATGGGATTACAACACATATTTTGGGGGGACACAATTCAATCCTTAACACCAACTTTTACATTAATGTTGCCCTGCATTTTACTTTTACGCATATTTTAAACCCCATCGAACATAATTATAATTGTTTTATATGAGTAATATTTATTTAGTTATCATATTTATATCTATGTATATTTCTGTTGCTCCTTATTTCTTCTTCCAATTGTAGGTTCTTTCTAGGATCATTTTCCTTCTGTCTCAAGAATCTTCTTTAGTATTTCTCTCATTAATAGTTTACTAGCAATAAATTCTCTCATTTTTGTTTGTCTTAAAGTGTCTTTTGTTCCCTCAATTTCTGAAGAATATTTTCCTGGGTATAGAATTCTGAGTTAACAGCTATTTTCTTTCATCATTTTAAAGATGTCATTTCATTGGCTTGAAATCAACTGTCAGTCTTATTTTTGCTATTTCGAAGGTAATGTGTATTACTTGGGTCTTCTGAGATTTTTCTTTTAATGTCTAATTTTCAACAGTCTTATTATGATGTATCTAGATATAGATTTCTTTGTATTTATTCTGACTAGGGTTTGCAAAAACTTCTTAAATCTGTGAACATATATCTTTCATCAATTTGAGAAGTTCTCAGCCATTAACTCTTCAATTATTTGTTTGTCCTATTCTCTCTGATCCATTATTTCTCACTTCTTTTCTACTGGGATTCCAGTCACACAGTGAAAATAATCGTTTCACTGTGCCCCACATATCTCAATAGTCTTTTCTGTAGTTAATCTTTTTTTTCTTCTTCTTCTTCTCTCTTTTGTGCCTCTGTTTGGTTATTTTTAATTGACTTATATTCTAGTTAACTAATCCCATATTCTGCTGTGTTTAATTTCCTGTCAAGGCCATCTAATGGGCTCTTAATTTCAGGTGTTATGCTTTTCTTGTAGAATTTGATCTGATTCTTTCTTGTAGATTCCAATTCTTTGATGCAATTTTCTTTTTCATCTATTTTCTCTGCTTTTACCTGTGTTTACTTAAATCTAGTAGCCATAGTTATTTAAAGTCCTTGTCAGCTAATTTCAAGATCTATATCATTGATAGGTCTGTTTCCATGATCCGTTTTTCCCTTGGTTTATTTTCTTGTCATCATATTTTTTAGGCATGACTAGCTTTTTTTTTTTTCATTGAGTGGTGAACATTGCATATAAAAAGTTTATGGTTGTCCCAGATAACATCTTCTTTCAAATAGGATGCATCCTTCCATCTATTACACCAACAGATGCTGCATGATATCAAAGGTCTGTTGAAGCTCTGGTAGTGTCAATCTATCTATTCAACCCTCTTCTTTGGTGTAGACCCAAAAGTCTAGCCTTCATCGTGAGGCTAGAAATGGGAAATGTTTCTAGGGTTAAATGCGTTGCAGAAGTCAGCTCACTTCTCTGAGGTCACCCTTTTTCTGAGCCTTAGCCCTACAGTTCTTGTTGCCACATCAGCTCTCTTATACCTTTAAATTTCCTGGAAAATCTTAACTAAAATCCACTTTCTCTGGACATGTCCCCAAAAGATTCTGAGAATGCAGGTCTCAGGAAGCTGGGCCCAGAAATCTTCCCAGGTGATTTGATGCAGCTAGTTCAGGCATTATATGTTGAGAAATGTTAGCCTGAATCTTTGACAATTATCACCTCAAGGTACCGTCTCCATTTGAATCCCCATGTAGGTAACCTGCTTTGCGTCTGCTGCAATTACTTCTATGAACACGGTGATGTTCTAGCTGCCAAGGCACTTTTGACACCATTTGTGTCCCCAGAGACCTTCCTCAAGACAGGGTCTGACACCACGTGTCTCGGTTCCAGGTACCAGAGATTTGAACAACACATCATAGAGATGTTACTGCATCTCCCACTTATTCAGTTGCCATTGCAACCAGAAATCTCAGATGATAGCTGCTGCATTACACAAGCTCATGGGTATTTTCTATTCCAACTAGGGGGTTGTCAACAAACATAGCTTTTCTTCTCCCACCTCTGGCAGGGAGATGTCTTTAGCACAGAAGAGAGCTTTTGTGTTATAGTATTCCTCTTTTTCTATTCCTGGAGTTTTATTATAGGTCTCTTCTATGGGTGCCACTGGAGAATGAAGCTCAACCATCTGTAAAAATTTGAACCCTACTGGTGGGAAAAGACTTGAACCCACCCACAGATTTCTTGATGAATAAGGTAATAAAATGCCATTATGTGTCTATTACTTGCAGCAAAATGCGTTCTAACTCATGCAAATTTAAACACAGCATGGCGGCCATGATGGAAAACAGCATCTTGGAGGCACATATCTAGAAGCAGAGTTCTTTCTAGTCAGGGAATAATGTGGGAGAAATAATAAAGAGTTGGTGATCTCCTTAGTGTGGGCTTTACTCCAATCTAACCAACATGTTATTTGCATCTAACAGTGTTGTGAGTATAGACAGGATTATAGTACCAAGCACCCTAGTTCTCAGAGTCCCATGCTATAGGTAATGACCTAAGAAGAACTGCAAGGGAAATTATAAAACAAGGAAGAGGAACAGAATGTCTGCCAGAATTCAGGGGTTTGAGGCCACTTGTGTCTAGTTGTGGGTCATGACTCATTAGACCAACTATTCTCCCTTGCCTCATTTTTTCCACAGGAGAATAAAGAAACAGCAGACAGAGAGCAGCTGGAGAATGTTTTCACGTGGTCTCTTTATAGATTATTTCTTTCTTCTCTTATGTTTTTGTTCTTAGCCTGGTGCATTTCAAGTTAGCTCAATACCAATTTACTCTGAAGTGGTAATGTAGTCAGCACTTCCTGAATTCCCACCTATGAAAGTGGAATATTTGAAATCAGTATTCTCAAAGAACTCTATCGTATTCCAGAATCTGGGCCTTTTGGAAATACTATTAGACTTCAGATATGTCTTCTTATATAAAGTAAGGCAGAACATTTTTCGTAAGCATCAAATTGAATAATTTAACTTCAAAACCAATAAAGGACCACTATAGTGCTTTTGGAAACTTGATAGCACAGTGGTTGAGAGTTCGGCTGTTAACCAAAACGTTGGCAGTTCTAATCCACCAGCTGCTCCCTCAAGCCCTATGGGACAGTTCTACTCTGTCCTATAAGGTCGCTATGAGTTGGACTCAACTCGAGGGCAATGGGTTTTGTTTGTTTGTTTGTTTGTTTGTGGGGGAAGGTTAGAATGCTTTTACTTAGTGGGAGGTCTCAATTCATTGTCTACAATTAAAATAATCACTACCATTTATTGAACTCCTATCATGTGCCAGGCACTATGCTAGGCCCTTTACTTATGATATCTTTTATAAACATCACTACAGCCCCATTAGGTTGGTTTTGGTATACCAATTTTACTGACGAAAAAACTGAGTTTCAAAGAGTTTGAGTTAAATAACACCCAAAATATCTAAAAATTGGACCAGGAGTAAATAAAGCAACAGCTCAAGCCCAGTGATAAATGGCAACTGACACCCAGCATTCTTTGGGGGAGACGATGAGGAGAAACCTTACCTCAACAAAAGGAGCAGCCTGTCTTCAATTTTAGCCGTTTTTGCCATGAGTGAACACAGGCCCAGTGTTTCCCGAGCTCCAGTTTTTCAAAAGAAAGCAGAAATCCAAATTTTTATGCGAAATTGAAATCTTATTGTTCAATGTTGGCAACAATTAAAAAGTTTTTAAGCTCTCTGCAAGCCAAACAAAATACAGCTGTGGTCTGGATTCAGCTTGCGGCTGCCTGTTTGCAAACTCTCCTCTGTCCAGGGCAATTGGGAATTATTTGGGGGTCTTTTGTTCTCTTAAAGAAACATGGTTCCTTCAACCAGAGACCAGAATGCTTTAAATAATCATTAATGGTTCATTCTTGGGCCTTAATCATTGCCATCCACCCTCCCTTAGAAATACAAATATCCACAACGCTACCCCCTGGTAACATTCATGCGTAATTTGTGAAATCATTATCCTATGTGGCTTAGGGAGCCAAGTGACATAGGGGTGTTCAAGGAAGACGAAGATACAAGAAAGAAAAGGAAAATAGAGGGCATGGAGAATGGGAGGGGGCACCCTGCTGAGGCCCTAGCCCACACCACCGGTCTCTGTCTGTTTTCACAATTCAGGCTCCTGAAGCCCAGGTCTGGACTCCAATGTTCAGAGCCTTAGCCCATCATCCTTCATTTCTGATTTCTCTCCTCTGAGGAGATAAGGACAACCCTGGGCCTCTCGGTGTGTTTTACATCAAAGACCACTGAAGGGTCCTGACAGCCTGGATGTCACTGCTGTAAATAAACCATTAATCACTCTGCCATTTCATGGACACACTCTTCCCAAAGGGCATGAACTTTCTCCAGGTCACTAATATAAACCACATCTTCCCTGAGCCAATGGGGGAGGCAAGCTGGGGGTGTCAGAGCTCAGAGAGCAGGCTCCCTCATTGACACACCATTACTTTCCTCTTAACCCCAGAGGTCATTGCTACAGTCCCAATGGATTGTAAATGGTCAATTAAAAGAGAGATAGTTGAAATGAATTAAACATATAAAGTCACAGTTTAGGGGAACATATATACCACAAGGCAGCTGCTTCCACCCTCCTAAATTCTCTACCGCTGACTGGGTACCAAGAGAAAGGCCACAGGGATACAACAGGACATTACTGATTTTGCCACTAACACAAAACAATGCCCCTTGGCAGATCCCCATAATCTCAGTTCCAAGAATTAGATCCCAGGGAAAATGCATAAAATGCCTTTCTAGAATAGAGATTCTCCTCTGTGAGTTAAGTTAAGACCACTGACCAAAGGCTCTAACTTAGCCCAGGTTACTCCCTGGAAGCCAAGTGTTCAGGGTAGGTTCATCATTCATTGAGCTTCTGTTAAAGGCAGATGCTGTTTTTGGCCCAGTGCAAGGACCAGCAAGGCCCCTCCTCTCATGGCATTTATATTCTTCTTGGGACCATCACCACCACAAGTTGCTAGAGAGTCAGATAGGGGTTTCAATGGCTCATTTTTTGAAAGTAGATTGCCAGGTCTTTCTTCTGAAGTGCCTCTGGGTGGACTCAAACCACCAACTTTTCAGTTAGCAATGAAGCACGATAACTCTTTGCACCATTCGGAGACTACCTTGTTGGGACAGCCAACCAATAAACAAACAAGATAAATTTTGATAGTGGGAAGGCTATAAAGAACATAGAACAAAGAGGTGTGTAAATAGGGATGGGGTGAGTGGTTAGTTTAAGTGGGAAGATAAGAGCATTCACTCACTCAGCAATTAAACATGGTAGTAGGTACTCGAAGTAGAAGTAGAAAGTGATGCCTATGTTTGAAGGACATTATGTTCTACTTGGAGAGATGAGATGAGCATGAAAGAGTCAATGAGAAACTGTGAGTACACAAAACCTAAATGCAAACCTGGAAGCCTGAATGCTGAAGCCCAGGAAACAAGGCAATGATCAGGGCAAGACAGGTTTTTCAGAGACGCTGAGTCTTAGCAGTTGGGATTAAATCCTTCATCTGGATTGTATCTGGGTAAAGAGCCTTAGGTCCATCCCACTGAGCCACTGGGATGGGATTTTGCCAGAGCTCAGATCCCTAAGGTGAATTGTCAGGCATGGGAGATAACAAGTTACCAGCCTACAGTAAATATGGAAGGAAGGACAGAAATAATACTGCTCTTCAAGTAAATTCTGAACACCTTATCCAGGCCTCCCCATCTCATCCCGTATCACTCTCCCCCTCCCTGCAGCCATATGGGCCTTCTCCCAAACACCAACCCAGGTTCACACCTGGCCATGGTGACTGTGAATTTGCTATTACCTCTACTTGGAAAGTGCCTTTTTCACATCTTCACATGCCTGGCTCCTTCTTGTTAACTAGGTCTTGACTCAAATATCTTCTCCTCTGAGACACCTTGGCTGAGCAGTCTCTGACACTGGCCTCCCCCCCGCCCCCAACTCCCTAGTCTCTTTCTATCACTTCACCCTGACATATTCTCTTCAGAGTACTTTACTATCTGTTATGAATTAAGTTGTGTCCCTGTAAAAGATACATTGAAGTCCTAACCCCTGTACCTGTGAATGTGACCTTGTTTGAAAACAAGGTCTTTAGTGCTTAATTTTATATGATAACTAGTCTAGGCCATGGTTCCCAATTGTTTGGCCAAACACTAGACTACGTGCTCTTCCATAACGTAATGTAATGTCTGTCTTAGTCATCCAGTGCTGTTATAACAGAAATACCAAAAGTGGATGGCTTTAACAAAGAGAAATTTATCTTCTCACAGTAAAGTAGGTTAAAAGTTCAAATTCGGGGCATTGGCTCCAGGGGAAAGCTTTCTCTCTCTGTCTGCCTTCTCATCAATCTTCCCCCACACCAAGAGATTCTCTGCGCAAGGACCCTGAGTCCAAAGGATGCACTCTTCTCCTGGCACTTCTTTCTTGGTGGTATGAGGTCCCCCTGTCTCTCTGCTTGCTTCTTTCTTTTATATCTCAAGAAATTGCTTCAAGACACAATCCAATCTTGTAGACTGAGTCCTGCTTAACTAACAGAACTGCCACCCATCCTCTCATTAACATCACAGAGGTAGGATTTACAACATACAGGAAAATCACACAATACAGGGAATCATGGCTCAGTCAAATTGATACACACGTTTTTAGGGGACATAATGCAATCCATGACAGTAATGTAAAGTGATGTAATGTAATCAGCTCCCATAACGAAACCTAATGTAATATAATCAATTAACCAGTTGAAAAGGGAGTTTCTTTAGGGTGTGGTCTACCTTCAGACTATAAATAGATACTTTGGCACAACTTACTCTCTCTCTCTCCACTCTGCATTCTTTCTACTGCCTGATCTATGGATCTTGGGAAGCAATCCTACAGGAGTCTCCAGCCTACCACCTGATCTACAGATTTTGGGCTTGCCACCACAATCACATGAGCCAATTTCTTAAAGTAAGTCTCTCTCTCTCAACCTCTATCCCTGTAACAAGTGAGTTGGTGCAGTTGTCAAGTAAAGATCAGGAACAACAGAGGTCAAGACCAGCACCGTAAGGACAGGGCCCCTGTTCACATTTGTCTGCTGGGATAGGGCAGGACTGGGTAAGGAGGTCACTGTCTTAGTTATCTAGTGCTGCTATAACAGAAATACCGCAATTGAATGGCTTTAACAAAGAGAAATTTATTTTCCTCACAGTAAAGTAGGCTAGAAGTCCATATTCAGGGCATCAGCTCCAGGGGAAATCTTTCTCTCTCTGTTGGCTCTGGAGGAAGGTCCTTCTTATCAATCTTCTCCTGAACTAGGAGCTTCTCTGAGCAGGAAGCCCAGGTCCAAAGGACACACTCTGCTCCCAGCACCACTTTCTTGGTGGTGTGAGGTCTGATGTCTCTCTGCTTGATTCTCTCTTTTATATCTCAAAAGAGATTGCCTGAAGACACAATCCAATCTTGTAGATTGAGTCCTGCCTCATTAACATAACTGCTGCCTACCCCACCTCATTATCATCATAGAGGCAGGGTTTACAACACATAGGAAATTCACATCAGATGACAAAAAGGTGGACAATCACAGAATACTGAGAATCATGGCCTAGCCAAATTGATACATATATTTTGGGGGGACACAATTCAATCTATGACAGTCACCAACAGAAAAAAAAGGGAGATATGACTTTAAACACTTAGCTGTACCAAGAGGTGTACAGCTAAGTATGCGTCTGAGTGTGCCAGACCTTGGTGCAATCCTAATGCTGCTTACTCCCCAGAGCTCCAATAAATATAAAATAAGTAAAGAACTTTCTAGGTGGGTTGCAATGCATGGAGTTTAAAACTACCACAAGAAGTTACACCTTGCCTCAAGGGTAGAAAAGGAGAATTAAAATCATAAATGATTGTCTTAGTTTTCTAGGGCTGCCATTGCAAAATACTACAAAGTGAGTGGTTTAACAAACAAAATTTATTGTCTCATAGTTCTGGAGGCTAGAAGTCCAAATCAGGGTTTCAGCCTTGTCCATTCCTTCTTAAGGCTCTGAGAGAGGAACTGTTCCATGGCTCTCTCCTGGCTTCCAGTGGCTGCCAGCAATCTTTAGCATTCCTTTGCTGCTTGTGGATGCATCTTCACATGATGCCTTCCTCCTGTGTGTGACTCTGCTTCTGTGTGTCCTCTTTTATAAGACACCAGTCATATAAGACTAAGACCCACCATACTCCAGTATGATGGTGTTAACTAATAGCATCAGCAAAAAAAAAAAGAAAAACACCCTATTTCCCCAAACAAGGCCACATTTACAGAAATGGGGGTAGGATGTCAATGTATCTTTTGGTGGGGGGCACAACTCAATCCAGAGTAATAATATACAACCTTTTAAACTAAAGATGACCCCTGACAGCGAGGCCATTCTGGACCATCCAACCCCAGCTGAGCTACCAACTGGCAGTAGCCACATGAATGAACCCAGGTGAGACCGGCAGAAGAACCAGCAAGCTGAGCACAGCCAAAATTGCTGACATGCAGAATCATGAACTAATAAATGATTTTTGTTTTAAGCCACTGAATTTTGAGATGTTTTGTTATATGATCAAGGCTAACTGATAATACACCCATGGCCTTAACTCCTGGATCATGAAGGCATTTGAGTATGCTCATACATGTGTGTGAACACACACACATATACATACACACACACTCACTCACACACACACACATACATAGGCACTCGATTATTCATTAAGGGCTGGGAATTTATATTGCTCACTGCTGCCCCTCTTGCCTATAGAATAGCATCTGGCACACAGTTGGCACTTAATAGATATCTTTTAAATGAGCAAATGAATTCACAGATGTTTAGCAAAGTAATTTAATTTAAGAGGTAGCCTAGATGTGGTCACTACATAGAAGAATCTATGAGTGAATCTCTGGGTGGAGTTAAGGATCAGTGAAAACCAATTCCAGCCAGACCCACTTGCTTCCTAGACACCATGCTGTATCTGCTAAACTAGTTTCTGGAAAGTCAGCATTACGGGAACCAACTCTATTGGGACTGGGGTTTGACAAGGCTGGTAATAACAACCTATTTGTCATACGTGCTTAGCTTTCCACTGGTGTTGACAGAGGTCTAAATGGCAAGGGGACTTTCATAAGAAGGCTGAAGGAAATATGATGTAGCTGTGGGTGTCAGCTGAAGAACAGCCAAAACAAGAGCTGGGTCAGGTTTACCTACTGAGTGAATTGTGACGGCTATTTTTCAAGGGATTGAAAAAAGGAATACCATGTGGAGAAAAACACTAAAGACTCTGAACACTCTGAAATGAACACGTATCATTCTTGTTTGACCAAAAGAAATATCCAGCAAAGTGAATTGCCCCCTTTACCATTTTCTTGTTCATTCTCTTTCCTTTCTCAAAAATAAGAAAATATTCATTAAAATAATCAAAGATAGCCATTCAAGGGAGAAGCATTAAGAAAAAGTTATTATCAAGTTGATTCTGACTAATAGCAACCCTGTAGGGCAGAGTAGAACTGCCCCACAGGGTTTCCAAGGAGCAGCTGGTGGATTCGAACTGCTGATCTTCTTGTTAGCAGCCAAGCTCTTAACCACTGCACCACCAGGGCTCCGTGGAGAGAAGCATAGCAACCTGGAAATCATAACTGAAGAAATGAGAAGCAACTTGAAACCCTAATTTTCTCATCTACAAGAAATGGAAATAATATCTGCCCTGCCTAGGTGTCTTAATTTCCTAGGGCCACCATAACAAAGAAGAAAAACTGGGTGGCTTAAAACAGCAGAAATTTATTGTTTTATACTTCTGGAGGCTGGAAGTCTGAAACCAAGGTATCAGCAGGATTATGCTCCCCTGAAAACCTCTAGGGGAAGATCCTTTCTTGCCTTTCTGACCTTCTGGTGGGTGCTGGCAATCCTTGGCATTACTCGACTTGTAGATGCCGCACTTCAATCTCTGCCTCCATTTCACATGGTTGTCTTTTTGTGTCCGCATCTCCTCTCTCTTTTAGGACCCACTCTACTCCAGTAGCAGAGTCCCTGGGTGGGGCAAACAGTTTTCACTTGTCTACTAACCTAAAGGTTGGCAGCTCAAACCTACCCAGTGGCACTGTGGAAGACAGCCCTGGCAATCTGCTTCTGTAAAGATTACAGCCAAGGAAAATCCTATGGAGCAGTTCTACACTGTAACATGTGGGGTCGCCATGAGTCAGAATCAACTCGAAAGCAATGGTTTGGGTTTTTCTACTCCAGTATGACCTCATGTTAACTGGTAACATCTTCAAAGGTCCTATTTCCAAATAGGGAGTCCCAGTGCAAATGATTAACGTGCTTTGCTGCTAATGGGAAGGTTAGCAGTTTGAGTTTACCCAAAAGCACCTTGGAAGAAAGGCCTGGTGATCTACTTCTGAAAAAAATCAGTAATTGAAAACCCAATGGAACACAGTTCTACTCTGACATACATGCAGTCACCATGAGTTGGAATCAACTCAATGGCAACTGATTATTTCTAAAGGAGGTCACATTCACATGGAGGGATTAGAACTTCAACATATCATTTTGTGGGACGCAATTCAATACATAATAATGAGTTTACTAAGAAGATTAAATGAGATCATATAAGCGAAAGTGTCATTCAAATGTCAATGATTATGGAATAAAAACAGTGACAATCAATAGGAACAAATACAAGAAAAGAAAAAAAAAATCAGCGCAAACCTGTCCTACAAAGATCTTATGACTGAACCAATTGTAAGCAGGTGACCAGGGACAAGCAACACTAACACCAACATATCAAGATAGGAAGCAGAGGAATCAGGATCAGATTAACGGGACAGGATCAGAAACAGAAAGATATGGGTCTGGCAGGAAGCAAGTGGATTAGATGGGAATAGGGCACAGAGATACTGGGTGCAGTGGCAGAAGACACTGGGCATTGAGTGGACAGCTGCTGCTTTTGCCTGCCCAGCGTCTGTTCCACCTTCTTTTGGTGAGAACAGATGGCATTCTATTTCCTCTTTCCGTGCGCCATGCTCACAGCCTGACCAAGAGGTTTCCCTGTGATCAGACATTTTCCAAGCAGTTTCTCTTTGCTGGGAATGGAAATCTTTCCCAGAGTGACATAAGAGTGGGGTTAAAACAGACAAATTCCTTAGCAGCACCTTTAAGAGACTTCTCACCTTGCTACCAAATTCTCCAAGGCTGCCCTGGTTCCAGTCCTTTCTGAGGCCTAGTTGGTCAACCACTCCCACTTCTATGAGCCACCCAGAATCCTTCTAATATCTTTTTTTTTTTTGCTTAAGTCAACCAGACTCCATTTCTGCCTCTCAGAAACAAACAAATGCAACTGATCAAAGCCTAGGTTTATAGACTGCGACAGGTGTCTTACACATTCATTGCTCTTGGTGGTATTGTCCCCTCCCCTGGCCCTGTCCTAAACTACTTGCTTCTGAGAAGTTTTCTGGCATAATCTGAACAAATTGTCAGACCTCTCAACAAGACACCAAAACAAAACAAAACAAAGAAAAGGAAACCCTGGTGTTGTAGTGGTTAAGAGCTACAGCTGCTAACCAAAAGGTCGGCAGTTTGAATCCACCAGGTTCTCCTCAGGAACCCTATGGGGAAGTTCTACTCTGTCCTGTAGCATTGCCATGAGAGGTCAACAAGACACAGAGGGTGTCATAAACAGGAGGCTTAAAATGAAAACACAAACAAAAACAACATAAAGCAAAACTACTACTGGAGTATAAGAACAGATGTGGAGGTGAGCAATGACTCTCTCTAACATCTACTAATATTTAGTACACATCAAATCATCCTTAGACCATTGTGAGTCTGAGGAAAGTCACAGCGAAAGAAACGAGACAGCACAGTGATGGGGCTAAGATCAAGAACTGCCTGGGCTCGAAGCCTCCTTCTGCCACTAGTAAGCAGTACGACCTTGGAAAACTTCCTTAACTTCTCAGTTCCTCTTTTATTTCATCAGCAAAAGGAGATGTTAATATTATAGGTACCTATCTCGTTGAGTTGTTATGAGGCTTAAGTAGTTTGATATTTATAATGTACCAACCATGCTTGGCACATAACAAGAGCTAAGGATTTGTTAAAATAAATGTTTCCCATAAGAAAAGGCTAGGAAAAACAGTTTGGTGGTTCCTCAGAAAGTTCAGCATAGAATTACCATATGATCCAGTAATTTTACTCCAGGTATATATACCCAAAAGAGTTGAAAACAGGAACACAAAACAGATACAGTACAACAATGTTCATTACAGCACTAGTCACAATAGCCACAGAGTAGAAACAATCTAAACGTCCATAAGCAGAGGAATGAATAAACAAAATGTGGTACATACATACAATGGAGTATCACTCAGCTATAAAGAGAAATGAAGTCCTTATACATGCTACAACATGGAAACATTTTGCTGAGTGAAACAGGTCAGTCACAAAAGGACAAGTATTATATGATCGCACTTATATGCTATATCCAGAATAGGCTACCAGAGGTGGGAGGGCGGGAGGGGGAAAAGAGGACTCAAGGCCTAGGGGACATTGAACTTCTGTTAAAGATGGTGAAAAAAATTGGGAATGGATAAGGATTATGGTTGAACAACATGATGAACATAATATCACTGAACCACACACATGAGAATTATTGAAATGTCAAATGTTTTGCTATAGGTATATATTTACCACAGTAAAAAAAAAAGAAGAAGAAGCTTAGGAACCTGAGTTGGTTTCCCTTAGAGAGGAAATATCTTTAAAAAAAAACTCTCAATAACAAGTAGGAACTTTCCCGAGCTAACCACATACCATTTACACTGAAAAGAGGATCTAATCAGCAAACAGGGCCCTTGTGTCACGGTGGCTTGGGGTCACTTATATCAATTAAGCCTTATTTATTTTGTCTGAGAAGATGAGGACAAGGCTCCCCCAGAGGGTAATGAGGCATTGGTCCCATGGTCCATGTAATGACAAGCAATCTTAAAGCACAGACAGAAAAGATAGCACCCACTTGCTGAGACTGGAGGCCCAGTGTTCTGGCAAGATTTTTTTGTGTTACTTGGCAGAGTTGGGCCTGCCTGGGGCAGGGTGGTTCCATCCTTCTGACTCTGCCATCTCAGCTACTGACTTCCTGCCTCCCTTGATGGTGGAATGCCCTTTCCCCTCACGCAGGTAGTAAGTGCGTGATGTGGGCAGCTGCTGCCAACTGCCGCACTGCTCAGGAAATCTCTGTGGCTCAGTCTTTCTGCCTCCTTTCTCAAGGAACCTCGTGCCCCAACCATCGTCCAAGAGTGGGAAGTCCCCGCCAGCTCAGTCTCCCTATTTGTCATTGGCGCACTCTAGCCTTCTGTTTAATGAAGAACAGGAGGAGACAGAAAAAGGAACAAAACAAGGAAATACCAATGATAATCTGAGCGAGGACAAGTGAGTTACTCTAACTAGAATTGCTCTTGGCTTCAGTTTCAATTTAATTGTTGTATTTAGCTAGAAGTATCTGTGGTTTAGGCTGTCAGCAGCTACCGATTGCTTCTCCATCTGATGGTTTTCCCTGAACCACTTGCTGAAAGATGCTTAGACACAGAATTTCTCTCTCCACTGATTTATGTGCCCAAGTGGAGGATCGCTGGTGGTAGGACCACCAGAGGGTTTCCATTACTCACCCTTTATCCAAACCTTACCAGTCTCCAGGCACTTATCAGCCTCAATGACCAAGGCACTCACCAGCCTCAATGGCCAAGGCCCTGCATACCCAGTTAGTCCTCAATTCTCCACATATTTCTCTTTCAAAATGTCTTTCATTCACTTTCCTTTCGTGGCCAACACACAGTGCCCAGCACTTGTTAGTGTTGTTTTTAAGACCTCCATGGACCTTAAGCATTCTTACTTTTGATTTTTTTTTTTTTTAAGCAGGCATTGGAAGCCCTGTTTGCGCAGTGGTTAAGAGCTAAAGCTGCTAGCCAAAAGGTCAGCAGTTCAAATCCACTAGCCATTCCTTGGAAACCCTATGGGGCAGTTCTACTCTGTCCTATATGGTCACTATGAGTTGGAATCAACTCAGTGGCAATGAGTTTGGTTTGGTTTTTAAGCAGACACCTGAAACCACAGCCGTCTCCATCATCAAATAGAATTTACATGTAATAACAGATGAGTTGAGTTACAGCTGAGTAGTTTGCTTTTTATAGATTTTAATTAAAAATTTTTAATTGTAGTTTGGCAGCTTTCTTTTTACATTTTGGAGCCAGGATTTTTTCAAAACCCAAACACTCAGCCTTTGAAAATCTCATAAGCCCTGGATACTATGGCTATGGCAAATAAAATGGCCCTGTTCTTCCAAGGGCAATAGCTAGCAAGCCATCCATTCTCCTGCAGTTTGTGAATCTAAGGATTACATTTGGAAAGGGTAAGATTGAGCCTGCCACAGGATTGTACTAATGTTAGGGAGAGAAAAACTACATATGGGAGAGAATACAGCTGATGAAGTAAAGATCACTGATTAGATTTTATTAGTATCATCATAGATTATTGTTACTAATCACAGTAAAAATCAGTTGCCTCTGAGTGAACTCCAACTCATGGTGACCCAATGTGTGTCAGAGTAGAACTGGGCTCCAGAGGATTTTCAATAGCTGATGTTTTGGAAGTAGATCACCAGGTCTTCCTTTCACAGTGCCTCTGGGTGGACTCAAACCTTTCAGTTAGCAGCTGAGGGAGTTAACCATTTGCACCACTGTGATCATTAAGGTTGTATATCAACTTGGTTGGACCATGTTTCTCAATGGGTTGGCAGTTACGATGCAGTTTGGCAATTATATAGTGATATGATCACCCCCATGGTGAGATTCGATATAATGTGACCACCTCCATGATAGGATCTGCTGTGAGTAGCCAATCAGATGGAAGGGAGTTTGCTTGGGAATGTGGCCTGCATTCAATATAGGTGGACTTTCTTGCAAGAGTTTTTGCTGACTCTGGATCCTGCAGCTGGTTCCTGTTCATCTGACCTCCAGTTCTTTGAACTGAGCTAGCAGCTTACCTGCTGTGTTGCTGGCCGATTTTGGGATTTGTCGGTCTCCACAGCCTGTGAGCCAGAGCCCTGTTGCTGACTTGTCGATACTGGGTTTGCCAGCCCCTGCAACTACGTGAATCAGGAGAAACCTCTAGCCTGACCCAGGGACTTTGAACATTCCAGCCTCTACAACCGTGTGTCATTCTCTTAATATAAGTCTCTCTATATAAATATATTTATAAGCTTGACTAGTTTTGCTTCTCTAGAGAGCCCAGCCTAAGACAACCAACCTGGACTACACTGCCATATTTTTAACACAAATAATGCGCACCTTCTGTGTTTGTTTGCTAGTCACGCCTCCCTCCTTCCATGAGGTCTTTTCAAAGGCTCCTTTATGCCAGTTTTTTTACATGTCCCCCTGAAGAAAAATTAGCATAATGCACTTGCGAGAATGCCTCATGGGGGAGGGCGTGACCAGCAAACGAAAGCAGAAGGCTTACGTTATTTTCATAAAAATATGGTAATCCTAACAAAACAAAATCTGTTGCCATTGAGTCGATTCCAATTCATAACAACCCTATAGGACAGAATAGAACTGCTCCATAGGTCTTCCAAGGCTGTAATCTTGGAGCAGACTGAGAGATCTGTTCAACCCATATTATAGCCTGCCAATAACTAGAATGAAAAGTTTCTACCTAACTCAACAGAAGTGTGACAAAACAGAAGAGCATGAGGAAGGGAAGTTTGGTAATTGTCTCCTATTTTAGAGTTCATGTCTGTTTTGAGGCATGCTGTTTTTATGCTTGCTGCTCAGAGAGTAGGATCCTGCTGGAAATTATAGGCATGGCCAAGTACCCTCATTGGAATTCCTTTGCAGACATCCTAAACTGCACTCATATACATCATCAAATATATTGCCTTATATGCATGTGAAGGCTTGACATTGAATAAGAAAGACTGAAGAAGACTTGATGGATTTGATTTATGGTGTTGGCAAAGAATATTGAATATACTGCCAGAAGAACAAACAAATCTGTCTTGGAAGAAGTATAGCCAGAGTGCTCCTTAGAAGCAAGAATGGCGAGACTGTCTCACATACTTTTGACATGTTATCAGGAGGGACAAGTCCCTGGAAAAGGACACTGTAATTGGTAAAGTAGAGGGTCATCAAAAAAGAGGAAGACCTTCAACAAGATGGATTGACACAGTGACTACAACAACGTGCTCAAACGCAGCAATGATTGTGAGAATGGCAAGGGACTAGGTAGTGTTTCGTTCTGTTCTACATAGAGTAGCTATGAGCGGGAAGCGACTGAATGGCACCTAACAAGAGCAACAACAACAATAGAATAGATGAGCTGAGTTGCAGTTGGCTAGTTGACATAACCCCATGTATCTGTCAGTTTGTTCTACTGTGGGGGCTTGTGTGTTGCTGTGATGCTGGAAGCTGTGCCACTGGTATTCAGATACCAGCAGGGTCACCCATGGAGGACAGGTTTCAGCTGAGCTTCCAGACTAAGACAGACTAGGAAGAAGGACCCAGCAGTCTATTTCTGAAAAGCATTAGCCAGTGAAAACCTTATGAATAGCAGCGGAACACTGTCGTCTGATATAGTGCCGGAAGATGAGCCCCCAGGCTGGAAGGCTCTGCAAAGACCACTAGGGAAGAGCTGCCTCCTCAAGGAAGAGTCAACTTTAATAACGTGGATGGAGTCAAGATTTCGAGACCTTCATTTGCTGATGTGGCACATCTCAAAATAAGAATAAACAGCTGCAAACATCCATTAATAATTGGAACCTGGTATGTACAAAGTATGAATCTAGGAAAATTGGAAATTGTCAAAAATGAAGTGGAACTCAAAAACATCAATATCCTAGGTATTAGTGAGCTGAAATGGACTGGTGTTGGCCATACTGTATTTGACAATCATATAGTCTACTATGCCAGGAATGACAACTTGAAGAGGAATGGTGTTGTACTCATCATCAAAAAGAATATTTCAAGATCTATCCTGAAGTACAATGCTATCAGTGATAGCATAATATCCATACGCCTACAAGGAAAACCAGTTAATATGACTATTATTCAAATTTATGCACCAACCACTAAGGCCAAAGATGAAGAAATTGAAGATTTTTATCAGCTTCTGCGGTTGGAAATTGATCGAACATGCAATCAGGATGCATCGATAATTACTGATGATTGGAATGTGAAAGCTGGAAACAAAGAAGAAGGATCAGTAGATGGAAAATATGGCCTTGGTGACAGAAACGATGCCAGAGGTTGAATGATAGAATTTTGCAAGACCAATGACTTCTTCATTGCAAATACCATTTTTCACCAATGTAAACGGCAACTATATACACGGACCTAGGCAGATGGAATAAACAGGAATCCAATCGACTACATCTGTGAAAAGAGACAACAGAAAAGCTCAATATCATCAGTCAGAACAAGGCCAGAGACAGACTGCAGAACAGACCATCAACTGCTCACATGCAAGTTCAAGTTGAAACTGAAGAAAATCCAAGCAAGTCCACCAGAGCCAAAGTACGACCTTGAGTATATCCCACCTGAATTTAGAGATCATCTCAAGAATAGATTTGACACATTGAACACTAGTGACCAAAGACCAGACGAATTGTGCAAGGACATCATCCATGAAGAAAGCAAGAGGTCATTGAAACGACAGGAAAGAAAGAAAAGACCAAGGTGGATGTCAGAGGAGACTCTGAAACTGGCTCTCGAAAGTCGAGCAGCTAAAGCAAAAGGAAGAAATGATGAACTAAAAGAGTTGAACAGAAGATTTCAAAGGGCAGCTTGAGAATACAAAGTAAAGTATTATAATGGCATGTGCAAAGAGCTAGAGATAGAAAACCAAAAGGAAAGAACACACTTGGTGTTTCTCAAGCTGAAAGAACTGAAGAAAAAATTCAAGCCTCGAGTTGTAGTAGTGAAGGATTCTATAGGGAAACTACTAAAAGATGTAGGAAGCATCAAAAGAAAATGAAAGGAATACACAGAGTCATTATACCAAAATGTTCAAACATTATACAAAAATGTTCAAACATTTCAAGAGGTAGTATATGATCAGGAACTGATGGTACTGAAGGAAGGGATCCAAGCCACACCGAAGGCATTGGCAAAAAACAAGGGTCCAGGTATTGACCGAATACCAACTGAGATGTTTCCACAAACACATACAGCACTGGAAGTGCTCACTTGTCTATGCCAAGAAATTTGGAAGACAGCTTCCTGGCCAACTGACTGAAAAAGATCCATATTTCTGCCTACTCCCAAGAAAGGTGATCCAATCGAATGCAGAAATTATCGCACAATATCATTAATATCACATGCAAGCAAAATTTTGCTGAAGATCATTCAAAAGTGGTTGCAGCAGTACATTGACAGGGAATCGCCAGAAAGTCAAGCCAGATTTAGAAGAGGACGTGGAACCAGAGATATCATTGCTGATGTCAGATGGATCCTGGCTGAAAGCAGAGAATATGAGAAAGATGTTTACCTATGTTTTATTGATTATGCAAAGGCATTTGACTGTGTGGATCGTAACAAATTATGGAAAACATTTAGAAGAATGGGAATTCCAGAACACTTAGTTGTGCTCATGGGGAACTTGTACATAGATCAAGAGGCAGTTGTTACAACAGAACAAGGGGATAGTGAGTGGTTTAAAGGCAGGACAGGTGTGCATCAGGGTTATATCTTTTCACCATACCTATTCAATCTGTATGCTGACCAAATAATCTGAGAAGCTGGACTATATGAAGAAGAACAGGGCATCAGAATTGGAGGAAGACTCATTAACAACCCATGTTATGCAGATGACACAACCTTACTTGCTGAAAGTGAAGAGAACTTAAAGCACTTACCGATGAAGATCAAAGACCACAGCCTTCAGTATGGATTACACCTCAGCATAAAAAAAACAAAAGTCTTCACAACTGGACCAACAAGCCACATCATGATAAATGGAGAAAAGACTGAAGTTGTCAAGGATTCCATTTTACTTGAATCTACAATCAACACCTACGGAATCAGCAGCCAAGAAATCAAAAGATGCATTGCACTAGGCAAATCTGCAGAAAAGGACCTCTTTAAAATGCTGAAAAGCAAAGACGTCACCTTGAAGACTAGGGTGTGCCTGACCCAAGCCATGGTATTTTCAATCACATCATTTGAATGTTAAAGCTGGACAATGAGAAAGGAAGACTGAAGAAGAATTGATACCTTTGAATTGTGGTGTTGGTGAAGAATATGGAATATACCATGGACTGACAAAAGAATGAACAAATCTGTCTTGGAAGTACAACCAGAATGCTCCTTAGAAGCAAGGATGGTGAGACTGAATCCTACATATGTTGTCAGGAGGGATCAGTCCCTACAGAAGGACATCACGCTTGGTAAAGCACAGGGTAAGCGGAAAAGAGGAAGACAATCAGCGAGATGGATTGACACAGTGGCTGCAACAATAACAAGCATAACAACGATTGCGGGCACAGTGCAGAACCGGGCAGTGTTTCGTTATGTGGTACATAGGGTCTCTATGAGTTGGAACCAACTCGACGGCACCTAACAACAACGGCTGACACGATGTTATTTTTTATAAATATTTAATTAAACACTTTTAATTGCGGCCGTTTTCAGTTCTTCTAGTAAACAAAGGGAAAGTACACAGCTTAGGGTAAGAGGAATTAGCTCTATTAGTGTATAGTAAAGAAGGGTGGCCTTGGTGACCTCACCGTTAATCTCAAAAACAACAAATGCTGGAGCCTCCTTTGCTACCAGGGTGTGTGTATGCGTCAGAGTGAGAAAGGATCCCGACCTTCATTCCTAGAAGACGGTAACAAGGTAGCACTGGGTGAACACGTCAGGTGGCACCTCTTGGTCTAGAGACCAGGATTATGCTTCTAGTTTTTCCACCAGAGGCAAAAAAAAAAAAAAGGCAGTTTGCCCATGGTCAGGAGAGTGATGATGAGATGATGATCATGATGGTGGCAATGGTAGGTTCATTTTACCAACTCCTGCTATATGTGAGAGACTTTATGTACACACACTATTCCTAACCCTCACAATAATCCTGTGAGGTACATGTTATCATCCTTCTCTCATGGTTGAGGAAACTGAGCCTCAGAACAATTGATTAATTTGCTCCAGTCTTATAGCCTCTAGGGATTGAAATGGAATTTGTCTGTTTAACTTCAAAATATTCATGCTTCCCATTTTGGTACATTGATTTTTTTGTTTTTCCTTTTCTTTTTATAATAATAAGTGAGATGGTTAAGTGAATCAAACCAACGGTCCAGTAACCAATCTCTTTTCAGTGGAGTGCTGAATTTCAGTGTCCCTGTGTTACTGGTCAGTGGAGAAGCATTTTTTAAATAGGTTTTTAAACCTAACCTGTCGTAGTGGTTAACCCAGGCTGACATAATGCAGTTCTCTCTTGGTGTAATTGTTGGAAAGCCTTAAATTTTCCCTCCACTGCTTTCCCTGCCCATGTGTCATGGCCCCCAAATTGAAGACTGGGTTGCTCTAACTCCTACTCATGTCTTTGCAGGGGTGACTGCATCATTTCTGGCAGGGGAAGGCTATGTTTTTAAGTGGACTTTTGCCCTCTAAACTGCCTCTTGTCTTGCCCAGTCTGATCAGGCTGAGCTATGGCCAGAGTTGTATGCAATTAGTTAACTTCACTCACTGTGTGTTTATGGTTCTTTGCCCAATTCCAAGTGACAGATGGACATCCAAACCCATGGGCTTGACCCCTGATGACCTCGCTCTTGATTGCCTCCATCCCAGTGCATGGGTCAGCACTCAGAGACTCCCAGAGCTCTTGCTCAGCAAGTGATTGATTTCCATGTGAATTCATGGACCATTTGGAAGAACTGAGGCACTGGGCACATTCACAGCACAGGCAAGAGGCAGCCTATGGCAGCCACCATTTTAGAACAGGTCTACCAGAAGGTTTATTTCAATTAAATCCTGTATTTAAGGAATCTTGCCCACTTAGTGCCAGGAAGGTAAAATGACTTCAGAAGAAGATTCTTATCCCAAGTCTTTCAGACATCTAAAAGCAGGAATTCAAAGAGCAATTTCCAAGCCACAGAATAGGAGTTTTCCCATCAGCAATTTCGTTTTGGCCTTTTGTTTGACTTCTGTGCTGGTTGCTGCCAATCAACCATCAACAGATGAGGAATTATGTCTAGGTTACACTTCTGTTTTTCACCTAGTGCTCTGTTTATTTATGCATCACTAATACCTTCACTTTAGGGCTTGTTAATGTAACAAGACGATGTTTGTTCAAGCTCAATAAAGTGCAGTGAAGAGGGAAGGGCCCTAGGTAAGTAGCTGGAATCAACGTGTACCTCTGTAATTACTTCACTTCTCTGGCATCAGTATCCTCATTTGTAAAAGAAGAGGAAGATAAAGACTAAGACAAAAATGATGATATCAAAGAAAAAGAAGGAGGAGAAGAGAAGTACAAGAAAGAGGAGGAAAAGAAATAAGAAAAAAGGACTAGTTAATTGCTTTCAAATGTCCCCTTCAGCTTTCTGCTTCATGTATTTGGAAACTGTGTTTTAGGTGCAAAAACATTTAGAATTGTTATGTCCTCTTGATTAATTGACCCTTTTATTATTATGGAGTAACTTTTCATGAAAACTGGTAATATTCCCTGCTCTGGAATCTACTTTGTCTAATATTAATATAACCATTCCAGCTTCTTTTGATTACTGTTAGCATGGTACATCTTTTTCCACCTTTTTACTTCTATCTGTGCTTCATGTTTAAAGCACATTTCTTGTAGACAGTACAGAGCTTTCTCTTTTTAAGTTGGAATATTTAAACCTTTTAAACTATTTACATATAATTTGATTATCAATATGATTACCCATTGCCATTGAGTTTATTCCAACTCATAGCGACCCAATAGGACAGAGTAGAAGTACCGTTACAGTGTTTCCAAGGCTGTGATCTTTACGGAAGCAGACTGCGACACCTTTTTCCCACAGAGCGGCTGCTGGGTTTGCACCACTGACCTTTCGGTTAGCAGCTGAGCACTTAACCACTGAGCCACCAGGTTCTTCACAAAGCAGTATGATGAGGTTTAAATATATTGTCTTACTATTTATTTTCTATTTCCCCTACCTGTTCTTTGTCCCCATTTGCTCTTTTTTTTCAATCCTTTTTTTTTTCAGCCAAGAAATGATGTGTGTTACAGATTAAGCTTTACTTTTTTTTCCCCACCTCGTTTTTCAAAGAATACCATCATTTCAACTCCCAATAAGCATGGCACTTTTTTATTTCTTCCCTTTCTAATTTATTCCAGTTTGCAAGTATTTTCTTCAGTAATGATGCTTTCTCCTGCAGCTCAGGTCTGCTATTGGACTCCATGGTGGCTGAAGACAATCAGGAGCATTTGGCGATCAGATGTCAAACTTTTCCACTGTTTCGATTCTTCAAGTATTTTAAGCAGTAATTCTATCACAGGTAAAGCTTCTGTTCTCATAGACGAGTAGGTCTTATTTTCTAAAGAATATGTGATTGATTTACAAGTGTCAAGGAGAATTTCAGCCAAAGCCTCAAGGTTGGCATGTTCTTCTTCCAAAAGCACTAATCCCTGAAAAAAGGTCCTCTTTGCCCGTAAGACTCCCAGCTACACTGTCTTTTAACTTCTTTTGGATCGAATACCTTTATGATTTAATTTCCATTGTTGGCTTATTAGCTATAACTCTGTGTTATTGTCATGGTTGTGTAGGGGCTAGGTATACATCTTTAACTTATAGTCTGCCTTCAAATGATATTATTCCACTTTATGTATAGTATAAATACCTTTCAATAGTATATATCCATTTCTCCCCCACCAACCTTTATACTATTGTCATACAATATGCTTTTACTCATGTTATAAACCTAACACTACATTGTTATTATTATTTCTTAGATTGTCTTTTAAAGAATTTTAAATATTAACAAAAAAAATTTGTATACATCTACCCATGTAGTTCCATTTTCAAAGGAGCCCTGGTGGTGCAGTGGTTACGCGCTAGGCTGCTAACTGAAAGTTTGGCAGTTCGAACTCACCAGCTGCTCCACAACAGAAAGATGTGGCATCCTGTTCTTGTAAAGATTATAGCCTTGGAAACTCTGGGGGGCACTTCTACTCTGTCCTGTAGAGTCACTATGTATTTGGATCGACTCACAACAATGGGTTTTTTATTTCCTTTTTTCAGTGCTCTTCATCCCTCAGATGTGTACATCCTTTTCTCATTCAGCCTGAAGAGTTTCTTTTAACATTTCTTGCAGTGAAAATTTGCTAATGATAAATTGTTTCAGCTTTTATAATTCTGGATAAGTCTGTATTCTACCTTTGTTTTTTTTTTTTTTGGCTGATTGGAGAATTCTGGTTTAGTAGGTTGTATTGTTTGCTTGTTTTTCTTTCCATAATTTAAAGGTATTGTTTCTCCACTATCTTCTCACTTGCATTGTTTCTGAAAATAAATCTGCTGTCATTCTTATCTTTGTTCCTCAGTATATAATGCTTCTTTTTTTTCCCCCTCTGTCTGCTTTTAAGATTTTTTTTAATCTAACGTTTGTTTTAAACAATTTGATTACGATGTTCTTCAGTTTGGTTCTGTTCATGTTTCTTGTGCTTGGCATTACTTGAGCTTCTTGGGTCTGTGGTATTATAATGCCTTAGTCATCTAGTGCTGCTGTAACAGAAATACCACAAGTAGATGGCTTTAACAAAGAGAAGTTTATTTCCTCACAGTAAAGTAGGCTAAAAGTCAAAATTCAGGTCATCAGCTCCAGGGGAGGGCTTTCTCTGTCTGTCGGCCATCTCATCAATCTTCCCCTAGACTAAGAGCTTCTCTGAGCAGGGACCCTGGGTACAAATGATGCACTCTGCTCCCAGCACTGCTTTCTTGGTAGTATGAGGTCCCCCAATGTCTCTACTCACTTCTATATCTCAGAAAAGAGTGCCTCAAGATGCAATCCAATCTTGTAGATTGAGTTCTGCCTTACTAACACAACTGCTGCTCATCCTCCCTCATTAGCATCACAGAGGCAGGATTTACAACATGTAGGAAAATCACACAATTCCAAAAATCATGACCCAGCCAAATTGATACACACATTTCTTGGGGGACATAATTCAATTCATGACATATAGTTTTCATGAAATTTGGAAAATTTTCAGCCATTATTTTTTCTCCTTCCTCCTGTTCTTTTGAGGATTCCAATTACACATGTATTAGGCCACTTGAAGTTGTCCCTCAATTCATTGATGCTTATTTCATTTTTTAAATTCTTTTTCTCTCAGTGAGTGAATAAATGAATGAATGAGTGAATGGAGATAGCAAATTCAGTTAATACTTTTTAAACTGAACTTCCCTCTTAAAGCTAGCCATCAACTGCCTAAATTTTAAGTGCTATTTGGGCAGAAACCTAGTCTGCTTATTCACTGCTTTAACCCAAACGCTCAGAACAGCACCTGGCACATGGTAGGTATTTGATAAATAGTTGCTGAATTAATAAATTAGAATGGCTGTCTTCACCAGATTCTAAGCTTCATGAGAGCAAAGACAATCTTTGTAATCCCTCTGGTGACAACCACAGAGCCCCGCACTGAATGTCATTGTTATTTGCCATCTAGTTGGCTCTGATAATGGCAACCTGTGTATAACAAAACAAAACATTGCCCTGCATCATCTTCATGATCATTGGTGTGTTTGAGTCCATTGTTATGGGTATTGTATCAATCTATCTCATTGAGGGTTTCCCTCATTTTTGCTTACCCTCTACCCAATATGATGTCCTTTTCTAGCAATTGGTCTTTCCTGATGACACATCCAAAGTAAGTACTTCGAAATCTCACCATCTTTGCTTCTAAGAAACATTCCTTAGATATAGGAGTAAGGACTCAATAAACACCAGAGAAGGAATAAATAAATGAAGAATATATGAACTCCAACACACTTTCACTCTAAACTATGAATGAAGATCACAAATGCTTTGAGGAGAAACAGATCTGAGAATGCTGAAGTGCCTTTGAAAGGACTGTTGAAAGGTGGCCCTCAGTGTGGACAGGAGGCCGGTTTGTGGGGGCTAAGCAGCAGGCAGGTGAGCAGACCCCTGACAGGCCCCACCTGCTGTGGTTCCCTTCTCTCTGGAGCTTCTGGAGCTAGAATCATTCTGATTTTGCCAGGAGAGTGCCACCCATTAACTTTCAGCCGTACCTCAACCCTCCAGAGTGTCCATACTCAATGTTTCCTGTTCTGCAGCCAGGTTGGCTGAGCCGTAGGCCAAAGGAGGGCTCTCTGTAGTCTGGGTTGGCAGTGGGGGGCTTCCTTCACTTAGACAGTGAAGAGAAATGGTCCAGTAGAGAAAAGATCATCATCCAAAAAGAGAGAGAGAGTATTGGGCCAATATTATTTTTTAGGGTTCTGGATCCAGAAGTGGAGGTTTCATTAAAGCACCAGGCACATTTAAAGAAAAAAGTGAATAAATAAAATAAAGCAGATGATGCCATCCAAACTTCCAACTAATAAGCTGAGAGCCCTGGTGGCTCACTGGTTGAGTGCTCGGCTCTTAATTGAAAGGTTGTTGGTTCGAACCCACTAGCCACTCTGCAGGAGAAAGATGTGGCAGTCTGATTTCATAAAGATTATAGCCTTGGAGACCCTATGAGCCAGTTCTACTGTTTCCTATAGGTTCACTATGAGTTGGAATTAACTCGATGGCAAGGGGTTTGGTTTCGTTTGGTTTACTGCACTCTGAAACCGGGTCTTATCTGAGAGAATCATTGAATTTATTTTTCATATGCTCTGTGATTTGTTTTGAACTTGTTAGTGCTGTCTGCTACTTATGACTCAAATCCCGTTACAGCAAATGTTACCAGGATAAAAGTTTCTCTATATTCTTTGCTCTAGACAAAGACTCATTCATGTAAGTTGTAATTTCAACAACTAAATTCCGGTATGTTGAAAGCATCAGTTACCTGAAGTTTATAGCACTGGATTTGAACTGATATAAGCTTTTAAATTCGGAGCTTCTGCACAAAAGAGGGAAAAACAGCACCCTCCCCCGCCACAACTTGGAACCCTGTGGCAGAGAGCCCTGACAGTCCAAGGAAAACCCCAATTTGATTCAGGCTGGATCACAGTTAATTCCTAAGCCACCCAAAGAAGAGTAGCTGCTTTTATTCCATCAAGTCATCGGAAAGAGAACAATTGCTTTAGCTCCTCACCACTCAAAATGAGGATCTTGAACCAGCATCATCTGGAAATCTTCTCAAATAAAAAAATCTTTGTGACCTTGGATCAGACAATGACTTCTTAGATACGATACAAAAGCACAAGCAGCAAAAGAAAAAACTAAATAAATTGGATACCATGAAAATGAAACCTTTTATGATTTAAGGGACACTAATTTTTTTTTTTTTTACCATATGAAGAAAATGAAAAGACAACCCACAGGTTGGGAGAAAATATTTGAAACTCATGTATCTGCTAGTGGTATAATATCTAGAATATGTAAGGAACTGTTATAACTAATAAAAAGACAAATAACCCATTTTAAAAATGGGCAATGGATTTCAAATATGCATTTCTTCAAAGAAGATGTATAAAATGGTCAATAAAAACATGAAAAGATGCTCGACATCATTAGTCATTAGGGAAATGGAAATCAAAAAAACAATGAGATAAAATTTCCCATCCACCAGGACAGCTAGAATCAAAAAGACAGATATTAACAATCGTTGGCAAGAACGTACAGAAATTGGAGCACTTCTCCATTGCTGATGGGAATGTAAAATGGTGCAGCCAATTTGGGAGACGCTTTGTCAGTTCCTCAAACAGTTAAACATAAAGCCACCATATGACCCAAGAATTCCACTCCTAGATACATACCCAAGGGAATTAAAAACATATACGCTCAAAAACTTGTACATGAATGATAGTAACCAAAAAGTGGGAAAAACTCACATTTCCATCAAGTGATGAGTGGATAAATAAAATGTAGTATATCCTTACCATAGAATATTATTTGTTCATTAAAACAAATGACTTCTGATACATACTACAACATGGATGAACCTTGAAAACATTATGCTAAGTGAAAGAAGCCTGACACAAAAGGATGAGTATTTATTATCCCACTTATATGAAATGTCCAGAATAGTCAAATTCATAGAGACAGAAAGTAGATTAGTGGTTGTCAGAGGCTAGGGGTGAGGAAAATGGAGAGTGATTGCCAATGAATATACCCATTCCTCACTTATTGACTATCTCTTTATCCAACGTTTTGTATTTACACCAATAGTAAAAAATCTACTATCTGACTATTTTGTGCATTACTGATGTATGTCTGGCAGTAACAAAAGCTTAGGTGTGAGGTGAGAGTAACACTGGCTGTGGTGGTAAAGGTTATGTATCAACTTGGCTGGGCCATGATTCTCAGTGGTTTGGCAGTTATGTAATGATGCAATTTGGCAGTTGTACAATGATGTAATTTGACAGTTATGTAATGATGTAATTTGGCAGCTATGTAATTATGTAGTCATCTTCCATTTTTTTTATTTGATGCGTCATCCTTCATTTTTGCATAACAACCTGGCCTTTGGAACCTAACCATGTTTTTACATGAGGAGTGGGTGTACAAGTTTTCTCTGTGAGGTGATGCAAAAGTTCTGGAATTAGATGATGGTGATGATTCCACAACTTCATGAATATATGTTTTTATACTGAACTGTATACTTTAAAAGGGTTAAGTTAATGGTGTATGAGTTATACCTCAATAAAAAAATAATTAAAGAGAAAAAAATCTCAAGCCCTAACCCAGATTTAGTGCATCAACACTTGCTTTTCAACAAGACCCTTAGATGATTCAAATGCACATTAATTTAAAAACACTAATCTAGTACACTGGTTCTTAAATTTGGCTGCAGATAGGAATTACCTGGCCAAAAACCCAAACCAAACCTACTGCCACCAAGTTGATTCCAACTCATGCAGACCCTGTAGGACAGAGTACAACTGCCCCATAGGGTTTCCAAGGCTCTAAATCTTTACAGAAACAGATTGCCACATCTTTCTCCTGCAGAGTGGCTGGTGGTTTCGAACTGACAACCTTTTCAATTTGTAACTGAGCACCAGGGCTCCTTGAATTACCTGGAGAGCTTTCAAAACTATTCCTTGATATAGTTAGTTGCCTTTTTTGTGTATTGTTTGCCTAAAAAACCAAACCCAAACCCACTGCCATCGAGTCAATTCCAACTCATAGCAACTGTACAGGACAGAGTAGAACTGCCCCACAGAATTTCCAAGGACTGCCTGGTGGATTTGAACTCCCAACCTCTTGGTTAACAGCTGTGGCACTTAACCACTACACCACCAGGGTTTCCATTGTTTGCCTAGCTCACCTATAAACTCCTGAGATGTCTGAATGAGACCTTATACCCCCATGATGGTTAGGACTCATTGCACAGCAACTCTTGGTTCTCAAAAACACAGACTGCGTGATACAAGAGCATGAGTTCTCAGCCATACTGCCTCATTAAAATGGCAGCCGTGCCACTGACTAGCGGTGAAACCTTGGACATATGATTTACCCTGTCTTGACTCAGTTTCGTCATTGGTAAAATGAGGATAATAGTAGTATCTACTTCATAGGGTTGCTGAAAGGAATAAATAGCTTAATATATAAAAAATACTTAGAATAATACTGGGCATACAATAAGCCTCATATATGCATTTTAGATATTATTATCACTATTACATAAGTGAATGTTATTCTTTTATATTTATTATATAGTATGTTATTATAATTATATATTTTATCACAAACAAACAAACAAACCCTTTTCTGTTGTGTCAAATTCCAACTCATAGTGACCCTGTAGGACAGAGTAGAACTGCCCAGTAGGCTTTCCAAGGAGTGGCTCATGGATTTGAACTGCCAACCTTTTGGTTAGCAGCCTGAGCTCTTAACCACTGCACCACCAGGAGCCTTCCACAGGTATAGGGGTTAGGATTCCAACATATGTTTTGGAAGGACACATCTCAAACCATAACAGATATAAACTGGCCAGAGAAATGCAAAAGCAAGCCGCCCAATGAGTGCGTGCGTATGTCAGAGGGAAGCATGGAGGTTTCCAGCAGGGGCTTGGAGGATGGTGTCTTAGGCTGTATTCTCTAGAGAAGAAAACCAGTAAAGCATATAAACATATAGAGAGATTTATATCAAATGGCTCATGCGGTTATAAAGGCTGGAATGTCTCAAGTCCGTGGATCAGCATAGAAGCTTCTGCTGATTAACGTAGTTGCAGGGGCTGGCAAACCCAAGATCTGCAGGTCGGAGAGCAGGGCTCTTGCTCTTGGACAGTGAAGATCAATGAATCCCAAGATTGGCAGGCAAGACCACAGGTAAGCTTGTAGCTCAAGTCCCAAGAACCAGAGGTCAGATGAACAGGAGCCAGCTGCAGGATCCAGAGCAGGCAAAAGCCAGAATGTGTGCTTATATTCAGTTGCAAGCCACATGACCAAGAAAACTCCCTTTCAACTAACTGATTACTCACAGCAGTTCCTATCGTGGGGGTGATCACAACATTGTACAACTGCCAAAACACTGAGAATCATGGCCCAGCCAAGTTGACACACAATCTGAGCCATCACAATCTACCCCTTGTCAACTTGGCACCTATACATATCTTCTTAAGCCACACATAATCTCTGTATAAAAATAATCATAAAGTCATACTTGCACCTAACATGATACAACAAACTCACATACAACCAGAAATGCAACAGCCCTGTATACATCTTATATTTAATAAGTGAAGAAAACAAAATATTTGATGCACACACACAAAGCAGAAATACTCCTTTCTGTAACTAGTCATGTGGCCTTAACTGGTATTTGGAACTACCTTCTTCCATTGCCCATTCCGTATTCCCTTTGCCCTCAGCTAGCACTTCAGCTGATCATGGTTCTTTGCCTAGTGGGGTGACCAAAACCTTCATACCTGAAGGGTCTGGGCCATTAGTAGGCATGTCAGAATTGAGTTGCTGTAGTTTTCTATTGACTTTGATCACAGGGCATGGTAGTACTAACAGACACCCTAAGGGATCTCCTGCATTCCGGACATACTCTTCTTTACCTCCATTAAGTAATATGAATCCAATTTCCTCTTGGTAATCAGAATCAATCACCCCACCCAGTATGGTTACTCCCTTCTTTGCCTGTTGATCCAGACAGAGGCATAAGGTGCCCAAAGTGGCTAGGTCGCATTCTTAGCTTCCAGTTCAGTGGCATCAGTGATGTGTCTCCAGGTTGGAGCATTCCTCCCTTTGGAAAGAATACCTCTAGACCTACAAAGCATAAGGTCATGGGGACAGAAAACAAAAATCTTGCCAATGGGTCACTAGGGGTAGTAGTGAGTGGTGCCACTCCCATTTCCACCCCTTGATTCTTAGACCCATGAACCCTGGTCATGGGAGAAACAGCACCGTATACTGGGCACTGGTTTAGAGCATATACAGCCTCCT
Organism: Elephas maximus indicus; assembly: GCF_024166365.1. Lineage (NCBI taxonomy): Eukaryota > Metazoa > Chordata > Mammalia > Proboscidea > Elephantidae > Elephas > Elephas maximus. Next base: position 107,763,018 of record NC_064823.1, on the reverse strand, counting down.
GGAGAACATTGCCCCAACACTGCAAGATACTACCACCTAGCTGACACCATAATTGTGTCTATAGGAGGCCATTCCATTGTTCCACGAGCCAGCTGCTTCAGTATGATGGAGAACATGGTAAAACCAGCAAATTCCATGAGCATGGGTCCACTGCTGCACTTCATTTGCTGTGAAGTGAGTCCTTTGATCAGAGGCAGTGCTGTGTGGGATACCATGACAGTGGATAAGGCATTCTGTAAGTCCACTGGTGGTAGTTTTGGCAGAAGCATTGCATACAAAGCCTCAAGCTGCATAGTAATTTGGTGTCCCATGCTTAAGCATTAAGTCTCTACTAAGGCCCAGTAACAAGCTAAAAGCTATTTCTCAAAAGGTGAGTAGTTATCTGGGGTGGACAGCAGAGCTTTGCTCCAAAATCCTAAGGGTTTGCTCCGTGATTCACCAATAGGGACCCGCCAAAGGCTCCAAACAGCATCTCTATCTGCCACTGACACTTCAAGCACCATTGGATCAGCCATATCATACGGCCCAAATGGCAGAGTGGCTTGCACAGCAGCCTGGACCTGTTGCAGAGTCTTCTCTTGTCCTCGGCCCCACTCAAAACTAGCAGATTTTTGAGTCGCTTGATAAATAGCCAGGAGTAGCATACCAAAATGAGGAATATGTTTCCTCCAAAATCCGAAAAGGCCTACTAGGCATTGTACCTCCTTTTTAGTTATGGGAACAGCCAGATGCAATAACTTTTCCTTCACTTTAGAAGGAATATCTCGACATGCCCCATGTCACTAGACCTCTAGAAATTTCACTAAGGTGGAAGGTGCCTGAATTTTTGTGGGATTAATTTCCCACCCTCTAGCACGCAAATGTTTTACAAATAAGTCCAGAGTCATTGACACTTCTTCCTCACTTGGTCCAATCAACATAATGTCATCAGTGTAATTGACAAGTATGACATCTTGTGGAAGGGAAAGGTGATCAAGGCCCCTGCGGACTAAATTATAACATAGGGCTGGAGAGTTGTTGTAGCTCTGAGGTAGGTAACTAGAGGTGTATTGTTGGTCTTGCCAGCTGAAGGCAAACTCTTATGGTCCTTCAAAACAGGTATGGAGAAAAAGGCATTGGCCAGATCAATAGCAGCACACCAGGTACCAAGAGAAGTATTAATTTGTTCAAGCAATGAAACTACATCTGGAACAGCAGCTGCAATTGGTGTCACCACCTGGTTAGTTCTCAATAATCCACTGTCATTCCTCAAGATCAATCTGTTTTTTGCACAGGCCAAATAGGTGAGTTGAATGAGGATATAGTGGGAATCACCACCATTGCAACCTTCAAGTCCTTCTTGGTGGCACTAATCTCTGCAGTCCCTGAAGGAATGTGGTATTGCTTTTGGTATACCATTTTCCTAGGTAGGGACAGTTCTAATGGCTTCCACTTCGCTTTTCCTAACATAATAGCCCTTAAGTCATTTGTCAGGGATCCAATATGGGGGTTCTGCCAGTTGCTGTGTATATCTACTCTAATTATGCATTCTGGAACTGGGTAAATCACTACAGGATGGGTTTGGGGACCCACTGGACCTACTGTGAGACAGACATGAGCAAAGACTCCATTAAAAACCTGACCTCCATATGCCCCCACTCTGACTGGTGGGCCACAGTGACATTTTGAGTCTCCTGGAATTAGTGTCAGTTCAGATCGAGTATCCAGTAATCCCCAAAAGGTCTAATTATTTCCTTTTCCCCAGTGAACAGTCACTCTCTTAAAAGGCCACAGATCCCTTTGGGGAAGGCTGGGAGAAAGATTAACAGTATAAATTTTTGGCACCATATTGGAGTCCTTCCTCCAGGAGACCCAGCCTCCCCTTCATTCAAAGTGCTGTGAGTCTTTAAACTCACTCCAGTCTGGGGATTGATTGAGGGACTGTGACTCTCTATTCTGGTGATGCAAGTTAGACTGCTGTTCACCTGACCTAGAATTCATCTGTTTGTACAGATCAAGTAAATATTCAGTAGATTTCCTTTTTCAGTCCTAGGGACACCATGACTAAGTAGCCAGTGCCGTAACTCCACATGAGTCAAACTATTCTGATTACTGCTTTAACTCCACTGTCCATTACTGTAACCATGCCCACCTTCTCTTTGTTGATTGAGTGCAGCCACTTAGCGCCTACTACCATGGGGTCCAATCAGCCCCATTCTAGTTAGGTATCTTAATTCAGTTAGGGCAGTTCCCACTCCCAAATCTGACTTATGTAAAATAGCAATCACAGCAGTCTTCAAGGATGCTGGGCTCCCTTCACAAATTTATTCCTCACAGTTGTGGTAAAAGGGTGTCCTCTGGGCATTCCACGTATGGGTATGCAGGCCTAACCTGATAAATCCACTCTAGTATGGCAATACCCTTCTTCTACAGTATACCAAGACAGGTCTGGTACTTCAACTTGATTTAGTGTAGGCCACTGCATAATCCATGCTTCAGCAACCCAACCAAATAAACTATTAGATCCTTTCCAAACTTCTCGAGTTGAAACATTGAATGAAGAATCTGTGCTTAGTGGACCCATATCAATAAACTCAGACTGATCCATCTTTATGTTCCTTGCACCATTATTCCACACCCTTAATAGCCATTCCTACACATATTCCCCACCCCCCACCCCCCACCCTAGGTTTCTGTTTGTACATATTAGAAAAGTCAAGCAGTGTTTTTGGAATGTAGTCTACCTTCTCCTAGGTCACACTTTGTACTTTACCTTTTGGGGTTTACTGAGACTTAAGTCTAGTTTATAGACCTAGAAGCCAAAATCAGTAGCGTGGAATTGTTTTGAGAACATTCAACATTGTCTTGTAAAGCATCTGCCTCAGGGGATGCCCCAGGCATCCCCTGACTCAGACTAGTGTGCTTTAGAGATAGCTGGGCTAATCTCATTAGATGGGAGTAGAGGGGCTAATGGTTTTTCTGGGTAGGGTAGTTTAGCAGACAAACATGGAGTAATCTCTTCAGATGGTTCTGGTTCCATTGGAAGGAGTGATTCAACAAAATTTAGAGTCTCAGTGTGCCCAGCTTCCTGATTATCTACCCATATGTCCCCATCCCAAGTTTCAAGATTGTATTTCATCCCAATCAATGCCCTCGCTTAACTTCAGATACCTCTAGAAGTTGGCAATTGAGTTGGCATTGTAATTCAGCCACTCTTACAAGACTGTGGATTTGGTTTTCAGCAATATCAGCTCTGTTACTACAAGAAATAAGGCTTTCTTTCAAAGCACAAGTGGAAACTTTGAGGTCTTCTATACAGCACTTGAGCTTTGACTCTGAAGCCCTGAGCACATCTCTTTCTTTCACCAGTTTATCCAGCCAAGGTAGGTCTAACCAACCAGCTTCATCATCTCATTCTGACAAAACTGTAGAAAGATATCACACATGTGTTCACCCCAAGCCTCGCCTTTCACCAATACTGATCTATTGGTGGTGATATTTTGCATATTTGTATTGCCACTTCACACCATGGATTAGCAGGACCCTCTTTACTACTGGAAGCAGAGTCACCAACATCTTTAAGACTAACCAGGCTTGAGAACCAATTTTGAAAACTCATTCTTACAATTTTGTTTCTCTAGAACCATTCTCGGTACCAATGTCTTAGGGTGGGCTCTCTAGAGAAGTAAACCTAGTAAAGCATACAAATATACAGAGAGATTTATATCAAGGAAATAACTTACACAGTTGTAGAGGCTGGAATGTCCCAAGCCCGTGGGTCAGGATAGAGGCTTCCGCTGATTCACGTAGCTTCAGGGGCTGGCAAACCCAAGAGCGGCAGGTCAAAGAGCAGGGCTTTTGCTCACAGGCTATGAAGATCGATGAATCTCAAGGTTGGCAGGCAAGATCAGAGGTAAGCTGCTAGCTCAAGTCCCAAGAACTGGAGGTTAGATGAACAGGAGCCACCTGCAAGATCCAGAGCAGGCAAAACCCAGAATGTTCACTTATATTTGGAGGCAGGCCTCGCTTCCAAGGAAAATCACTTTCAACTGATTGGCTATTCACAGCAGATCCTGTCATGGGGGTGATCACATATCAAATCTCAACAGGGAAGTGATCACATAATATGACTGCCAAAACACTGAAAATCATGGCCCAGCCAAGTTGACACACAATCTGAACCATCACAAGTGGTCTCTAGGACCAGGCATTTGGCCACCTAAGAGGCTGCCCCAGCCTAGTAGAGGTAGATGTGCTGGGGCAGAAGGGTAGAGGGTCTCTACGATCATGCTCAGGCTTTCAGGGCCTCCCAGTCCCTGCAGGTGGAGGAGAGCACATAAAATAACACAAAGGAGAGCCTGAAGGCATCTCTATGAGCTCCTGCAGATGCCCACACTCTGGAAGACCTCACCTCATGAACAGGGTGGCCACAGCTCCCAGTGTTAGTACTGTACTCAACTGAGAGATGCACACAAATCTTGTTGTCTGGTCTTCCAACAACTCAGCTGCTCAAGCAGAAATCCACACATCCTAACCTAAGGACCCACCTCTCCACAGCCTGATTTTTTTCTTTTTTCTTGGAGACTTTATGCATTAAAACTGCTGAAAGCAAAAGAAAAAAGGAAAAAAATGAGAGTGGGTTAATGTATATATAGCGGTAAAATAAATTTGGAAGACAGCTACCTGGCCAACCAACCAGAAGATATCCATATTTGTGCACATTGCACAGAAAGGTGATCCAATGGAATCTGGAAATTTTCCAACAATATTATTAATATCACAAGCAAGTAAAATTATATGAAAAAAATTATGCTGAAGATAATCCAAAAATAGTTGCAGCAGTACATCAACAAGGAACTGCCAGAAATTCAAGCCAGATCCAGAAGAGGGCATGGAATGTGGGATATCATTGCTCATGTTAGATGTATCCTGGCTGAAAGCAGAAAATACCAGAAAGGTGCTTATTGTGTTTTATTGACTATGCAAAGTCATTTGACTGCGTGGATCATAACAAATTATGAATCACATTAGGAAGAATAGGAATTCCAGAACACTTGTGCTCACGTGGAACCTATACATAGACCAAGAGTCAGTTGTTCGAACAGAACAAAGGGATACTGCAGGGTTTAAAATCAGGAAAGGTGTGTGTCAGGATTGTATCCTTTTACCATATTTTTGCTGGACAAATAATTCAAGAAACTGGGCTATATGAAGAGGGTCCTGGCATTAGGATCAGAGGAAGACTCATTAACAACCTGTGATATGCAGATGACACAACCTTGCTTGCCGAAAGTGAAAAGGACTTGAAGCGCTTACTGATGAAGATCAAAAACCACAGCCTTCAGCGTGGATTACACCTCAGGGTAAAGAAAACAAAAATCCTCACAACCGGACCAATAAATATCATTATGGTAAACAGAGAAAATATTGAAGTTGTCAAGGATTTCATTTTATTTGGATTCACAATCAACACCCATGGAAGCAGCAGCTAAGAAATCAGATGATACATTGCATTGGGTAAATCTGCTGCAAAAGACCTCTTTAAAGCGTTAAAAAGCAAAGATCCAAGCCATAGATAGTGTTTTCAATCACCTCATATGGATGTGAAAGCTGGACAACAAATAAGGAAGACCGAACAATTGATGCCTTTGAATTATGATGTTGGCCAAGAACATTGAATATACCATGGTCTGCGAGAAGAACAAACAAATCTGTCTGGAGGGAAGTACAGACAGAACACTCATTAGGAGCAAGGATGGCGAGACTTCGTCTCACGTATTTTGAACCTGTTATCAGGAGGAATCAGTCCCTGCAGAAGGACTTCATGCTTGGTAAAATAGAGGATCAGAATAAAACAGGAAGACCCTCAACAAAGTGGATTGACGTAGTGGCTACAGCAGTGGTGCAGGACCAGTTAGTGCTCTATCGTGCATGGGGTCATGATGAGTCAGAACCAACTTGACAACATCTAACAACAACGACAACAAAATATACATAACAAAACACTTGATATTCTAAGCATTTTTGTGTACATTTCAATCACATTAACTATATTCACCATGCTTTGAAACCATCACCACTGTCCATTTTCAAATGTTTTTCATCCCCCTGATAGACACGAATAAGCTTTTATCTTTATGCATGGACCTATTCTAAGACAAGAGAAATTGAAACATCTGAAAATGACCACAAATGAGGTGTTCAAACCCACCGTGTCCCATGTCCCCACAAGGCCCCCACCACCTCAACTCCAAACTGCCTCAACAGTCAGTTCTCTATGCCTAAAAAACCAAGTTGCTCGGAGGCTCTAACTCTCGCCCTTATTCAAACAAAAAAGATGTTTAAATAAGCACTGTTATTGTATATTCAGATTTCAAAGTGGGCTTTACCCCATCCAGATGTTACTGCTTATATAACTGTCTTCTTTCAGAGCAACACTGCTGAGTACCTAGTCTGTTAGGCCCTTTGTGTAACTCACCATTTGGCTGTTCTCTTCCAAAAAGGAAAAAAAAAAAAAAGAGCACTTTTGATGTAAAACACTAGTTTGTTTCAGAATTGTGGCTTTTCTCCCTGCTAACTTTCTCCTCACTTACCCTACCCAGCCAGAAGTCTCTCTCCTAATGGAATTGCTGGAACCACTTACACTCCATTAAGCTGCTAACCTGTTTCAGCGACAAGGGGAAGAAGGAGAGATATCTGAGTGACTAATTGGACACAGAGAAAATGCAGGAGTGGGAAGACATTCCCCTTTATGTGTATGTGTCTTGGAGAGTGGTTGTCAGGTGTGTGTGGGGGGGGGGAGATTAGTCTCCCATAAGCATATTTTGACCCTATTTCCACAAGAAAAGGAATCATCAGTCTAGCTGCTTAATTAAATCATAATCACATTTGCTTTTAATTTTGACTTTAACAGTTTTGGATAAGCACCAGTATTACAAGTCACTGTGACATGGCTCTCTCTCTCTCTCTCTCTCTATATATATATATATTAAGTTTGTTATAATTAGATCAATTTGGATTTTAGCAAATTGATTTATTTATTTATTTTTATTTTTGTTGCTGTTGTTGAGAGCATATACCAATTCAACAATTTCTACACGTACAATTCAGTGACATTGATTACATTCTTCCCAAATTGTTCCTCCCCCAATAACTAAACTCACTGTCTCCTAATTTTCCTATATAATCTTTTGAGTTGCTATTGTCAGTTTGATGCCATAAAGATAGTTCTTAAAAGAGCACAATGCTCAAGGCAGACATTCTTTACTAGTTAAGCTAAACTATTGTTTGGTTTTAAGAAGACTTCAGGGGATACTTTTGGTTTAAAGTTTAAATATTATCTCAGGGCAATTGTTTTAGGGGTTCATCCAGCCTCCATGGCTCCAGAAGGACTAGGTTCCATGAGAATTTGAAATTCTGTTCTACATTGTACCCCTTTTGATCAGGCTTTGTGTATAGAATCTTTGATCAAAATGTTCAGTAATTGTAGCCAGGCAACATCCAGTTCTTCCTGTCTCATGCCGAGGGAAGCAGTTGTTCACAGGAGCAATTAGCTACACATTCCATATCCTCCTTCTATTCCTGACTCTCCTTCTTCTACTGTTGCTCCAGGTGAATAGAGACCAATTGTGACTTGGATGGCTGCTTGAAAGGTTTTTAAGACTCCAGACACTATACAATGAACTAGGAGGTAGAACAAAAGCACTAAACACGATATTAGGTCAATTAACTGGAATGTCCCGTGAAACTATGACCCTAAACCTCCAAACGAAGGAACCAAATCCTATGAGATGTTTGGTTGTACGTAAGGACTTTTTTTTCTTTAACAAAAACTGATGAGCTCATCATCTCAGTGGAGTGACGCTTTTGATTGATGTCCTTGCATCCTTTTTGCATTTTTAACTGTATCACCTGAATATGCTGTGTCAAATCTGATTCCAGAACTCAGAGTCAGGCCTTGTTAGCCCTGGGGAGCACCACTGATGGCAGATACTAAGGGGACAGTCCTTTTCTGAGGCTGGCTGTTTGGTGGAAAATGGTGGACTGCGGAGTCAAAAGACACGGGGTTTATAACCTGACTCAGTATTTCCCAGCCTTGTCTTTTTATTTGGACCAGTCAGGTGCTTCTGTGAACCCAGACTTTCTCCTTTCTAAAAACTAGGGAAACATAAAACACCTACATGTAGGCAGATTAGTGGCAATATATGAAAGGCATGTTAGCTGTTATTATAATATATGATTTTCCCCTAGTTAGTGTTCAGTTAAGGAGCTCTGGTAGAGCAGTGATTAAAGCTCTCTGGTGCTAACCAAAAGATCGGCAGTTCAATCGTGCCCACCAGCTGCTCCATGGTAGAAAGATGTGGCAGTCTGCTTCCACAAAGATTACAGCCTTGGAAACCCTATGGGGCAGTCTACTCTGTCCTAAAATGTTGCTATGAGTCATAATCAACTCAATAGCAATGAGTTGGCATGCAGGGCTTCCCAAAAGACAGGAGACCTAGGCTACTTCTTTGAGGCTGCCAGTATACTCAAAGATGGGGGGGGGAGGGGATTGCCACTCATTTCAGACTTCTGACCTTTAGATCAGTAAAATAATAAATTTGTTTTAAGACCCCACCCCCCAAAGTGCCAAAATAGCCCAGAAGAACTAGATGGTGCCAGCTACCACCAACAACCACTCTGACAGGAATCACAACAAAGAGTCCCAGACAGATGGAAGAAAAATGTAGACCAGAATTCAAAATCACAAAAAAAAAAGACCAGATTTACTATTCTGACAGAGGCTGGAGGAACCTCCCTCCACACCCCCCAGGCTATGTCCCCTAAACAGCCTGCTTTCTCAGAACTGAAACCATTCCTGAAGCAATCTTAGGCAAGTCACACAACCTCCCAGGACTTAGTTTCAGGCAAAGATTAGACAGGCCTATGAAATAGAAAATAACACAAATGAGGAATGCAATTCTTAGTTCAATCAAATATACGAGACCAAACGGACAACTCCTCTCCAAAAGTAAGATGAGGAGGCAGGAAGGGACAGGAGCTAGACAAATGGAGACATGGAATCCAGGGTGGAAAGGAGGAGCGTGCTGTCACATAGTGGGGGTTACAGCCAATGTCACAAAACAATATGTGTATAAATTTGTGAATGAGAAATTAGCTTGAGCTGCAAACTTTCATTTAAAGCACAATAAAAAAATTTCCTTAAATGACAAAAAAAATTACAAAAATTATGGTATAATTAAAACATTTATACTTTGCAAATTAAAAATTTTGAAACACATATACACATACCATGCAAAGTAATTTAATTGATATGTATATGCACATATGTGTGTGTGTACAATCTAGAAAAATCTGAATTCTAAACAGTTTGTGAATGTGAGGCCAAGAGGCCTCTCTGTCTCCTCACCCCATTCCACTCCTACTACCCACCGGCCCTGTTAACATCTACAGAACACTTGCTTGCTTTTCACAATAACCTTGAATACACAAGAATAATGTAGGGGATGGTTATTATTTTCACTTGCTAAAAAGAAAACTAAAGCCTGGGAGATTGTGTGACTTGCCTAAGATGGCAAAGTTGAGTGGCTGAGGAAGGATTGATCCCAGCTCTTTGGATTCAAATTTAGAGTTCTTTCCCCTATTTTGGATGAAATTCCTCATGCAATTTCATCCAAAATGCTTTCCTCGAATTGTGAGATTGCCATGGGCCTCATCTTCAGATGTTGTTGTTGTTAGCTGCCAAGAATTCTCACCTTCCACACCAGAGACACAGGTTTGGTTCCCAGTCAATGCACCTCAAGTGCAGCCACCACTCAACTCTCAGTGCAGGCTTGCATGTTGCCTTGATACTGAACAGGCTTCAGTGGAGCTTTCAGACCTAGGTAGACTAGGAAAAAAGGCATGATGTTCTACTTCCAAAAATCAGCTAAAGAAAACCCTGTGGATCACAGTGGTCCGAACTGCAACTGATCGTGAGGATGGTGCAGGACTGGGTAGCATTTTGTGCCATTGTGCATGGGGTATCCACGAGTCGGGGGTCAACTCCACAGCAGCTAGCAATAACAAAAGCAACAACAACGTCTTCAGGAAGATGTAGATAACATCTAACTAACCAGTTGCCATTGAGTCAATTCCAACTCATGGTAACACCATGCATGTCAGAGTGGAACTGTGCTGCATAAGGTTTTCCATGGCTGGCTTTTCAGAAGCGGACGACCAAGCCTTTCTTCTAAGGCAACTCTGGATGTTCTCAAATCTCCAACCATTTGGTTAACAGTCAAGTGCTTTAACTGTCTGCACTACCCAGCAACTCCAAGATAACACCTACAAGCCATAATCAAAGAGTAAACATATACTAAACTGAGTGGTATTGGGGGAAATTCAAACAGGGGCAGGGGGCAGACTTTGGCTCAGCCAGGGGATTATAGCTCCCTCAAGGCCAGCAACCTTTCTGTCTGTACTTCATAAACTCTATTCTGTCAGGTGTAGTGTCTCCCAGCTCATCAGACCTTAGTAAGAATTCATCCATCGAGCAAACATCTACAAAGAGTTTACCAGGTGCTCAGGAAACAGGCTGGGGATCTAAAGGTGAAACCAGAATTTTCCCTCATCTAAAGACAAAAAAGTGGCTCAAGGAAGAGACAAGGAAGTAGACAGCAGGTACTATGAGGGTACATTGGGCCATTGAGCAGGAATTTAAAATTAAGTCCAACAATAAAATTAAGTGTGCAACATACAGAAATTTTTAAATGAAAGAGTCATCCATAAGATGGGCTTCTATGCAAACATCTGTAGAATTTTATGACTTGATTTAAAAAGATGGGCCAATATAGTTTTAATGAATAACTCAGGTTAAAATAGAGAAGAAAATCACATGATCATCTCAATCGACACAGAAAAGCCACTCAATACAGTCCAATGGCCATTCCTGATAAAAATTCTCAATAAAATAGGAATACAAGGGAAATTCCCCAACATAATAAAGGACATCTATACAAAACCAATAGCCAACATCATTCTCAATGGAGAGAAGCTGAAAACATTCCTTCTGAGAACAGGAATAAGACAAGTATGCCCTGAGGTGGGGCCAAGATGGTGGAGTAGTCAGACACTTCCTGTGGTCCCTCTTACAACAAAGACCTGAAAAAACAAGTGAATTGATTATATATGACAATCTAGGAGCCCTGAACATCAAAGACAAAAGTGAGGAGTCGGACTGAGCAGCAGGGGGAGGGAGAGACAGTTTAGAAGAAGCAAGGGTTTGCCAGACATGACCTGGCCAGCACCCTGCAGCCTGGATCGGCCGGCACGAATAGGTTGAGCAAACGTGGTGCTCAGGATACATTTTCCACAGCAGGAGAAACTGAGTGGCAAAGAGTCTGTACTCGCCTCCAGAACCAGGGGAAAGGGGCACTGAATCTGTGGAAGTTAAGTGCAAGTGTCTAACCTACCTCACAGGATCAAAAAAACCCTTCCTCCTCTGGGAAGTATCTCTCTCCCATTCACCCATGCCCTCCCTGCTCTACTCTGGTTCCAGTCCGGCTTCAGAGATTGCCGCACCTTCTGGGCCAGAAATGGGACCCATTGCAAAGCCTGAGCCATTCTTCTGGCTATAGACAAGGAATAAATTAACAAACAAGAAAAAATAATCTGCCAACTTCCCCAAGCTGGGACCTCAGGGCAGGAACAGCCCCTTTGCCTAGGCACAGGCATAAGGGGTCCACAGACTTTGAATGCCTTTCACCACTGCGTAGACCTGTGTGGGCCCATTTCAACAGCATACACCTTCATTAGCATAGTACAACAGGGTATATGCCTGAAGCCTATTTTAAATTACAGTAAAGGGGAAGTGGGAGTTTTATGATATTTGACACCACCCTGCCCATCGAGCAGGGTCTTCACCTACCCACCTCACGGGCCTGAGAACTCATGGCCCCAACCACTCCACTGAGCCACCTACAACAGGGTTCTGAGAATAAGTGGTGCCTCCCAGTCCTTACAGCCAACAGTATTGGGTACCCGAAGTCCAGCTGCAAAACCCACCCACCTATGCACTTTAGGGAATAGGGACATGCCTTCCACCTAGGCACTCAGGGGCAGCCATCAGCCCCCTACCTTGCTCACCATACAACCCCCTACTGTAGCCAGGTACCTGTGCCTGCTCCAATCACCCCTACAAAGCTCTGCCCATCTAGAACTGTAGGTGAGACCCTGCACTATACACTCAGTGACTGACAACTTGGACACCTGAGCTGAATCCACACAAGAAAAGTAAATAGACTCCTGGGCTCACATACCTAGTAGCAGCTCTAACTATGTGGTAACAGGACATGAAAGCTTCAAAGATGTCAATAATCAAAGTAGTTCACATGACCAGCCTAGGACAAGAACCTAGGACACAGCAACCAACATAAAATATATAAACATAATAACTTATTGATGGCTCAGAGGCAACAATCAATATCAAATCACATAAAGAGGAAGACCTTGATGGCTTCAGCAAGCAACCAAAACAAAAAACAAGGAATCCTCTCAGAGGAAGATACGGTCTTGGAATTACTGGAGACGGCGTTCAAAAGATTAATATACAGAGCTCTTCAAGAGATCAGGAAGGAGATCAGGCAAAATGCAGACCAAGCAAAGGAACACACAGTCAAAGCAATAGAGGAATTTAAGAAGGTTATACAAGACCATGATGACAAATTTAACAGGCTGCAAGAATCCATACAGAGACAGCAAACAGAAATACGAAAGATTACCAATAAAATTGTTAGACAACTCAATAGAAAGAGTGGCAGAAAAGATTAAGAAACATGATCTATCTACATGCTGCCTATAAGACACACTTTAAACTCAAAGACACAAACAAACTAAAACTCAAAGGGTGGAAAAAATATATCAAGCAAACAACAATCAAAAAAGAGCAGAAGTGGCAATATTAATCTCTGGCAAAATAGACTTTAAAGCAAAATCCACCACAAAGGATAAGAAAGGACAGCATATAATGATTAAAGGGTCAATACACCAGGAGGACATAACTATAATAAATATTTATGTACCCACTGATGGGACTTCAAAATACCTAAAACTAACTCTAACAGCATTGAAAAGAGAAATAGCTCCACAATAATAGTAGGAGACTTCAATACACCAATTTCAGTAAAGGACAGAACATCCAGAAAGAAGCTCAATAAAGACATGGAAGGTCTAAATGTCACAATTGACCAAATTGATCTCATAGACATATACGGAATACTCCACCCAACAGCAGCCAAGTGTACTTTCTTTTCTAAAGCACATGGAACATCCTCCAGAATAGACTACATATTAGGTCATAAAGCAAGCCTTAATAGAATCCTAAACATTGGAATAAGAAATGAGATAGGTGATAGCACAACAGATCCAACTGAAATTAAAAGAATCATAACAAAATACTTTGAAAAATTGTACTGCGACAAATTTGAAAACCGAGAGGAAATGAGCAAATTTCTAGAAACACACTACCTACCTAAACTAACACAAACTGAGGTAGAAAAATGAAATAAACCTGTAACAAAAGAACAGATTAAAGAGGTAATTTAAAAACTCCCAACAAAAAAAAAGCCCTAGCCCAGATGGCTTCACTGGAGAATTCTACCAAACTTCAGAGAAGAGTTAACACCACTACTACTAACGGTATTTCAGAGCATAGAAAAGGGTGGAATACTCCCAAACTCATTCTATGAATCCAGCATAACTCTGATACCAAAACCAGGGAAAGACACAACAAAAACAGAAAATTACAGACCTATACAACTTATAAACATAGACACGAAAATTCTCAACGAAATTCTAGCCAATAGAATTCAACAACATATCAAAAAAATAATTCACCATGACCAAGTAGGATTCATACCAGGTACTCAGGGATGGTTCAACATCAGAAAAACAATCAATGTAATCTATTACATAAATAAAAAGATAAGAACCACATGATCTTATCAATCATTGCAGAAGAGGCTTTTGACAAAGTCCAATAGCCATTCCTGATAAAAACTCTCAGCAAAATAGGAATAGAAAGGAAATTCCTCAATATAATAAAGGGCATTTATACAAAGGCAACAGCTAACATCATCCTAAATGGAGAGAGTCTGAAAGAATTCCCTTTGAGAATGTGAACCAGACAAGGATGCCCTTTATTACCACTCTTATTCAACATTGTGCTGAAGGTCCTAGCCAGAACAATAAGGCAAGAAAAAGAAATAAAGGGCATCCAAACTGGTAGGGAAGAGAAGTAAAATATCCCTATTTGCAGATGATATAATCTTATATGCAGAAAACTCCAAAGAATTCACAAGAAAACTAATGGAACTAATAGAAGAGTTCAGCAGAGTATCAGGATACAAGATAAACATACAAAAATCAGATGGATTCCTCTACACCAACAAAGATAACTTCAAAGAGGAAACTACCAAATCAATACCGTTTACAATAGCATCCCAAAAGATAAAACACTTAGGAATAAATCTAACCAGAGAAGTAAAGGACCGATACAAAGAAAATTACAAGACACAAGACCCTACTGCAAGAAACCAAAAGAGACCTACATAAGTGGAAAAACATACCTTGCTCCTGGATAGGAAGACTCAACATTGTGAAAATGTTTATTCTACCCAAAGCGATCTACATATACAACGCAATCCTGACCCAAATTCCAAAGATGTTTCTTAAAGAGATGGAGAAAAAAATCGCAACTTCATATGGAAAGGGAAGAAGCCCCAGATAAGTAAACCATTACTGAAGAAGAAGAACAAATCGGGTGGCCTCACAGTACCTGATTTTAGAGGCTATTACACCACCCATGGTAGTCAAAACAGCCTGGTACTGGTAAAACAGATACATAGACCCAATGGAACTGAATTGAGAATCAAGATGTGAATTCATCCACCTATGAGCAGCTGATATTTGACAAAGGCCCAAAGTCCATTAAGTGGGGAAAAGACAGTTTCTTTAACAAATAGTGCTGGCGTAACTGGATATCCATCTGCAAAAAAATGAAATAAGACCCATACCTCACACAATGTACAAAAACTAACTCAAAATGGCTTAAAGACCTAAATATAAAATCTAAAACAATAAAGATCATGGAAGAAAAAATAGGGACAATGCTAGAAGCCCTAATAGTGGTATAAACAGAATATAAGCCATAACTAACAATGCACAAAGAGCAGAAGAGAAACTGGAAGCTCCTAAAAATCAAACACTTACGCTCATCAGAAGACTTCACCAAAATAGTAAAAAGACAACCTACAGACTGGCAAAAAAATTTTGGGTATGACATATCCAATTAGGGTCTAATCTCTAAAATCTACAAGATACTACAAAACTTCGATAATAAAAAGACAAATAACCCAATTAAAAAATGAGCAAAGGATATGAACAAGCACTTCACCAAAGACATTCAGGCGACTAACAGATACATGAAGAAATGCTCATGATCATTAGCCATTAGAGAAATGCAAATCAAAACTACAATGAGATACCATCTCACCCCAACAAGCTAGCACTAATCCAAAACACAAAATAATAAATGCTAGAGAGATGGTGGAAAAACTGGAACAATTATACATTGCTGGTGGGAATGTACAATGGTACAACCACTTTGGAAATCGACTTGGCACTGCCTTAAAATCTAGAAATAGAAGTACCATACGATTCAGCAATCCCACTCCTTGGAATATATCCTAGATAAATAAAAAGCCCTCACACGAATAGGTATATGCACACCCATGTTCATTGCAGCACTGTTTACAATAGCAAAAAGATAGAAGCAACCAAGATGCCCATCAACAGACAAATGAATAAACAAATTATGTATATACACACAATGAAATATTATGCAAAGATGAAAAACAAAGATGAATCTGAGAAACATCTCACAACATGAATGAATCTGGAAGGCATTATGCTGACTGAAATTAGTCACAAAAGGACAATTATTGTATGAGACCACTATTATAAGAACTCAAGAAAAGGTTTATACACAGAAGTAAACATTCTTTGATGGTTATAAGGGTAGGGGGGAAGGGAGAGTGGAATTCACTAACTAAATAGTAAACAAGAATTATGTTAGGTGATAGGAAGTCAGCACAACTGGACTAAATCAAAAGCTAAGAGGTTTCCTGAACATAATCAAATACTTCAAGGGACAGAGTAGTAGGGACTGGGGCCTGGGCACCATGGTTAGGAAGACTCAACATTGTGAAAACGTCTATTCTACCCAAAGTGATCTACAGATACAATCTAGATGAATTGGCATACGAAAGTTTATTAAGAAAATGTTCTGCACCCCACTTTGGTGAGTGCTGTCTGGGATCCTAAAAGCTTGTGAGCAGCCATCTAAGGCACATCACTTGGTCCCAATCCACCTGGAGCAAAGGAGAATGAACAACATCAATGACACAAGGAAAATATTAGCCCAAGAGACAAAAAGCTTGCATAAACCAGAGACTCTACAAGCCTGAGATCAGAAGAACTAGATGGTGCCCAGCTACCACCAATGACTGCCCTGACAAGGAACACAACAGAGAATCCCTGATGGAGCAGGAGAAAACTGTGATGTGGAACTCAAATTTACATAAAAAGACCAGACTTAATGGTCTGACTGAGACTAGAGGAACCCTCGAAGACATGGCCAAGACTCTCTGTTAACCCAGAGCTGAAAACACTTCCAAAGCCAGCTCTTCAGACAAAGATTAGACTAGACTATAAAACATAAAATAATACTCGTGAAGAGTGTGCTTCTTAGCTGAAATAGATTAAAAAAAAAAAAAACAACTTTTTTTTTTTTTGAGACTAAATGGGTAGCTCCAGTCCAGAGGCAGGATGAGAAGGCAGAAAGGGACAGGAACTTGTTGAATGGACATGGGAAACCTGGGGTGGAAAAGGAGGAGTGTGCTTTCACATTATAGGAATTGCAACTGGTGTCACATAACAATGTGTGCATAAATTTTTGTATGAGATATTAAATCGAGTTATGAAATTTCACCTAAATCACCAAAAAAAGACAAATATGCCCTTTATCACCACTCCTATTTAACATTGTACTGGAAGTCCTAGCTAGAGCAATAAGAAAAGGAAAAAAAATAAAGGGCATCCAAATTGGTAAGGAAGAAGTAAAACTATCCCTCTTTGCAGATGATATGATACTGTACATAAAGAACACTAAAGATTCCACAAGAAAACTGATGGAACTAATAGAAAGGTTCAGTAGAGTAGCAGGATACAAGCTAAACATAGAAAAATCAGTTGCATTCCTATACATGAATAAAGAAAATTATCAAAAGGAAATCAGGAAAGCAATACCATTTGTAATAGACTCTAAAAAACCAAAATGCTTAGGAATAAATCTAACCAGGGACATAAAAGATCTGTACAAAGAAAACTACAAAACACTACTGCAAGAAACCAAAAGAGACTCCATAAATGGAAAAATGTAATGTGTTCATGGATAGGTAGACTCAACATTGTGAAAATGTCAATTCTACCCAAAGCAATCTACAAATACAATGCAATCCAGATCCAGATACTAACAGCATTTTTTAACGAGATGGAAAAACTAATCATTAACTTTACATGGAAAAGAAGAGACGCTGGACTGGTAAAGCACCGTTGAAGAAGAGTAAAGTAGGAGTCCTCACACTACCTGAACTCAGAACCTACTATACAGCTGCAGTACTCAAAATAGCCTGGTACTGGTACAGTGACAGACATTTTGACCAACGGAACAGAATTGAAAACCCGGATGTAAACCCATCCACCTGTGGTCACCTGGGAAACACACATGGCATGGTAGTTAAGTGCTATGGCTGCTAACTAAAAGGCTGGCAGTTCAAATCCACCAGGCACTCTTTGGAAACTCTATGGGGCAGTTCTACTCTGTCCTATAGGGTTGTTATGAGTTGGAATCGACTCCACAGCAATGGGTTTTTTATGGTCACCTGATCTTCAACAAAGGACCAAAATCCATTAAATGGGAGAAGACAGTCTTTTTTACAAATGGTGATGGCAAAACTGCATGTCCATCTGTAAAAAAAATTGAAACAGGACCCATACCTCATGCCGTACAGAAAAATTAACTCAAAATGGATCAAGGACCTAAATATAAAACCAAAAAATATAAAGAGCATAGAATAAAATAGGGTTAACACTAGAGCGTCTAGTACATGGCATAAAATAAGATAAAAACCATAACTAACAATACACGTATACCAGAAGATAAGCTAGATATCTTGGCTCTTCTAAAAATTAAACACTTATGCTTATCGAAAAACCTCACCAAAAAAGTAAAAAGAGAACCTATAGACTGGGGAAAAATTTTGGCTATGACATATCTGACAAAGGTCTTATCTCTAAAATCTATAGGAAAATCCAACACCCCTACAACAAAAAGACAAATAATCCAATTAAAAAACGGGCAAATGATATGAACAAACACTTCACCAGAGAAGACATTCAGGTGGCTAGCGGACACAGAAGGACATGTTCACAATCACTAGCCATTAGAGAAATGCAACTCAAAACTACAATGAGATACCATCTCGCCCTAGCATTACTGGCATGAATCAAAAAAAACAGAAAATAACAGATGTTGGAGAGGCTGCAGAAAGCTTGGAACTCTTATGCACTGCTGGTAGGAATGCAAAATAGTGCAACAATTTTGGAAAAAAACATGGCACTTCCTTAAAAAGCTAGAAATAGAAATACCATACGATCCAGCAATCATACTTCTAGGAATGTATCCTAGAGAAATAAGACCCATCACAGGAATAGACATCCATGTTCACTGCAGCATTATTCACAACAGCAAAAAGATGCAAAAAACCTAAGTGCCCATCAACAGATGAATGGATGAACAAACTGTGGAACATACACACAAAGGAATACTATGCAATCATAAAGAACAATGAGGAATCTGGGAAACATGTCACAACATGAATGAGTCTGGAGGGCATTATGCTGAGCGAAATAAGTCAATCACAAAAGGACAAACACTATATGAGACCACTATTATAAAAACTCATGAAAAGGTTTACACATAGAAAGAAACAATCTTTGATGGTTACTGCAGAGGGGAGGGGTGAGGAGGGAAAAACACTAAATAGACAAGAGATAAGTAGTAACTTTGGTGAAGGGTAAGACAGTACATAATACTGGGGAAGTCAGCACAACTTGACCAAAGCAAGATTACAGAAGCTTCATAGACACATCCAAACTCCTTGAGGGACTAAATAACTGGGCTAAGGGCCAGGGACCATGGTCTTGCGGAACATCTAGTTCAATTGGCATAACACAGTATATAAAGAAATTATTCTATGTTCTCTTTTGGTGAGTAGTGTCTGGGGTCTTAAAACCTTGTGAACTGCCATCTAAGATACTCCACTGGTCCCACCCCATTTGGAGCAGGAAGAATGAAGAAAACCAAAGACACAGGGGAAAGATTACTCCAAAGGACTAACGGATCACAAGCACTACAGCCTCCACCAGACTGAGACCAGCACAAGTAGATGGTGCCCAGCTACCACCACCAACTGCTCTAGCAGGGATCATAATAGAGGGTCCTGGACAGAGTGGGAGAAAAATGTAGAACAAAATTCTAACTCACAAAAAAAGACCAGACTTACTGGTCTGACAGAGACTGGAGAAACTCCGCAAATACAGCCCTCAGACACCCTTTCACCTCAGTACTGAAGACACGCCTGAGGTTCGCCCTTCAGCCAAAGGTTAGACAAACCCATAAAACAAACAATAGTACAGGTAGCTCAACCACGTATACAAGTCTAAATGGGTACACCAGCTCAAAGACAAGAACAAGAAGGCAGGAGGGGACAGGAAAGCTGGACAAATGGAAAAGGGGAACCCAAGGTCAAGAAGAGGAGAGTGTTGACACTTCACAGGGTTGGCAACCAATGTCACAAAACAATATGTGTATTAATTGTTTAATGAGAAACTAATTTGTTCTGTAAACCTTCATCTAAAGCACAATAATAAGAAAAAGAAAAAATATATAATAAGCTTCAAAAAATGGTATATAGAGTCACTGAATTACACATGTAGAAATTGTTGAAATCACGTATGTTTTGTTATTGTATATTTTCACCACAATAAAATTTTTTAAAAATGGTACATAGAATATGCTGTCTATGTAGATCTAGGATATAAATCATCTAGAGAGAGAAAAATGCACCAAAATATTACAGAGGTTGTCTCTGAGAGGTAGGATTATGCATGGTTTCAATGGGTTTCTTATGTGTGCTTATCCGTTTTTGCTGACTTAATATATGTTTTACTCTTGTATTAGTAAAGGTTATTTTACTTCCGTCTACAAAGAACGTCTCGAATCATGGAAGAATGCATGTTATGATGTCCAGCAAAACAAGTAGTAAAGAAATTGTGAAAACAGTGCGCCCCCTACTTTGTATTAAGAAAAGCAAGCAAACAAACATAAAACCTTGAAGGACTGGAAGGCAACATGCTGAACTGTGACAGGTGTTGTCTTTGGCTGAACTGTGACAGGTGTTGTCTTGAGGAAGTGATTTTTTATCTCTATTTTTCCTGCATTTTTTCCAGTTTTCTCGAATAGCTTCCAAGGTGTTGGAATTAAACACTAAGTGATTAAGCAGAAACAATCTGAGCTACAGGAGTAAGGAGAAGGTTAAGAAGGACGTTTATTTGTGTTACGGAGAAGTGTAACGAACCACCCAGGGTGGGGGGGTCTTTTGGCCTCTGACTCCCAGAAAAAGTGGATTTTTCCACCCAAAAGAGTTTTAAATGTCCCTTCCATTGCCAGAGCACACCAAAAATGCTATTTTAAAATTATCTTGGCAGAGGTGAGTGACCTAAGAATGCCCAGATATGGAACGGGTCAACCAGGGCAAAAAGACAGCTGTAGCAACAACAGACGCTTCTATTCCACTGCTGAGGCAAGGAGGCAACGTTAACCGAATATGGCGAAGGGAACCAAGCCTTTCAAATAAAACATCGACTGAAACGTAGCACTGGACTGCCTGAATTCAGGATTTTTGTTTTATTTTGTTTGTCTTTGCTCAATAATAAACTTAACTAACTCTTTAAAAAAAAAAAAAAAAAGCACTCCAAGTCTGTATGTTCAACAAATATAAAATCCAAGTCTAAGTGAGGGACTCCTGTTGCTACCACATGGTACCAGAAAAAAAGACATCTGTCAGCATGTCCCTATAACTGAGGAGACTAATCCAGGCTGGCCCAGAACCTGTTTTTTGAGGGAAAGGCCATTTGTTCCTTGGTGAGGGGCAAACGGAGACGCTAAATCCTTTAAACTTCAATGATTTTGAACAACATCTGCGTCAGCTTTGTAAAGTTCTTGACTTAAAGACTCCTTTAGGAACAGTTAGTTACAAGTTGCCTTAGACGGACTGGTTGTTGCTGCTGTTGTGTGCTATCCAGTTGATTCTGACTCATAGCGACTCTGTAGGATGGAGTAGAACCGGCCCATAGGGTTTCCGAGGCTGTAATCTTCATGGAAGCAGCCTGCTACATGTTTCTCCCGTGGAGCTCTTGGTGGGTCCAAACCTTTGAACTTTTAGTTAACCATGCGCTCAACCACCATGCCACTAGGGTTCTTTAGATGGACTTTACCTAACAATTATTGTCCAAATTCTAATACCAAAGGGAGCAAAACCAAATAATAATAAGATGAAGAGTTATTAGGCTTTAACTTTGTGCTTCTCAAAACAATTCATTGAGGGTAACATTATAAACTCCAAATTTTTACAAACTGAGGCTTAAAAAATTAATTTGCCCAAGGTTACTCAGCTGATAATTGAGAAAACTAGAGTGTAAATCCAAATCTCTATGACCCCAAAGCCCACACTTTAACTACCAAACTATGCTCTAAAGAATTTTGTAATCTGTAACTCCATACAGAATTTAGTCTTAAAACTATTTCCCTCTGGATATACTACATGTTACATTGCCGTTTGCTTTGAACACGTTATCAAGAGGGATCAATGAGGGTGTGGCGAACCCTTGGTGAGACGAATTGGAGCAGTGGTTGCAGTGATGGACTTGAACATGCTGACAATTGCATGGATGCTGCAGGTTTGGACAACATTTTATTCGGTTGTACATAAGGTCGCCATGAATCAGAGTCAAGTAAACAGCAACTAATACCAACAACATACATAATATACTTTTACTTTTGGGCGAGAAAATGTCAAGGTCAATACAAAAAAAAAGTTATCATACCATGAGCATATGTTAATTTTAAAGGCACATTCTAAGTACTTTATAAAAATGAACTCATTTAGTGATCACAAAAGGATTTCAATTTACTTGGATCCACAATCAACACCCATGGAAGCAGCAGTTAAGAAATCAAAAGACATATTGCATTGGACAAATAATCTGTAAAAGACCTCTTTAAAGTGTTAAAAAGCAAAGATGTCACCTTGAGGCCTAATGCAAGTCATGATATTTTTAATCGCCTCATATGCATGTGAAAGCTGGAAAATGAATAAGAAAGATGGAAAAGAAATTGATGCCTTTGAATTACAGTGCTGGCAAAGAATACTGAATATACTGTGGACTGCCGGAAGAACGAACAAGTCTGTCGCGGAAAAAGCACAGCCATAATGCTCATTAGAAGCAAGGATAGTGAGACTTCACCTCACATTCTTTGGACATGTTATCAGGAGGGACCAGTCCCTGGAGAAGGACATCATGCTTGGTAAAATAGAGAGCCAGAGAAAAACAGGAAAACCCTCGACGAGATGGACTGGCATGGTGGCTGCAACAGTGGACTCAAACATAACAAAGACTATGAGGATGGCATAGTACTGGACTTTGTTTCATTCTATTGTACATGGGATTGCTATGAGTCAGAATTGACCCAACAGCACCTAACTACAACAACTACAGTGATCGCAATAATCACATAAAATCCTGTTATGCCCATCTACAGATTAGAAAACTGAGGCACCTAGAAGTTCAAAAACATATCAAAATCATACAGGAAGATGCAGAGCTAGGGTTTGAACCCAAGTCTGTCCAATTTCAAAGCCCCTGCTCTTAATGCATATTGTACTGCTAGTATGTATCCAGTAATATACACATGAACAGAGATGGAAACAAAGACTCAGTGAGTTAGTGGTGAAGTTGTCTTCTCATCTTGTCATTAAATCAAGCACTTTACAGGCAATGGTTCAATGATTCAGCTAATATACATCTATCTTTCTAAAGCATGGTGGGTAGTAGGCCTATGTACAAGAAATTGGTAGAGTTTGTCTGTTTGTTTAACATGTTATTCAGGTTGGATGCATACATCATTGTTGTTAGGTGCCATCAAGGTGGTTCCAACTCATAGCGACCCTATATGTACAACAGAGCAAAACACTGCCCGATCCTGCGACATCCTCACTGTCATTATGCTTGAGCCCATTCTTGCAGTCACTGTGTCAATCCTTCTCGTTGTTAGTCCTCCTCTTTTTCGCTGACCCTCTACTTTACCAAGCATATCCTCCTCCAGTGGCTGATCCCTCCTGATAACATGTCCAAAGTATGTGAGAAAAAGTCTCACCATCCTTGCCTTTAAGGAGCATTCTAGTTGTACTTCTTCCAAGACAGATTTGTTCATTCTTTTAGTAGTCCATGGTATACTGAATATTCTTCGCCAACACCACAATTCAAAGGCATCAATTCTTCTACTGTCTCCTTATTCATTGTCCAGCTTTCATATGCATATGAGGTAATTGAAAACACCATGGCTTGGGTCAGGCACACCTTAGTCTTCAAGGTGGCATCTTTGCTTTTCAACACTTTAAAGAGGTCTTTTGCAGCAGATTTGCCCAACACAATGAGTCTTTTGATTTCTTGACTGCTGCTTGCACGTACATTGATTGTGGATACAAGTAAAACAAAATCCTTGATAACTTCAGTATTTTCCCTGTTTATCATAATGTTGCTTACTGGTCCAGTTGTGATGGTTTTTGTTTTCTTTATATTGAGGTGTAATCCATACTGAAGGCTGTGGTCTTTGATCTTCATCAGTAAGAGCTTCAAGTCCTCTTCACTTTCAGCAAGCAAGGTTGTGTCATCTGCATAATGCAGGTTGTTAATGAGTCTTCCTCCAAACTTGATGCCCCATTCTTTTTCATAGAGTCCAGCTTCTTGGATTATTTGCTTAGCATACAAATTGAATAGGTATGGTGAAAGGGTACAACCCTGACACACATCTTTCCTGACTTTAAACCACGCAGCATCTCCTTGTTCTCTTCAAAAGACTGCCTCTTGATCTATGCACAGGTTCCTCAGGAGCACAATTAAGTCTCCTGGAATGCTCATTCTTCTCAATGTTATCCCTAATTTGTCATGATCTACATAGTCGAATGCCTTTGCATAGTCAATAAAACACAAGTAAACATCTTTCTGGTATTCTCTGCTTTCAGCCAGAGTACATCTGACATCAGCTATGATATCCCTGGTTCTGCGTCCTCTCGTGAATCTGGCTTGAATTTCTGGCAGTTCCCTGGTGACACACTGCTGCAGCAGGTTTTGAAGAATGATCTTTAGCAAAATTTTACTTGCTTGTGATATTAATGAATTTGTTCAATAATTTCCACATTTGGTTGGCTCACCTTTCTTGGAAATAGGCATAAATATGTATCTTTTCCAGCCTGTTGGCCAGGTAGTTGTCTTTCAAATTTCTTGGCACAGACAAGTGAACACTTCCAGTGCTGCATCCATTTGTTGAAATATCTCGATTGGTATTTCACAAATTCCTGGAGCCTTGTCTCTTACCAGTGGTTTCGCTGCAGCTTGGACTTCTTCCTTCAGTACCGTCAGTTCCTGATCATATGCTACCTCCTGAAATGGCTGAACATCGACCATTTCTTTTTGGCCTAGTGACTCTGTGTATTCCTTCCATCTTCATTGGATGCTTCCTGCGACGTTTAAATTAATTTTCCTGGTAGAACCCTTCAATATTGCAACTTAAGGCTTGAATTTTTTCTTCAGTTCTTTCAGCTTGAGAAATGCTGAGTGTGTTCTTCCCTTTTGGTTTTCTATCTCCAGGTCTTTGCACACATCATTATAATGCTTTGTCTTCTGGAGCCACCCCTTGAAATCTTCTATTCTGGTTGGATGCATACATCAGCAAAGTACTGTTATGCTGTTTCTAAATCCTTACTGAATGTTTTTTCTATCTGTCCCATTTATTATTACCATTTTCCTTGCTTTACACTATTGATGTCACCAGTAAGATAACTAGAGAATGAAATTTAAAGAGAAAGAAGAATAAAAGACCCCGTATTTTACTTTGTTGATATGAATGAGCAAAGTTTCAGTGAACTTAGGTAGCCATCTCAGCGAGCAACACCTCGGTAAGGAAAGCCCCGAGACAAGTCACAGGAGCTAATGAAGACTGAGACACAGAATTCCTTCCAGTCAGGCGGTCTTTCTCCATATGCCTAAGAACTTTAAGATCTCAGCCAAATCTCAGAATACCTCATTGCACCTTCAGTTTACTGAACTGGGAATTGTCCTGAAAACTTCTTACAATTATCCTTTAAATTTCTGTCATCTTGGTGATTCTACCACATGGTGACAAGTCCCAAAATGACCTCTATGATGAAGCAAACAGTATATAAGAATATATGTGCAGCTATACTGTGGAATATTAAGCAGCAATTTAAAAAGAATGAGTTCGATCATTATCTTTTGGCCTAAAGCAATGTCTATAATGCATTTATTAGGTGAGAAAGGCAAGATGTGGAAAAATATACATAGTATGTGAGGTGGGGGAAAGAAGACTATCAGTCGACTCCGACTTATGGTAGCCCTGTGTGTCAGAGTAGAACTGTCCTCCACAGTGTTTTCAAAGGCTGGTTTTTCAGAAGTAGATCACCAGACCTTTCTTCTGAGGTACCTCCAGGTGGACTCGAGCCACCAACCTTTGGGTTAGCAACCAAGTGCCTTAACCATTTGTATCACTCAGGGACTCTGAAATAAGATCAGGCAAAACGAAAATTTGAGAAGAATATAATAATCTAAAGCTAAAGTATACACTACACTACAAACACACTAGAGAATAGAAAATAGCCCCTTGATTTCCTCATGTATAAAATGAACATAATAATGCCAGTCTCCGAGGGATATTATGAGAATTAAATGAATTAATAGACTTAAAGGGCTTAGAACAGTGCCTGGTACACAGCAGTACTAAATAAGTGGTTTAGTCACTTTTAAATTCTGTCAAATATGCCCATATTCAATGTTGTCTTAGTTATCTAGTGCTACTATAACAGGAATACCACAAGTGGATGGCTTTAACAAAGAAATTTATTTCTTCACAGTCAAGTAGGCTAAAAGTCCACATTTGGAGCATCGGCTCCAAAGGAAATCTTTCTCTCTCTGTTCACCTTTTCTTCAATCTTCTCCTGAGCTAGGAGCTTCTCTCCCCAGGGACCCTGGGTCCAAAGGACATTCCCTGCTTCCAGCACTGCTTTCTTGTTGGTACGAAGTCCCCCATCTCTGCCAGCTTCCATTTCCTTTTATCTCCCAAGAGGCCACACCGCAGGGAAAATCCATTTATATTGGATCACAGATGTAACTTGGTAAGAGTGTTAACAATCCCACCCTAATCCTCTTTAACACAAAATTACAATAAAAAAATGGAAGACAACCACACAATGCTGGGAATCACGGCCTAAGCAAGTAGACACATATTTTGGGGGGACACAATTCAACCCAAGACAAATGTGCATATAGATACAAATGCTAGAATATGAGCAACTAAAACATTATTGAATTAGATGATGGGATTGTCAGCAATCCTTATCCGAGATTTCTTAAAGTATTTTTTTAGTGTTGCTTTTGCCCTAAGTTAATGTTGGGGCTGGGGTGGGTAATTTCTTCTCTAACCAAGCCTCCTTACTTGAAGGCAGGACCACATCTCCACCATGAAAGTGAAGAGGCATGTTTCCCTATCCTATTTTGTAA
This sequence comes from Elephas maximus indicus, assembly GCF_024166365.1. Classification (NCBI taxonomy): domain Eukaryota; kingdom Metazoa; phylum Chordata; class Mammalia; order Proboscidea; family Elephantidae; genus Elephas; species Elephas maximus. Next base: position 107,736,024 of record NC_064823.1, on the reverse strand, counting down.
GACCATTTCCACTTCTTAGTATCAAATAACTGCCTATAGCATTCTGTTCCAAAGTTCAATATACCTTAGGTTGGTTCCTTTTGACTGTATTATTGTTAGGCACCATAGAGTCAGTGCCAACTTGTAGCAACCCTATGTACAACAGAACAAAACACTGCTCAGTCCTGCACCATTCTCACAATCATTATGCAGCCACTGCGTCAATATATCTCATTGAAGTTCTTCTCCTTTTTCACTACCCTTCTACTTTACCAAGCATAACAACAATCCTTGGTCCTTTGATATTTCAGCTCCAACATGGAGAGCTTTATATGACAAAGAATTTTTTGAAAATGCTTGCAAAAAAGGTATGAAAGTTAAAAATCACAATTATTTATATATTTAATAAACAAATGACTTTTATTGAAAAGAACTAATGTACATGAAATCAGGACTGTGCTGGATAACCAAGATAAAGAAGAGCCACATGTCTGGGCAAATCCTATTGTTGTTGTTGTTTGGTGCCATCCAGTCAGTTCTGATGTACAGCAACCCTATGTACAACAGAACAAAATACGGCCTGGTGCTGCACCATCCTCACAAACATTGCTATGTTTGAGCCCATTGTGGCAGCCATGGTGTCAATCCATCTCATTGAGGGTCTTCCTCTTTTTTACTGACCCTCTACTTTACCAAGCATAATGTCCTTCTTCAGGGACTGGTCCCTCCTGACAACATGTCCAAAATATGTGAGACAAAGTCTCACCATTCTTGCTTCTAAGAAGCATTCTGGCTGTCCTTCTTCCAGGACAGATGTGTTCGTTCTTCTGGCAGTCCATGGTACATTCAATAGTCTTCCCCACACCATATTTCAAAGCCATCAATTCTTCTTTGATCTTACTTATTCATTGTCCAGCTTTAGCATGCATATGAAGCAATTGAAAATACCTTGGCTTGGGTCACGAGTACTGGAGTTCTTAAAGTGACATCTTTGTTTTTTAACACTTTAAAGTGGTCTTTTGCAGCAGATTTACCCAAAGCAATGCATCATTTGATTTCTTGACTGCTGCTTCCATGGACATGAAATCCTTGACAACTTCAATCTTTTCTGTTTTTATCATGATGTTGCTTATTTGTCCAGTTGTGAGGATTTTTGTTTTCTTTATATTGAGGTGTAATCCATACTGAAGGCTGTGGTCTTTGATCTTCATCAGTTAGTGCTTCAAGTCCTCTTTACTTTCAGCAAAAGCAAGGTTATGTCATCTGCATATTGTAGGCTGTTAATGAGTTTAAATACTGGTGCAAATCCTTCTTGGAGAGATCATCCTCTTGTTGTGATCTCTGTGGAGACTCTCAGACCATCCATTTAAGAAATCTCAGTATATTTGAAAACATCCTGCAACTTTATCTTTTGACAGAGTGGCCACATTCTCCTGGACATTATCCAATCTCTCCAGAGACCAGCCGTGAACATAACATTTTGAAAAGGGCCTGGTGAATGCCAAGTCTAAAGAATCATTTCCTGAGACTTTTGTGTTATGTTCCTATTAATATAAATCATCATCTCCATTTCAGTAGAAGAGCCAAAATCCATGTGAATCCCCTCTTAAAGGAATCTTTAAACTCTGAAGAGCAGAAGGAACTAAAGTGTTAAGAATATTTCCTTGCTTTTTTTTTTTTAGTGGTATTTTCAATTGCATCATATGTACACGAAAGCTGGACGATGAATAAGGAAGACAGAAGAAGAGTTGACACCTTTGAATTGTGGTGTTGGAGAAGAATATTGAATATACTATGGACTGCCAAAAGAACAAACAAATCTATCTTGGAAGAAGTATAACCAGAATGCTCCTTGGAAGCAAGAATGATGAGACTGCGTCTTACATACTTTGTACATGCTGTCAGGAGGGACCAGTCCCTTGAGAAGGACATCATGCTTGGTAAAGTGCAGGGTCAGCAGAAAAGAGGAAGACCCTCAACGGGATGGATTGATAAAGTGGCTGCAACAATGGGCTCAAGCATAACAACGATTGTGGGCATGGGTATGTGCCAGGCAGTGTTTCGTTCTGTTGTGCATAGGGTCACTAAGAGTCGGAGCTGACTCGACAGCAGCTAACGACAATGACAGTGGTAGAATTCATTCTAGAACCAGAAAGTTTAAACTATAAATCTTTGGCACAAGACAGTTTTCTCTACGTCATTTTCCTCTGTGACTAGATAAGAAACAGCTGAATGTTTGGATATAAAAATCACTGGAAAAGCTCACATTAGTTAAGAGCACTTCTCCCAGACCCTCGCGTGGCTGATTCCTCATCATTCCAGTCTCCACTCAGCCGTTTCCTCCTCTGTGTCGCCTTTTCTGGCCACTCAACCCTATTCTCTCCTCTTCAACATATTAGGCTTTTCCTGTATGACACTTATCGCTATCAGAAGTTGTCTTGTTTATTTATTTTAGTGTCTTCTCCTCCCACCAGAATGTAAGGGTCATGAGAGCAGGAACCTTAACTGGCTTGTTCACTGCCATGTTTCCAGTGCCTGGAACAGTGCCTGATGCATAGTAGGCGCTCAACAAACATCTGTTGAGTGAATTGAACACGCTTGAATGACCATTGAGTTTTTCTACTTCTGTTTGTCCTCCAAATTTGCTATAATGAGCAAGGGTTTGGTTTATGATAATCACAACAATATCTACTTGAGGAAAAAACAAACAAAAACATCACCCTGCCTGATTTCAAACTCCACTTTAAATACTTAAGAAATCTAATTACTATAGCTTCATATAGGTTTTGAAAACAGGAAATTAGTCTTGCTCATTTCCATATCCCTAATACCCAATACCTCCTGGAAACCCTGCTGGTGCAGTAGTTAAGTGCTGTGGCTGCTAACCAACAGGTCAGCAGTTCGAATCCACCAGGCGCTCCTTGGAAACTCTGGGGCAGTTCTACTCTATCCTATAGTGTCACTACGAGTCAGAATCAACTCAACAACAGTGAGTTTGGTTTCGTTTTTTGGAACACCCAACACAGAGCTTGGCACATATTGCCCAGTTAATTAATTAATTAATGGCTAGATGAATATATATTGATTATGTGCCTGGTGCCGTGGCAGTCATTTTCATATTCATTATGTATTTCATCTAATTACCACAACAACCCTATGAAGTCAGATTGTAATACACATTCTACAGATAAAAGCACTGAAGCTTAGTGTCTTCCTTAAGTTAAATAACTTGCTAGTAAGTTGTTGTTAGGTGCCGTTGAGTCGATTTGTGACTCACAGCAATCCCATGTGACAGAGTAGAACTGCCCCCATATGGTTTTCTAGGCTGTAATCTTTACAGGAGCAGATCACCACGTCTTTCTTCCTTGGAGCCACTGGGTGGATTTGAACCACCAACCTTTCAGATGACAGTTGAGCATGAAACCGTTGTACCACCATGGCTCAGGCAGAGCTAATGTTTGAATCCAGGTCTGTCTGATGACAAAACCACCTAATTGCTACATCTTACAGTCTCCCAAATTCCCATAACTCAAAGCCATTCAGCCAAGATGTTGTTTTTTAAGGCAGACAGCAGAATCAGTGATGTTCTTTTCCTACAATCTGCATACTCTAGCTTTAGCTGGATTACTGTTATATACGTTATACAAAGCAGGTTTGCAATAAATGCTGGTTAGTTGGTTAATTAGAAGGAAAGAAGAAGGGGGAGCGGGGAGGGAAGGGAGACTTCTCTAAAGACCACCAGAGAAAGACCAACAGCCTTTTGTCTTATGAGACAGATGACCTTGGGGCCATGGAACCAGAGGATCAGCTTCCTCCTTTGTGACTAATATTGCATACATTCCAGGGAGCTTCAAATGCCTTCTCTGGCAGGAAGCATTTCTGCCATCCCTCTAGGTGGGCCAGCACTTCTAGTTGGTGTTAGTGACCTGTCACCATGTGTTAGAATCAACTCTAAGGTAATTGAAAAACAAAAAAAGTGGGGGAAGGTTTAGCCCCTGAATATGTTGACACTGTGGCTTGTGTCCCTTTATACCCAGCTTCCTCCTTGTCTTGCTCCTGCCTATGGGTCCAAAATCATAATAAGGAATACACTTTAAGGTCAGACTCCAAAAGTCCATGACAGAGTTTGCTCGGAGCCAAGATAGGATCAGTACAAAGGTGAACTTAATAAACTTCTTTCTTTGATGATGGTGGAAACCATAGGTCCCTCTCCTTAGGCAAAGGCATCTCATTTGAAGCACAGGGGTAGTTAATAGTTTACCCACTTGTTGTCTCTGCAGATCTGTGCCGGAAGTGATTGTATCTATTTATTTAATTGCTGTAGAGCCATCGCCACCACAGTGCCCGGGCACATAGAAGGCAAGTAATAGTATTTATTCATTTGTGCATTCAACATCCATTAACTGAAGGCAGATTCGCAATTCTTTATTTGCAAATCTAAAAAGCCCTGGAAATCAGAAGATTGTAAGTTAGCAGCTGGCTCATTTGACAGGGACACCTGACCTGAACGGACATGAGGTTATTTAAAGTCTTTGTTCATCTTCCTTCATGTGAACATTCGCATACTGTGCCTGTTTCACTGCAAATATGCAAAAGTGTTTGCTGATGGGAGGCTACCTCAGACTCTGTGGGGATATCACATAACTTAGGAGCATACACGGAAACCCCGGTAGCGTAGTGGTTAATTGCTATGGCTGCTAACCAAGAGGTTGGCAGTTCGAATCCACCAGGTGCTCCTTGGAAATTCTATTGGGCAGTTCTATTCTGTCCTACAGGGTCGCTATGAGTTGGGATTGACTCAACGGCAGCAGGTTTGGGGGATACACTAAGTGACCTTTTTAAAGTCTGAGAAAATTCTGAATTCCAAAACCTTTGGCCCCCATGGGCTTCAGATAAGGGGATTTGGATGTGTATCTGCTTGTATCAGGCACCGTTGTAGGTGCTGAGAACACCGCGCTTGAGTAAAATCATCAAGGGCCTGATTCTCATGGAGTTTACTTTGCAGCTATCCAGGCAAGAACAAGGAAACAAATAAGATAATTTCTGAGAGTGGTAAGTGTTCTCAAGAAACTAAGTCAGAAGAACGGGATGGAGATGTGATAGAAATATCAAAGATATCTGCTCTAAGGAAACCTAAACGAAGAGAAGAAAGCATACAAAGATCTGACACTGTCTTAGTCATTTAGTGCTGCTATAATGGAAATACCACAAGTGGATGGCCTTAACAAAGAGAAATTTATTCTCTCGTGGTCTTGGTCTAGTAGGCTACGATTCCAAATTCAGGACATCAGCTCCAGGGGACGGCTTTCTCTCTCTGTTGGCTCTAGAGGAAGGTCCTTGTCATCAATCTTTCCCTGGTCTGGGAGCAACTCAACACAGGAACCTCAGATCCAAAGGATGCGTTCTGCTCCCAGCACTGCTTTCTTGGTGGTATGAGGTCCCCCCTCTCTGCTCACTTCTCTTTCCTTTTTATGTCTTAAGAGATAAAAGGTGGTGCAGACCACACCCCAGAGAAACTCCCTTTACATTGAAACAGAGATGTGACTTGGGTAAGGGTGTTATAATCCCACTTTAATCCTCTTTAACGCAAGATTACAATCACAAAATGGAGGACAACCACACAATACTGAGAAACATGGCCTAACCAAGTTGAAACATATTTTGGGGTGACACAATTCAATCCACGACAGGCTCCTTCATAGTTTCGTTCATTCTTGGAGTACTGGTGGAGCAATGGTTAAGAGCTCTGGCTGCTAACCAAAAGATCAGCAATTCAAATCCATCAGCTGCTCCTTGGAAAACCTATGGGGCAGGTCTACTCTGACCTATAGGGTCTCTATGAATCAGAATCGACCCAATGGCGACAGGTTTTTTTGTTTGTTTGTTTCATAGGTTCATTCATTCTTAGACTAGGGACCAGTAGGCTATGGTTATGCTCATTCCTACCTCAGGACCTTTTCATTTACTCTCTTTTCTGCCTGAAAGAAGCAAGTCACTTAACCTTTTCCAGCTTCAGCTTCCTCCCCTGTGTTTTGTTCAAGATTGCACATAGCATGGCAGGACTGGGACAAAAACCAAGGCTTTCTGATAAATATCACATTGGGGGCTGATAAGGGAAACCCTGACCTCACAAGGAGGTTTTAAGGACTAGGTAAAGTTCTTTATGAACTATCACTTGCCACAAATAGCTGATATCACAGCATGGCTTCTCCTCTACCTGGTAATTAAGACTCAGATCAGGGCAACACTTCTCTGAGTCAGGAATGTGGACCTGGCTGGTGTGTGGGCCTGACTGATGTGTCTGCTGAATGGCTCCTTCCATGTCCTGCACTCCCTCCACCTGGGGCTGGCATTTCTATAAATAAACAAACATAACTCTAGCACCCAGAGAAATCTCATCATTGCTTCTCTAGCAACTGTAATGCCAGTGAAAAGGTCTCTTCCCTGAGAATTAGCACCTATCTCACCCCAGGCCAAAAGGTCGGCAGTAGTGTAGCAAGGGCAGGGGTCTTGGGACCATGGTTTCAGGGGACATCTAAGTCAAGTGGCATAATAAAATCTATTAAGAAAACGTTCTGCATCCCACTTTGAAGAGTGGCATCTGAGGTCTTAAACTCTAGCAAGCGGCCATCTAAGATGCATCAATTGGTCTCAACCCACCTGGAGCAAAGGAGAATGAAGAACACCAAGGACACAAGGTGATTATGAGCCCAAGAGACAGAAAGGGCCACATGAACCAGCGACTACATCATCCTGAGACCAGAAGAACTAGATGGTGCCTGGCTACAACCGATGACTGCCCTGACAGGGAACACAACAGAGAACCCCTGAGGGAGCAGGAGAGCAGTGGGATGCAGACCACAAATTGTCTTTAAGACCAGACTTAATGGTCTGACTGAGACTGGAAGAACCCTGGTGGTCATGGCCCCTAGACCTTCTGTTGGCCTAGGACAGGAACCATTCCCGAAGCCGACTCTTCAGACATGCATTGGACTGGACAATGGGTTGGAGAGGGATGCTGGTGAGGAGTGAGCTTCTTGGATCAGGTGGACACTTGAGACTATGTTGTCATCTCCTGCCTGGAGGGGAGATGAGAGAGTGGAGGGGGTTAGAAGCTGGCGAAAAGGACACGAAAAGAGAGAGTGGAGGGAGAGAGCGGGCTGTCTCATTAGGGGGAGAGTAATTGGGAGTGTGTAGCAAGGTGTATATGGGTTTTTGTGTGAGAGACTGACTTGATTTGTAAACTTTCACTTAAAACACAATAAAAATTATTTTAAAAAAAAGGTCGGCAGTTTGAATCCATCAGACACTCCTCGGAAACTCTGTGGGGCAGTTCTACTCTGACCTATAGGGTCACTATGAGTCTGAATAACCTGGGCAGCAATGGGTTTGGTTTTTTTTGGTTCATTCTAGATGAGGCCTCTCTTGCCAAAGGTATTTCATGCTCAGTTCTAAGTTCTTCTGTTGTTATTGTCACCGCTATCATTTTTCCCTTGATCTTCTTGCTTAAGAAAAGGTAGAGGCTGCTTATAGGAGCACTGCTTATGCCCGGAACTAATGAGCCTTTGTTTTGGATGAGCTCTGTGAGTGGAAGCTGCCATGAGTCTGGTGATAAAAATGGGGGAAGGCCAGGCAGGATGCAGGAGAGCATGACCAATCACCAAGTAGGGGTTTATTGGCTTGTGCATTTTATTGTGCCATAACATTCCTCCTTTCAGCGTTAGATGTCAGCAGCTGGTGACAAGTCTAATGACAGATGGGTGGGAGAGACAATCCTGGATGCCAGAACTTTGCCCTCCCCCAAAGTGTGATGGGTCAACCTTCCTTGGCCAGTTTCTTGAACCCAAGCAAAAGCAGAATATCGGGTAAACCTGGACAGTGACACCAACAGGGAGCTGCCAGACTCCTCTTGGCTCAGCAAGACTTTTTTCCGTTTCAAAAAGCTATTGGTCTAACTAAGGGAAAAGAGGCTTTATAGAGTGATAAGAACCGTATGGCAGAATGTCTAAACAGTAAGGTCTCCTCTCTATCTTCTATAATTTTGCAACTTTTGGGGTCCCTGGGTAGTGCAAAAGGTGAAGTACTTGGCTACTAACTAAAAGGTTGACTGTTCAAGTCCACCAAGAGGTGCCTTGGAGAAAAGTCCTGGTGATCTACTTCCAAAAAATCAGCCATTGAAAACCCTGTGGAGCGCAGCCCTACTCTGACACACATGGGGTCACCGTGAATCCGAATCAACTTGTTGGCAATTGGCTTGCTTGGTTTCTACTGCGGCAGAAATTGTGTTCTAAATTATTCAGCCTCTTCACTCTTCTTAAAAAGCTTCCTAAAAATGATTACACCGCCTTGCATAGGTGTAAAGGACTGAATGCCTCTTCATACTTCTGTCCACTCGTACCTGATATCCTTCAATGTTTTCACTTTGATGAGTTCAGAAATGTATCAGCAGAGTAACTGCCATTTGCAAAGTACTCCACAGTTCACAAAATGCTTTCATATACTCATTCCTGAGCCAGAAATGTGGACTGCTCCACAGAAAGGCTGGGGCCTAGCCAGGGTGTCAGGGCTCCTTCCAAACCCTGCACTCCCTCCACCTAGGGCTGGACTTTCCATAGAAAAACAAGCATAACATCAGCACCCAGAGAACATTCATCATTGCTCCTGCAGCAACTGTAGCACAATGAAAACTTCTCCTGCCTGGAAACTAGCACCCACCTCACCCCAGACCAGGTCTCCCAGCCAAAGGTGTTGCTAGGGGGAGGGCTGTAAAAAATAATATCCTCCAAATAGCCTCCCTTAGTTAGAAAAATAGTCCCTGGACCATCCCTGTAAGTGACTGCATTTCCCACACTTTTTCTGTTTTTGTTGATTTAAGCTCATAGTCAAATGAGAAAATGTGTTTTGTCAGATGGGCAGCTCGCTGCTAACGGTTCAGAGAGAGGCTGTGAGCACAGCTCACTGCGGCCCCCGCTGCACTGTCTTCCAGAGACACTAGCAGCTTTGTGCTTTCCATTTATTTATTCAATACTGTGATGGCTTAGCCAGTCCACGGAAAAATCCCTCTGAACACTGGGATCTCAGGGCTAGGAAGGATTCCTAGGCTAGCTCTAAATCAGCGGTTTTGTTTATCAGAGTCCATATGCCCATGGAAAGGCCAACTAAACAGTCGTTACACTTTATAGGTTTCTGTTTTTCCTTCATTATTTTTGGCCTATCAAGCAGGGCCCAGAAGTGTGGTTCATCTAGTGTCAGCACATAGTAGTGGCTTGTGGCCCAGCCCTGCTGATTCAATGCGTAGGGGGGCAGTTTCAGGGGGAATACGGTAACTCACTGGCCTACAACAGCGCTTACGGGATGAACCCCTGGGATGCCGCTTGGGATACTATTAGCAAACATGTGGCAGCCGTGCCCTGCTGGGACTGCCGCTGATTGAAATGTGTTCAAACTGTGGTCAGAGGAGAAGTATGGGGATGAAAAGAAGTGAGATAAGTCTTCAATCACAACGCCTGCCCTTCACCTAAGTATCTCCCAAGACAGTTTGTCAAACACCAGCCCTCAAATGAGGGAAAATCACATTCTTTAGTTTCTGTTTCCAGTTGGCTTCAGAAGCTAACACTGTTAGCTGACTTTTCCCCTGATCTGTACTGACAATAATCTGATCCATGAGAAAGATGTTTTTGACAAAGCGACAGAACCCATCAACAAATCATCAGCTATTTCTTCTTTGACAAACAGTGTTGTACACATGCAAGAAATTAGTATTTAGTATTTCATCTACACCTCAAGTAAAGAAACTTACAGGGAAATTATAAAAAGAAGACCTTCTTAGCTTTTGAAGTAAATGTACATTTTCTTGTTAATAAAAAGAAGTTTGCTTCTGTCTAGCCTAACTGTAAGGTCCTTGGGTGGGACAAATGGTTTGTGATGGACTACTACCCCGTGGCTCCACAGAAGAAAGACCTGGGTATCTGCTTCCGTAAAGATTACAGCCAAGACAACCCTACGGAACAAGTTCTACTCTGTAACACACTGGGTTTTCATGAGTTGGAATTGACTCGACAGGAACAGGTTTTCATTTTGTTTTGTTTTTCAGCCCTTGTTGGACCAGGAATTCATATTTCTTAAGGAAAGCATATAAACCCAGCACTACTTTTCTCTTAAGTAGCAGTCATTTAAATGATATGCTCTATGATTACTTCTCAGGGAATATAAATTTTTTTAATTTGTCCCATGGACTGCCAGAGGAACAAACAAATCTTTCTTGGAAGAAGTACAGCCAGAATGCTGCTTAGAAACAAAGATGGCAAGACTTTGTCTCACTTACTTTGGACATGGTATCAGGAGGGGCCAGTCCCTGAAGAAGGACATCATGCTTGGTAAAGTAGAGGGTGAGCAAAAAAGAGGAAGACCCTCAGTGAGATAGATTGACACGGCGGCTACAGCAATGGGCTCAAACATAGCAATGATTGTGAGGACGGCACAGGGGCACAGGACCAGGTAGTGTTTCGTTCTATTGTATATTGGGTTGCTATGAGTAGGAACTGACTCAACGGCACCTACAACGACAACAGCAGTCCTCACTAGATAATAACTTTTCAGCAATAAATCTTTGGGTGTCAGTGTTTTTTAAATATTGCAAGCTATTAACCACTCCTAACCAGGACTCTGTGAAGCTCTTCGCAATTAAATCATTAAGGATAAAACAGAGGCCTTAGTTTCAGATTTCAGCTCCAGGTATCTGAATAGAAGGTCTCCCATAGATGAAGCATTCTGACTACCCTCTAGCTGCAAATCCCCGACTTTTATCTGGCTGATTTTAGACACATAGGTATAAGCTAATGCAAATACTCCATCAAAGGCACTTAGCAGAAAGAAAACAACTAAATCGATCTGTTTCCTGACTTCGTCCTTTGGTGGATATTTTCTTACTCTTAAATATACTTTACTCCTGATAATTCGGGGATCTCTCGATGGCACTAGTTTTTTTCTTGATGGTGAGAGGCTATCATGGATTAAAGGAGTCCTGACATTCCTTTCGTAAAAGTAATTTCCCAGGCTTGATGAGATAGGAATTTGCAATTGCATGTTTGCAGGGCTATTCAAAGAGTAGTGGGAATGGAAAAAGTTCCCTGGGACCATTCCTTAACTGCTCCATTTGGGCTGATTATGGCTTTATCTAATGATGTTTTCCAAACCACCAATCAAACACACGGCCTGAAAAGTCCAAGTTCCCTGATGGACAGAGTGGAGCAGAATGTCTGTCCCCAGGACTGTCTTAGGATATAAAGGACACAAAGTTGCTGTAACTTGAGCTAAAAAGCAAGCACCATGTCCATTGCAGCACTCTTCACAACAGCCAAATGGTGGAAACCTAAATGTCCAATAACAGAAGAATGGATAAACAAAATGTGGTATATGCATACAATGGCATATTACTCAGCCATAAGGAGAAATGAAGTCATGATACATGAAACCACATGAATGAACCTTGAAAACATTATGCTGTGTGAAACAGGTCAACCACGAAAGGACAAATATTATATGATCTCATTTACATGAAATATCTAGAATAGGCAAATTTATACAAACCAAAGTTTATCGGTGATTTCCAGGGATAAGTGGGAGGGAGAGGAGAAGGGAGCCTTGTTGCTTAGGGGACACTGAGCTTCTGTTAAGGGTGATGGGAAAATCTGGAAACGGATAACAGTCATGGTTGAACAGCATGATAAACGTAAGGTCACTGAATTGCACGTGTGAAAAATGTTAAAATGTCAAATGTCTTGTTATATGTCTATTTACCACTGAGGGGAAAAGTAAGAACAGAATTATAGAACGAAGACTTTAAACTCTACTTTCTTAAATTAGAATCAGCAATTAATTCTTCCCTTTCCAATTATATAGAAGGAGTCTTGGTTGCGCAGTGGTTAAGCACTTGGCTGCAAACAGAAAGGTCAGCAGTTCGAACCCACGAGGCGCTCTGTAAAGATTCCAGCCTCGGAAACCCTATGGGGCAGTTCCACTCTGTCTTGTAGGGTCGCTGTGAGTTGGAATTAAGTCCACGACAGTGGGTTTGATTTTTTTGGTTTCCGACCATATAACCACCTCTCCTATTGTCGTAGGCATCCCGATCCCTAGTTGAAGGCACAGCAGATACACAGGCATATTTGACGATTTACTGATTTTTTTTTTTTACAGCTTTCAAAGCAAATCAAATAATTTACACTTGGGCATAGAGCCAACAGGACCCTAAACCCTTTTTCTAAGCAACTCCCCCCCACCTCTTCGTTCCCCCATGCTCTCAGAAGCCCCCGCAAATACATCCACATTTACACAAGAGAGAAAGAATTAGAACGTGTAATTCAGGCCAAACGAGAAAGGAGGTCATATTAATTTTTAATTTCTAGTTTTGCCTATAAAAAAATTATAAGTCATTCCATAAACAGAAGTGCCTGTCTCCTACTGGTACTGCTTCACTAGACTCAAGCACTACGGCAATATATTTGGTTCACAAATCCCCTCATATTTCAAACCACACACTTGTAAGCCCGTCATAACCAAATTATTTGGGAAGAATTTCTCAAGCTACTAAGACAAAAGCCTTCTCTTCCAAATGAATGGTTACCAAATTGGAGAGGCAATCTTGCTCTGTCACTGCTGACACGTTGCTTTCTGCCTGGGGTTTTATCTTTAGCTCCCTGGTAATCCAAACGGACCAGGGAAACCTCAGACAATAGAGCCTCTCTTCTGCTTTATACCCACTTTTTTGGTCAACAGTGAACAGCCATCATTAAATGGTTTCTGGCAAAAAGTGGCAGCCTTTGGTAAGCTAAATGTTTGTGGCACCAAAATAAAGATGCTCGGCACTGCTGAAGCCTTGAAGTCACACAGAGGAAAACAACTGAAGTGGAATTACGTGCTAAGGTTTACTTAGTACGGCTTTAACTCTTGTCTGGCTAACAAGCTCTTACCAAGGAAAAGCAGCAGAAGCCCACGGTGAACGAAAGAGGGCAGTGTTCGCTGCGTCTTTCATCCCAGGGCTTACTTAGCTCTTTATCAAAATGCAACCGAGCCAAAAGAAAACTATGCCCAGCATTTCATAACACAGGAAGTGGGGAAGTAGATTAGATATTGGGCTCCGCCATCACCACAAAATAAGCAGTGCGTTTGTAAAAGTCACTATTTTCCCTACATGAAAGCCTGGCCAGCAGAGGGTTTTTTGTTTTTGTTTTTCAGTCAGATTGGCTAAAGCTCTCTAAAGAAATATGTAGTATGTTTCGAACTATAACATAAAGATCATTTAGTTTAAATCATTCATTTTGCAGACAAGGACCAGGCTTGTACATTTATCATTCACTTCTCTTTGTGCTGAGATTTCTTCAGCAGCCTGAGTGGAGAGGGCCCTCAGATTTCCTCCTGGAGGTACATAGAGATTTTACTGTAATTTCAAAATAAGACCCATGTGGGTGGTGGTGCAAAGAGTTAACACTCAAAAGGTTAGAGGTTCAAGTCTGCCCATAGGTGCCTCAGAAGAAAGGCCTGGCAAGCTACTTCTGAAAAAGTCAGCCATTGACAATCCTATGGAGCACAGTTCTGCTCTGACACACACGGGGTCACCATGAGTCAGAATCGACTCGATGGCAACTGCCTTTGCCCCATCCACATAAATCTAGGCCTTAACAAGGGAGCCCCAACCCCTGCCCTGGGTGTTAGCATATGGAGTCGGACTCGATCCACATTTTTTGGACATGTCATGTTGCTGTGTGCCGTCAAGTTGATTCTGACTCGTAGCAACCCTATAGAACAGAGTAGAACTGCCTCATAGAGTTCCCTAGGCTGTGATCTTTATGGGAGCAACTAGCTAGGTCTTTTCTTTCACGGAGAAGCTGGTGGCTTCAAACCACTGACCTTTTGGTTAACAGCCAAGCAAGCACTTAGCCACTGTGCCACCAGGGCTCCTTGGACATGTCATAGACACATCATACTTCATCCAGTGAAGACCTGAACATTCAAAAGGTGCACATTTTGCACAAAGTATCAATCTATTCTTAGCTGTACACATATCTACTTTCCTCCCTTTTGGTGGGATTCTTACGGATGTTGTTCCATACCAAACCCGCTGCCGTCGAGTCGACTCCGACTCGTGGCGGCTCTATAGGACAGAGTAGAACTGCCCTGTGGGGTTTTCAAGGAGTGGCTGGTGGGTTCAAACTGCTGGCCTTTTGGTTAAGCAGCGCGCCCCCAGGGCTCCCATTGATGTCGTTAGTTGCCATTAATTCCAGATTAATTCTTTCCTTTTTTTCTACTAATATTTCCTCTTATGTATAAGGCTCAATATTAAACAGACTGAGGTGAAAAGGACACTGTCCTTGCCATCCTTGAACTAACCACCGAGTAAGGAGAATCAGTCAAGGCCATAAATAACCATAAAGCAAGGCAGGATGGGTCCACTTCGCAGAAAAATACAAAGAGAAAAGGAAGAGATTCTATTCCTCTGGGATGGTGTTATGAATTGAATTATGTCCCCCCAAAATATGTGTTATAATCCTAATCTTTATGTCTGTGATTATAATCCCTTTTGAGAAAGGGCTGTCTTTTTGTTAATGGGGCAGGATCAGTATAGGGTGTGTTTTGAGTCAACTTCTTTGGAGATATAAAAGAGAATAAACAAGCAAGCAGAGATGGAGGCGGGGAGGATAGGTCCCAAGCCACGCCGAATGCTTTTACTCAATGCTCTCGAAGGGCAGGGCCACACACAATTTGATCAAGAGAGAGCCAAATAACGGCCTCTCTTATAGAATGTTTTCCTGTTGGAGCTACCTCTGCCTGCTCATTCCCTTTCCTTCTTTCTCAACTCCAAAAGGTTAAAGGCCAGGTTTTGCAGGAAAGTTGTGTATTGCGATCAGTCTAAGGTTTACACCTCTCTCACTGCTGAGCTCACCCATTCTCCGAGGCTCACTCACCATGAATCAAATTCTGATAACCTCCTTATTTCCAACCCTCTGTTTAGGAAGCGCTGATTGAGCCAGCATCCTAGGAAGCACCAGATGAGAAGATATGGCCCCTCCCCTTTGGATGGGAGTTGGGCTAGCTAAGTCATTGTTTACCAAAAGCAACTGAGTTACCAAAGGAAACTATGGGATTTTCTTTTTAAAACATAGGATGGTGTCTTAATCAACTACACGTCTGGCTAACTTGCCCAGAGGACGAGAGAGCAAAGGCCTGGGACAGACTGTGTCCAGTACTGGGGAGGCTTGCCTTCTGTGGTTTGACTCACAGCCCGTAGCAGGGAAGGCCCCAAAGAGCAGGACTTGAGAAGATGAATTGATTTGCACCCTGCTCTGCCACTTAGACTGTGCGATCTTAAACAAGTTACCAAACTTTCTCCATCTCGTCTTCCTTGTGAGATGCCTCACACATTTGTGCTGAAGAATATGGGAGATGGGTATGCAAAATGCATAGCACAGGGCCTGGCACCAAGTAGGCGTTCAACAAATGGTTGATTACAAAGTTACAGAAAGGGGCAGCAGTGGTTGAGAGGTAGCATTCTTGCCTTCCATGCAGGAGACTTAAGTTCGATGCCCAGCACGTGCGCCTCAAGTACAGCCCCAACCCCTGCATCAGTGCAGGCTTGCATGTTGCTGTGAAGCTGAACAGGTTTCAGCAGAGATTCCAGACTAAGCCAGAACGGGAAGAAAGGCCTAGTGATCTACTTCTGGAAATCAGCCAGTGAAAACCCTATGGCTCACAACACTTTAATCAACAGGTAATCACGGGGATGGCACAGGACTGGGCAACATTTCGTTCCATTATGCACGGGGATGCTATGAATCAAGGACTGGCTCAAAGGCAGCTAACAACAACAACGTTATAACAAGCAAAGTAAATTACCCCCAGTGGACTGGGGAGGGTCGTACCCGCACAGGCCACACCTGTGCAGACTGTGCTTCTAAAGGGAAAATTGAGCAAAGGGCTGCAATCTGCTTCAACAGTGTTCTGGAAAAGCCTGAGCCGGGCTTGTGGCTGCTGAGTGACGGACCAGGCCACCCACCTCTACACTGGCTAAAAACAACAACAAAAAACAGTTGCAGTCAAATTGATTTTGACTCATGGCAACTTCATGTGTTTCAGAGTAGAATTGCACTCAATAGGGTTTTTAATAGCTATGACCTTTCGGAAGTAGGTCACCAGGCTTTTCTTGTGAGGTGCCTCTAGGCTGATTCAAATCACCAACCTTCCAGTTAATATCCGAGTGCTTAGCCATTTGTGCCCCCAGGAAGCACTAGATTGGTAGCTATCTGCTAATCCTGTCAAGTGGCCAAGCCGTCATCGTTTGTAAAAATCTCTCCCTTGTCTCCCTGCTTCTGTCTTTGCCCCCTACCATCTATTCTCAGCACTGTCACAGAGAGTAAGTCAGATATTACACTCCTCTGCCCAAATCGTCTGTTGAAAATCTTTCTTTCACAGAAAAAGTCATAGTTATTCCAAAGAGCCCTGGTGGGCACAGTGGTTAAGAGCTCGGCTGCCAACCAAAATATCAGCAGTTCAAATCCACCAGCTGCTTCTTGGAAACCCTATGGGGCATTTCTGCTCTGTCCTGTAGGGTCGGTATGAGTCAGAATCGACTTGACAGCAACAGGTGTTTTGGGGTTATTCAAAAAAGAGGTTGTGCCTGCTTTTTCCAGGCAGATACGACCTTGCATGAAGGCACAAAACTTGGTGAGTTCACTATCCTTGTGCAATGAACAACCTGCACAATCACACCTGCAGTGCTTTTTACAATCTCCTACATGGCTCCGTCACCTCTCACTTCATCTCCTGTCACGCTTCTCCTTACCCTCTCTGCTCCAACTGCACTTGATGTTCTTTGAACACTCCCCACCCCCCACCCCCACCACTCAGCATGCTTCTGCCTCAGGTCCTTTGCACTTACTGTTCCCTTTGACTGGGAATCTCACCCTCTAGCTATTCACCGCCTTGTTCCTTCAATTCATTCTGGTCTGTGCTCTAATACCACCTTCGCGGTGAGGTCTTTGCCCACCTCTGTATTTAAAACCACAATACCCTGCCTTTGCCACTCCATATCCCCCACCCATGTTTTATATTTTCCATAGTATGTATTGCCATCTAGCATATGTTGCATATTTATTTTGTATTTATTTTATTGTCTGCCTCCCCAGCAGGAATGTAAAGTTGTTACATGAGGGCAGGAAATTTTTACTGTGTAGTGCTGTATCCCCAGTGTCTGGCACATAGTAGGAGCTCAGTAAATGATGCATAAATAAATGAATAGCCCTGAGCACAAGCCTAACAGCCAAGGAAACCACAGCTCCTGGCTCTTGCCCGAGCAGCCCCAGCCACCAGTTGCCATCAAGTTGATTCCTGCTCATGGAAACTCCCTGTGTGTTAGAGTAGAACTGTGCTCCGTAGGGTTTTGAGTGGCTGATTTTATGGAAGTAGATGGCCAGGCCTTTCTTCTTATTCTGTCTTAGTCTGGAAGAGCCACTGAAACTTGTCCACTAGGGATGATCCTGCTGGTATTGGAAATACCAGTGGCACAACTCCCAGCTTCTCAGCAACATGCGAGCCACCATAGAAGGAAACACTGACAGAGGGATGGTGGTGATGTGTTATAGAGACTATGAATTGAGATACTTAATAGAGTGTAACTTGTTTGTTGGGAAGGGGTGCCTATTTTAGATTTGGTGGTCCTTGAAACCCTGGTGACATTGAACCTGAGACCTGAGTGGTGCAGAGACTTGGAGAAGATCATGCTGTGCAAAGGGCAAAGGCAAGTGCTGGGCAAAGGCCCTGATGTGGCTGGAATGTCCTGACGTGCAGGTAAACACACCAGAGGGGCTGACAGGCCAGACATCCATGGGAAGGAGTCTGGGTTTGCCTGAGTGTGTTTGGAAGCCACCGGAGGTCTTTAAGAAGGGGAGTGGCACAATCAGCTTCATATTTTACACTGATCACCCTGGCTGCTCTGTGGCAGGTGGCCTGTGAATAGGACAGTGTCTGCAGGAGGGCTAATTGGGAAACCACAACAGCATGTCAAGCCAGGGAGCTGGTGACCTGGGCTTAGCTGGTAGCAGAGGAGGCAGAAAGAAGTGGTGAGACTTGGATCTATTTGAGGAGTTATTGCTGTTTTAACTGCAGTGGAGTCGGCCCCCAAGTCATGGTGAACCCTTGCACAATGGAACTAAATGCTGCCAGGTCCTGTGCTATCTCCATGATCAGTTTCAGACTGGACTGTTGTGATGCGTAGGGTTTTTATTGGCTTAATTTTGAAAATAGATTGCTAGGCCTTTCTTTGTCATCCATCCCTTAGTCTGGAAGCGCCACTAAAACTTGTTTGGCCTCATGATAACAGGCAAGTCTCCACTGGCAGACGGGTGGTGGCTGCACATGAGGCGCATTGGCCAGGAATCGAACCCGGCCTGTACATGGAAGGTAAGAATTCTACCGCTGAGCCACCGCTGCCACCTATTTGGGGGGGTAGAGTTAGCAAACTTGCTGATAGAATAAACAAGGGCAGGAGATAATAAAAATATGAGTCTTAAATTTTTTACCTGAGCAGCTGGGAGAGTGGTGATGCCATTCACTGGGATGAAGAAGATGGGAAGGAGGGACATGTTTGGGCTGGGGTTATGGTCAAGAGTCCTGACTTCTATTGGATGAAGTGTTTTGCAGCCATCGTAAAGACTTTGGCTCCCTCTGGTAGAGGTGGAAAGTGTCTGGAGGACTCTGCCACTCCTCTGTCAAAACCCTCCCAGCTCAGTCCAGCAGCCAAAGTCCTTACCACGGGACCTTGCACCATGTGGCTCCCATTGCCCTTTGACCACACCCGACTGAGTTTCTCCTTGCTCACCGGTGGCACCTTTTCTCAACACTTCCAGCCATACTCCTGCCTCACGGTGGGTCCCTTGGTGTTCCCTCCACACAATCTGCTCTTTCCAGATGAGCACCTGTTGTCCTCTTCACCTCATTCATATCTCTGGCCAAATGTCACCTTCTCGTCGAAACCTATCCTGGCCACACGACTCTGGAAAATTGCAAAATTCCACCCTTCTCCCCTTGTCTGTAAACACCGTCCTCTCACCAGCTTTATTTTCCTCCAAAGCATTTGCCACATTGCAATATGCTAACACTTTACTAATTTACTTACATATTGTCTGTTTTCACCCACTTGACTGTAAACTTCAGGAGAGCAGGAAATTTTGTCTGCTCGTTTCACTGCTGTATCCCCAGAGCTAAAACGGTGCCTGGCACATAAACTCGTTGATTCTGGCTCATGGTGACCCATGGGTGGCGCTATAGGTTTGCACTCGACTGATAACTTGAAGGTTGACTGTTTGAACCCACCCAGTGGTATCTCAGAAGAAAGGTCTGGCAATCTGCTGCTGTAAAGATTATAGCCAAGAAAACCCTATGGAGTAGTTCTACTCCGTAACACATGGGCTTACCATGCCTGACAAGTGCCAAAACCCATTGCCATCGAGTCATTTATGACTTGTAGTTGCCTGGCGCCTAAGTACTTAATAAGCACAGTAAAACCTGTGAAAGCAGAATCTGTGCAAGGTGGAAACCTGTCAGAGAAGGAAAACTCAAATATTTTCTACTAATAGAAAAGCGGTAAGCTGCTCCCTGTCAAAGGCAGAAACCCTTTGAGATCTGGAAAAACAAAGCAGTCCTATTAAGTTCTGGCTCTCACAGATTTCACTGTATACACTGAATAAATTAATTAAATGCATTATTATCCTTCTTTTAAAAGGGAATTGCTATTTCAACATTTATTTGCTTTTAATGGAAAGTAAGGAAGAAGATATCTAGGTCAGAGATGGTTAAAGAAATGAACACTAAGGCAAAGTGCTGAAGAGGCTGGTTAGGGTTGATTTGGGTCCCCCAGATAGGTATGTTGAAGCCCTAACCCCTAAGACCTGTGAACTTGACGTTGTTCAGAAATAGGGTCTATGTAGATGTAATTAGTTAACATGAGGTCATACTGGACTAGAATGGGCCCTAATCCAGTCTGTAATTCAACGTGACTCGTGTCCTCATAAACAGGAGAGGAGACACAGAGCCAGACACAAACGGAAGGTGGTTACATGAAGACAAGTCAGAAATTGGTGTTATGCTGCCATAAGCCAAGGAACGCCTGGGGCTACCAGAAGCTGGAGGAGACAAGGAAAGGTCTCCCTTCCCCTAGGGCCTTCAGATAAGCATGGTCCTCCTGACACCAGACTTAACAGCCTCCAGAAGTGTGAGACAATAAATTTCTGTAGTTGTAAGCAACATTCTTCATGGTAATTTGGCACAGCAGCCCTGGGAAACTAATACAAGTTTAGAGCACAAAAATTGGACTTTACGTCCACGTGAAGTGTCAGTCAGAGAAAGGGGGAACCCCATTCTATGTCCTTTGATCCTGGCAACATCCATGTGAGGGAAACCAGGGCAGGAGACCGTTGTTTTGCCCCTTTTACATATAAGGGAACAAAGGCTCTGGACTTAACCTAGATCATGTAGCAAGTGTGGCCAGAACTTACAGCAGCAATACTCAGGCTGAGAACGGAGGAAGAGAAGTTGTCCTGTGGAACCCCCTGGATCTCCCTCTAGAACATATGGAACTGTGTACAGGTGTATAAAGCATGAGGCCAGACAACAGTAGTCCTCAGGAAAGTATCTATGAATTTAATCCCATCATAGAAGCTTCTGACACCTGTCATATATTCTCTGAATGACCATGCTAATAGATTTAAGAAAATAATATAAAACACAAACAGCATGAAATACCAAGAGATACTATGATCAGATCCTCTCTGCACCTCTGTTTCCTTACCGGTTGCTATCTCGTGGACTCCAGCTCATGGTGACCCCATGTGTGTTAGAGCACAACCATGCTCCATGGAGTTTTCAATGGCTGATTTTTCAGAAGCTGATCAGCAGGGCTTTCTTCCAAGGTGTCTCTGGGTAGACTTGAACCTCTAGCCTTTCAGATGCAGCCAAGTGTGTTAACCATTTGTACTACCCGGGACTCCTTTGTTATTTTAGAGGGAAGGAATATGATGTAGGATGTGAGCTTGGGCAAGTGACTCCATTTCTCCAGGGTTCCATGCCTCCATCTGTCACGGGGACATTAATAGTACCTCCTGTGTGGGATCCTGAGAAGGTGTTCACATAAGGTTATTGAAAGGAATAAATGAGCTGATTCATGCAAAGTGCTTAGAACGATGCTTGGTCCCTGGCAGGAGTTCAACGCATGTCACAGGATCAGCTCAGATGGTAAATGACAAAACATGTAATAAACTGTAAGATGCAGTAGAAATAAAAGATACCAGTTCTCAGGGCAGCAAGAACCACATGTTGTTGCTTGCCATCGAGTCAGTTCTGACCCCTGATGACCCTGCATTGTATCTGAGTTGAACTGTGCTCCATAGAGCTTTCAGTGGTTTTTTCGAGTAGATTGCCAGAAATTTCTCCCAAGACACCTCTAGGTGGACTTGATCTACCAACTCTTTGGTTAGCAGTGAAGCATGTTAACCATTGCACCCCCTAGTGATGTGCACCTGACTCAAGCCATGGTGTTTTCAATCATTTTACTTTCATGCAAAAGTTGGACGATGAACAAGGAAGACTGAAGAAGAATCGACACCTTTGAATTACGGTGTTGACGAAGAATATTGAATATAACATGGACTGCCAAAAGAACGAACAAATCTAACTTGGAAAAAGTACAGTCAGAATGCTCCTTAGAGGCAAGGATGGTGAGACCACATCTCACATACTTTGGATATGTTATCAGGAAGGATCAGTCCTGAAAGAAGGACATCATGCTTGGCAAAATAGAGGTTCAGCAAAAAAGAGGAAGGCCCTCAACCTGATGGGTTGACATAGTGACTGCAACAATAAGCTCAAGCATAGCAATGACTGTGAGGATGACACAGGAACGGGCAGCGTTTCATTCTGTTGTACATAGTGTTGCTATGAGTAGGCACCCACTCAGTGGCACATAACAACAACAACAAGTGTGATGATTACCTGTGACAAGGCAACTAGAAAACAAGGGATCTGGTTCCCACCCTATTCCCTGCCCTGTCCTCTCTTTCCCCAATCTTAATAAGTCTATTAGAAGTAACCCTTCACTGCCTCGTTAGCTTACAGTGATGTGACCAGTCCCTCCGCCAATCTTCATAGCAGAGAAGCCAACAACAGCAGCATGGGAAATAGAAGAGACGGTGCCTCATTCCATGACAGAATGATTCTCTGTACTCATGTGTTTCACAGGAGAACAGTCCTGCTCAGCCCCAATTCTCACAAGTCCAACAGAAGGCCTTTTCTCTGGCACATCAAGCCCCACCGCTCCATTTCCAGCCAAGAAAGAAGTCTGGTCTCTGGTGACAGAAATAAATGGTCCATTGTACACACAACATACACCCAAATGTCTGTCTTACGAGATTTCACTGTAACTGCCTCTCGGAGACAATTATTAATGAGTGAACATATATCAAGTACTTGCTGTGTGCTCAGAAAACTTATTACCACCTTCAAGGAATTCTGTGAGATAAATAGTACAGCTAGGGTGACCAATTCATCCCAACTTGTCCTATTTTGTCTGGGACTTTCCTAGTTTTACCACTGAAAGTTGCACATCCTGGGAAGCCCCTTGGTCAGAGGTAAACCTGGGAAGTTGGTGACCCTTAATCACCCTATTTTATAGTTGAGAAAACTAAGTCTTAGTGAGCTTAAGTAACTTGCCCACAGCTACACAACTAGACCCTGACAGTCTGAGTCTGCAGCCCCCCATTCTTAAGCACCGTATTGTCTTCAAAGATGGCAGAAGCTCATTCTTCTAATGCCTTAGAAAAACTAACTCTGCACTGGCCTGGCCAGGTCGCCCAGCCAAACAAGTATACCTGGGCAGGACACAGCAAGTTTTTCTCACACCCACTTGCAATGTGTCAGTGGAAGTGGAGATTAGATCTTATATGATTACAGATTTGAAAAGCCCTGTTATCCATGAGAAATAAAACTATGAGTAACCTCTGTGTGGGATCCTGGGGAGACAATGAATCCTCTAGCCATCGATACATGATGCTGGACCTTGGTTTGTCTCTTTGACATTTATTAAGCACTTTTTGTTGTTAGCTACCATCAAGCCAGCCCCCAACTCTTGGTGACTCCATGCATAACAAAACAAAACACTGTCTGGCCCTGCACCATCCCCACGACCAGCTGAAGATCAGGCTGTTGTGATCCATAGGATTTTCATTGGCTGATTTTTGGAAGTAGCTCTCCAGGCCTTTTTTCCTAGTCTATCTTAGTTTGGAAGCCCCACTGAAACCTGTTTAGCGTCATAGCAACGCACAAGCCTCCTCTGACAGACGGGTGGTGGCTATGCATGAGGTGCATTGGCTGGGAATCAAACCTGAGCCACTGAACCACCAAGGCCCATATGTTAAGCACTTACTGCATTCTAAAAAAGGACGTACATAAATTTGTTCATGTAACCTTGACAAAAAACCTGTAAAATAGATACTAATACTACTACTCCCATGTGAGAACTGAGCCTAGAGAGGTTAAGGTCTCACGGTTATTAGACTTGAAGCCAGGCTGACTCCAAAGCCTTGGCTTTTCTGAATCACTGGACCACTCTACCTCTCAGAGTTTCATGAGGCTCCTCTTAGCTGCTGTGGACCCTGGGAGGACAGAGGGTTACGTGCGAAGTGCTAAAGGAGAGATGTACTAGAGCAGAGAAAGAGGCAGAGCAGAAAGGCCCCTCTCTTCAAGGGTTCCAATTTAGCACCAGCAGAACTCAGAGCCTTGAGCCTTTTGGGTCTGGCATCGTCCTCTGGCATGACTGAGCTATCCAGAGGTTTTATCTTTGCTCCTCTTGTCTATCTGTGAGGAGGAACAGCCAAGACCACGGATGAGGTGTGAGATGGGGAGGTGGACAAGGGCTGGATGAAGAGTTAGAAGAATGCCACAAAATTCTAGACCAAAGACCCGAACATCTTATTTCTCTATCCTTTATCTTTAAAATGTGTCCAGTCTTTGATTCAGCAGCACTTGAGTGACTTAAATGTAAACACGTTTTGAAAGAAGAGCACATTTTAGGCAGTGCCGTCTCAGAAGATTTGAGTATCTGTGTCATTCAGCTGTCAGGGGATGGGTGGGGGCGGCCAGTGGGTGGTTAGAGATGGAAGGATGGAAGTGACTGTGGCAGAATAACACAATAATAAATAGGGCTAATGATTTCAACGTTTAAAAAGTTTAACTGCTCTTATTGAACCAGGAGACATGCCTCTAGTGGGAGGCTTTTAAAATCACCACTTTGACAGTTCCTGTTTTTTTGAGCTTCTCCTGTCTGTTTCCTCTTCGAAGCTTCTTACCAGAACCCAGTTGCTACTGAGTTGATTCTGACTCGTGGTGATCCCATGTGTGTCGGAGTAGAACTGTGTTCCACGGGGTTTTCAATAGCTGATTGCCTGGGCTTTCTTTCAAGGTGCCTACAAGTGGACTCTAACTGCCAAACTTTCAGTTAGCCACTGAGTACTTAACTGTTTGCACCATCCAGGGGCTCCCTCAAAGCTTCTTAGTGCCTTCCTTTGGGAGACTTTGACCACCTTAGAGCAAAGATGAGGTCTGGCTCCAGTTAGCCAAGCCTCAATTCAGTGTTAGCGCACTCAGAATTATCAAATTTGGCTTCTCGGAGCCTGCCTGGGGAGAGACTTTTCCTTTGAAAAATCTTTAAGTTTCTAGTCCACAAAACTGTTCCAACACCTTTGTTGCTAGCTGCCGTTGAGCCAGCTCTAACTCATGACAACCTTACGTACACCAGAACCGAACACTGTCCAGTCTTGCGCCATCTTCATGACTGAGTCCATTGTTGGGGCTATTGTGCCAATCTGTCTCACTGAGAATCCTCCTTAGTCTTTACTCACCCCCTACTTTGCCAAAAATGATGTCCTTTTCTAGTACTTGGTCTTTCCTGATGACACATCCAAAGTAAGCAAGATGAAGCCATCCTCACTGCTAAGGAATATCCAGATTGTATTTCTTCAAAGACTGATTCATTCATTCTTTTGCCAGTCCGTGGTATATTTAATATTCTTCACCAACACCACAGTTCAAAGGCATCAGTTCTTCTGTCTTCCTTTTTCATTCTCCAGCTTTCACATGCATATGAGGCAACTGAAAAGACCATGCTTGGGTTAGAGACACCTTAGTCATCCAAGAGACTTTTCAGAATTTTAGAATTTTTTAGACTTTTAGCTTTTTAGAATTTTAAAGAAGTCCTTTTCAGTAGATTTGCCCATGGCAATGTTGTTGTTGTGCACTGACTCACAGCGACCCCATATGATAGAGTAGAACTGCCCCGTAGTGTTTTCTTGGCTGTAATCTTTATGGAAGCAGATTGCCAAGTCTTCCTCCCATGGAACTGCTAGGTGAGTTTGAACCACCAACCTTTCAGTTAGCAGCCAAACCCTTAATTGTTTCACCACTGGGGCTCTTTGCTCAATGCAATACATCCTTTAATTTCTTGACCGCTGCTTCCATTGGCATTGATTACTGATCCGAACAGAATGAAATCCTTGACAACTTCAATTTTTTCCCTGTTTATCAGGATGTTGTTTATGGGCCCAGTTGGAAGTACTTTCATTTTCTTCACATTTAGGCATAATCCGTGCTGAAGTCTTTGACCTTAGTTACTAAGCCCTTCAAGTTGTCTTCATTTTTGACAAGCAAGGTTATGTCAGCTACACATGGCAGGTTGTTTAATGAGTCCTCCTACAATCTTTATGCCACATTCTTCACATAATTCCACTTCACCAGATTATTTGTTCAGCATACAAATTGAATGAGTAAGGTAAAAGGACACAACCCTGCCACGCACCTTTCTTAACTTTAAACCACACAGTATACCCTGTTCTGTTTGAACAACTGCCTCTTGATTCATGAACAAGTTCCACGTGAGCACAATTAAATGTTCTGGAAGTCCCATTCTTCATAAATCATCCATAATTTGTTCTGACCCACAGAGTCAAATGCGTTTTTGTAGCCAATAAAGCACCGTAAACATCTTTCTGGTATGCTCTACTGAAGAAAGCAAAGTGTGTCCATCCCTGCACTCTACAAGTAGTCCAAAACAATTGCACCAAAAAGGTAACGACTTCCTTCCTGATTCAGGCTGCAGCCTAGATGAACACCACAGAAGGCATTTGAGTGCTAACAGTGTTGGGAAAGAACGAAACTAGTATTTCTGGTTGACTCAGTTGGGTCACTTCCTCACCACATCCATTCACAACAGGGAAAAGAAGGCTAGAAGATTTGAATATGCAAAGAATCCAATTGCCTTGTTAATTAGCTTAATTAAGGTTGAGTAAGCACCAGTTGTTGACGAAGATCAAACAGGGCAAAGGAAATGTTTAGAAATTTATCACCTACCCAGTTTGCATGTCCATTTGGATGGCTCAGATCTTGGTGGGGTTTCTATGGGTATTGAAACACCAAGGATTAATTTAATAAGTTACTAAGTTAACATCTGTGGGAAATTATATTCAGCTGTATGAGATAAAGACCATTGTCTAAGCATTTTCTTCAGACATCCTCTGTGCTTTCTTTTGAAGCGTTCTCTTATGCCTGGTGTTTCAAATATAGTATTAAAATACAAGGGTAAAATAATTTTTTTGGAAAAAAAAGATGAAAAGAGAAAGAATTTAAATGGGATGCCAACAAATGTGGAAGAAAACACGAGGCGGGTGTGGACAATCGGATAGCAAACGGGGAAATGGTCCTTTGGATGTTGTTAATGTCTCCAGAAGCTTTCTCCTCCACCTTCACGTGAAATATTCAGTGAAGTGGTTAGAAGTTCAGGCTTTGGAGGAAGAATGTCTAGATTTAAATCCCCACTGCCAATTACTAGTTGTGTCACTTTAGATAATGACCTGACTTCTTTGTGCCTCACTTTTCTCCTTGATGAAAAGGGGATAAAATTACTATGCCGCTTACCTGATTGCTCTGAGGTGCGTGGAACAGTGCATGGTCCAGCACACAGCCCACAAAGTACTGCTATATAATAAATGAAGAACCTGGATAAGCACATGGATTAATGAACATACAGTGGGGTATTATTTGATGATAAAAAGAAATGAGCTATCGAGCCACAAAAAAAAACATTGGGGAAACTTGAATGCGCATTGCTAAGTAAAACACACACACACATACACACGTACACACACTTGCCGTCAAGTCGATTCCAACTCACAGCGACCCTATAGGACAGAACAGAACTGCCTCATAGAGTTTCCAAAGAACAGCTGGTGGATTCAAACTGCTGACCTTTTGGCTAGCAGCCAAGCTCTTAACCACTGTACCACCAGGACTCCTAAATGAAAGAAGCCAGTATAAAAAATCATACTGTATGATTCCACTATAAGACACACTGGACATTGTTTTTGTTGTTGTTCCACAGGGTTTTTATTAACTGACTTTTAGAAGTAGATCACCAAGCATTTCTTCCTAGTCTACCTTAGTCTGAAAATTCTGCTACAACCTGCTCAGAGTCATAACAACACGCAAGCCTCCACTGAGAGTGCGATGGTGCATTTGGTGGGGCTTAAACCTGGGTTTCCCTCTCGGAAGGGGAGAATTCTACCACTAAACCACCAATATCCTTAGGCAAAGCTATAGAAAGAGTAGAAGCCCTGGTGGCATGGTATGAGTTGGAATCAATTCCATGGCAACAAGTTTGGTTTTTTGGGTTGATAGAGTAAAAAGATCAGTGGTTGCCATGAGCTGGGGTATAGGTAGGGGAGAGGGATGAATAGGCGTAGGACAGAATATGTTAAGGGCAGTGAAACTATTCTGTATGATACTGCAATGGTGGATACATGGCATTGTGCATTTGTCAAAACCCATAGGACTACACAACACAAAGAGTGAACCCTAATGGAAACATGGACTTAACTGGGTAGTAATACTGGTAATTGCTTTCCAGACAATTGCAATTTTAGCATCAATATTGGTTTATCAATTATAACTACTGCACCACACTACCGGGTATATTTTAGAAATGGTGTGTGGTAGGAGGATATGGGATATATGGGAACTCTCCATACTATCTGCTCAATTTTTCTGTAAAACTAAAACCGCTCTAAAAAAAAAAAAAAAAAAAAAACCTGTTAAATAATAAATAAAGCATTTCCATTTAGAAAGGTTGCTTTACCCTCTGAAAACCTGTAGTACCTACCGAGGTGGGCCCCTCAGCTGCTAAATACATAAATTTAGGGCTCCTTGTTTTCCTACCACTTCTCATAAGTTTGGGCTGAAATAAAAAAATCTGTGGTGTGGCCCTCATCTTTTCTGTGACCGTTCAAATGGTAATTGTTTTCCAGACAATTGTATGCATTTCCAGCCCCAAGTACTACCAGTGGAAGGCTTACGCAGATTTCAATTAGGATGGTAGACTCGAAAGGGCTTAGGTGGCCTGGTGTTAGTTCCTGAGCTCCCAGTAGGAAGGCACCAACATAAAATCTGATAATAATAGCTACAACAGTGGCTACTACTATCTTCTAGGCCACTGCTTTATGCCAGGCACTGTGCTAAGTACCTTGTATACACATCTCCATAAAATACCTCTAATCTTCTTATCAGCTCTAGAAGGCAAATGCTATTAGCCTCTTTTGATAGATGAGAAAATGGGCCCAAAGTTGTTAAGTGACAATAAGTACCTGAACCAGGATTCTAGTCCAGAGTTGGCATTCTTCCCAGCCCACAGGTCTGCCCAACCAGCTATTAGTCCTTTTCCTTAAAATTCTTTAAAAGGAAAGCAATGTATTCCAGGATCTCACCATCTGTGCCAGAAAGTTCTTCTCAATATCTCCTCCAAATCTCACCTGCTAGAATTCATGCCT